>NC_133617.1:490050131-490388464 GCF_048593235.1 Sminthopsis crassicaudata | reverse complement strand
TTGAAGACCATTAAGTCTAATCTTTTCATTTTCACAAATGAGAAGAATAATACATTAAAAAAAAGTTAAGTGACTTACTAAGGGACTTATAGGTAGTAAGTGAACCCAGTTCTTTTTAAAAAAAATTTTTTTATTAATTTTATAATTATAATTTTTGACAGTACATGTGCATGAGTAATTTTTTTTACAACATTACCCCTTGTATTTATTTTTCCAAATTTTCCCCTCCCTCCCTCTGCTCCCTCCCCTAGATGACAGGCAATCCCATATATATTAAATGTGTTACAGTATAACCTAGATACATATATTGTAAATCCAATTTTCTTGTTGCACGGTAAGAATTGGATTCTGAAGGTATAAGTAACCTGGGTAGAAAGACAGTAGTGCAAACAGTTTACATTCAATTCCCAGTGTTCCTTCTCAGGGTGTAGCTGTTTCTGTCCATCATTGATCAACTGGAAGTGAATTGGATCTTCTTTATGTTGAAGATAACCATTTCAATCAGAATATATCTTCATACAGTATTGCCCAGTTCTTTTTGAATCCTAGTCAAATAATCAATTCATTATAGAACACTGTCACTACATCACATTTCTTCCTGATATGTTGATATAGGCTTGAAGTTCAGTAGACTGACAATTTCTATTCCATATAATGTGATTTAATTTTTAGAAATAATGGTGTTCCTATAACCAAAGAGGATCATTTGATAGTGACAAGAAAAACTTTTTGGAAGCAATGTATAGGGAAAAAGAAATTGTTCCTCTGCTGTTCCCTAAGAAAAGTATAAGACCTGTGTTAGTGGTCCTTCTTCATCCAAAGAATCCAAATACAACTAAGATATCTCTCAGTATCTGGATCATTGATTCTATCATGAGTATCAGTATGTGACAATAATTACCACTTCCACCTATAAAAACACAGACTGATGAAACTCAAAACATGGACAGTTTTACATATAAATAATTTGAACCATATGGGACTTCTGTAGTCCTTATTTTACTTCTCTGAGTACCCTTATATCTTAAAGTTTTTAGAGTATTTTTTCCATTTTATTGCTTCTCTTCATGGTTAAATGATCCAAAGTAATAAAATTAATGAAAAATACTTCTCAAATACTCTATGCCAAGCTGAGACAAACCCTGGGGATACAAATACAAAAGCAAAACAGTCCATGCTCTTAATATGTTCATATTCTAGTAGGAGGAAATAACATATCTAAGGGAATAGTGATGATAGTGTTTTCTTTTGGGAAATTACAGGGATGATAAAATCATAGGCCCCTCAACTGACATTCTTTTAGAAGCAATGATCTTGATTTTCTTACTGTTCATAAATCAAGAGTTGAAAAGTAGAGGAGAAAAATTTATTAAGTGGCTAGAATGGCAATAAAATGGAAGGGGATAGCCAAATGATTAATTTTTAGTAGTTTTTTACCAGCTGCCTCTCTAAGCTGACATTGTTGATTGTCCTCCATTGTTTTGTAGTTCCCTTCCTTTTCAGGAGATGGCAATTTTCTTGTTTTTTACATTGTCCTTCATAGCTTCTCCCTACTCTATAATTCTTACATCTATTTCAGGTTCCATCTTGTGCTCTCCATTGTTTGGTAGTTTTACTCTCCTCTAGCAGTTGGCAGTCACCTAGTTTCTTGTACTATCATAGTTCCTTCTTGCTCTTCAATTCTGTCCAACTCAGGTTCCATCTTGTGCCCTCCATTGTTAGGTAGCCCTACTTTCCTCCAAAAGATAGTGTTTATTGACTTCTGCCACTCTGTCACCTTTTCCCAACGATCAGCTCTCTTAACAATGGTGTATAGGAGCTTAATATCAGCATATTTTTACATCTCAAGATGGCACACCTTGGCCATTCTAAAGTTTATTTTTATCATGGCCCCCACAATCCTAAACATAACAAGAAGGCCTGGGAATGTATGTGGAAAGGTGAGGTGGGGTAAAGAAGGGAGGAGTTATAGTAACATTCCCCTTTTTGTATTACATAAGCAAATTTCCATCTTCAATCCTTTGTAAGTTTATGATGAAATATTATCACTTTGCCTTCTCTCATTCCCAGGATATAGGTGGTACATTTTCTATTCACATCATTACTTCTCCCTGGGCCTCAGGATTCTGGACAACATCCCTACTTTCTCTTCAATTGTTCCTCTATTCCATCTTTCTCCAAGGCATCTACTGTTATTTGGTCAATTCAGTTGTATCTGTGACTCCATTTGAGGTTTTTTCAGCAAAGATGCTGAAAAGGTTTGCCATTTCTGTCTCCAGTTCATTTTACAGATGAGGAAATGGAGGCAAGCAAAGTGAAATGATTTGTACAGGGTCACACAGCTAGTGTCTGAAGCCATATTTTAACTCAGATGTTTCTGACTCTAGGCCTAGTGCTCCATGCACTGTGCTACCTAAATCAGTTGATCCATGTTAATCAAATTACCAGAGGCTGTTTTCTAAGAAATCTAGAGGAAAAAAAAAAAAAAAAAAAAAAAAAAGGGAGAGGAAATGGTAAAGGAGAATAAATAGGACAACTCAAAGTATATGTACCACTGATAATGGATCACTAGTTTCATCTTTGTGAATAGAATCATAAAGCAAAAAAAGGAGCGTGTGGAACAGAAATATATCTAATATTGTCTCAGTAAGTATTCTGTTGTCAAAAAAGTATTCCTTTTACCAGTTCTGTAATTTTTGTGTGCTATTCTTCCTGCTACTCCAGGTTTTTTGACAATGGCCGCTGTGTCCTGACCTGTCCCTCAGGAAAATTTGAGTTTCAAAACCAATGCCATCCATGTCACCACACTTGCCAAGAATGCCAAGGAAGTGAACCCTCCAACTGTACCTCCTGTGGCACAGGTAAGCATAGCTGACAGTTACTTCTTCTATAGTGTCTTAGATCCTTCCCTCAACTGTTACCATTCAGTTTTATTCAGGAAAATTCTCTTATACTATTGGGGTGAGTCTCAATAGCCACTTATCAGTGCTCTTCAACACTTTAGGGAAGTATTCCATAGTGAGTTGAATGCTAGGCTAGGAGTCAGGAATAAATGAATGATTGAAAAAATGCATGTTATAAAGAAGATCCAACTCACTTCCAGTTGACAGAAACAACTACACCCAGAGAAGGAACACTGGGAATTGAATGTAAAATATTAGCACTACTGTCTATCTACCCAGGTTACTTACCTTCAGAATCCAATACTTAACTTGCAAAAAGAAAATTGGATTGACACACATATATTGTATCTAGGTTATACTGTAACACATGTAAAATGTATGGGATTGCCTGTCATCTAGGGGAGGGAGTAGAGGGAGGGAGAGGAAAATCTGGAAAAATGAATACAAGGGATAATTTTATAAAAAAAATTACTCATGCATATATACTGTCAAAAAATTATAATTATAAAATTAATTTAAAAATTTAAAATTAAAAAAAAAATTTTAAATGCATGTTAGTGCTAGATGCTATGTTAAGTTCCGGGAATACAAATACAGAAGAGTATCTATTAGAGAGAGAAAACAAGTATACTGGAGTTACTAAAAGTGTGAATAGTTTAGTTCTTGAAACTTAAATCTATAAATGTTGTTTGACTTTAATTAAATGTTTACTCTATAAAGAATGTTATCCTAGGAACTGAAGGATTTGTATAAGACATTCTTGCCCTCATAGAGCTTATATTTGTGGCAATTAAAAGGTCCAAGAGATATAATTTCTGGATAATTTAATCATTGTATTAATAACAAAGCATTTAAAAGCATAATCAGTTGGCCATATCTTAGACTAAAAACAATCATGATGGTGCTAGGATCATAGTTTATGTATCCTTTTAAAAGTAGGTATTCCCCAGGATGAGAATTAACCCTAAAATTTGTTAACAATTAACAAAAGAATGAATATTAAAGAAGGGCTGAGAGAGATATCATGACATCCTTGGACTGAGAGAGGGTCTCTATAAATAGATCACTCCCAATCTTAAACAATTTAAACAAAAGAGGCTGTCTCCACTCAAGTTTGATTGAATGGAATTTGCGTTAGAGTAGACTCTTTGTGAGGTTGAATGGGATCTGATAGAGAAGGTTAACTCAACTTTCAGAGATTCAAATCTTGAAAATAGAAAAAGGGAAAATCCTAAATCTCCCCAAAGCATTAATTATTAATAATCCTTTCTTTCACACTGTAATGGAAAGATAATACATATGCACAGAAAACTATAATATAAGTGTGTGAGAGAGGTGTAAGTAATATATTTTGAGATTCCAAGAAAGAAAAGTTACTGCTCCTTGGAAAGATCACAGAATGCTTTCTGGAAAAAACAAAATTTGAATTGAGTTATAGAGAACAGGAGGATTTCCACAATAGGCAATAGAGGCATAAGGAAGATTGAGAATTAAAAATATGGAAGTGGTCAGCTTCAGAGTATATGCAAAACATAGCAAATAATATAACATGGCAGAAGCATTGAGTAGGAAGTGAAGACGATATGATAAGGTTAAAAAGGAAGGTCAGCACTAAATTGTGAAGACTTGAACACCAGGCTTATGCTTCAGACATTAGAAAATCACTAAAGGGATCTTAATTAATACTATTATTGTGGTAGAGCCACGATGGTGGAATAAAGCCAGGAAGCTGTTCAAGCTCTCCAAGTTTCCCTCAAAAATCACATGAAACCAAGCCTCTGAAAAGTGAAAATACTCTCCACCTCAAAATACATTGGAAAAACTTCAAGAAAGATCAGTCTCACTGTGGTGAAAAAGGGTACTCAGCTCAATTCAGAGTCGGGGAAAGCCAGCAAGAGTGTCTTATTCACAGCAAATCAGCTACTGAGACCCTCAACCCTAACTCAGTAGTAGAGTCTACCAATAGGGTTGTCCCTAGTTCCAGTCCAGAAGGCAAATTTTTGGAAATTGGGCTGTTTCCTGGGAATGGCAGAAAAGCTATCCCCTGAAAAAATAAGAAGCCCTTGTACTCAAAACCAATGCTCAGAGCTGCACAGAAAGCTTGGAATAGTGCCCCCTTTATTCTAGGAGCAGAATTCAACTTTAAAAATCAAAAAATTAAAAACAAAAAAACAAAACAGGAAATACCAAAAGAAAAGGGGAAAAAATAAGTGAGAAACAGAAAAGAACTTTGACCACAGAAAGTTGTTATGGTGACAGAAATGCCCAAAACACTAAGACATATAAGAACAAAATGTCCATAGAGGAAATCTCAAAGTGTGATTTAAATTGGTCTCAAGCCCAAAGAGGCTTCTTGGAAATGCTCATAAAAGACTTTAAAAGGCAAATAAGAGAGGTAGAAGAAAAAATGAGAAAAGAAATAAGAGGTATGCAAGAGAAAGTCATCAGCTTGAAAAAGGAAGACAATTCCTTAAAAAATACAATTGGCCAAATGCAAAAAAAAAAAAAAAAAAAAAAAATCACTGAAGAAAACACTACTTTCAAAAGTAGAATTAACCAAATTGGGGGGGAAAAATACAGCTAACTGAAAAAATCACACATTAAAAATTAGAATGGGGCAAATGGAAGCTAATAACCATATGAAACAAACTAAAAAGAATGAAAAAATTGAAGAAAATGTAAAATGCTTCATTGGAAAAATAGCCAACTTGGAAAATAGATCCAGAAAAGACAATTTTAGAATTATTGGTCTTCCTGAAGTTTATGACCAAAAAAAGAAACTGGGTATCATTCTTTAAGAGATCATCAAGGAAAACTGCCTCAATATTCTAGAAACAGAGGGGGAAATAGCCATTGAAAGAATACATCAATCACCTTTGGAAAGACATCCCACAAGGAAAATCCTAAGGAACATTGTTGAAAAACTCCAGAACTACAATCACAAGGAAAAAATACTGCATGCTGCCAGACAAAAACAATTCAAATATAAAGCAGCAACAATCAGGATTACTCAGGCTCTGGCAGCTTCTACAATAAAGTATTGGAGGGCCAGGAAAACCATATTCTGGAAGGCAAAGGACCTGGGGTTACAAGCAAGAATTAACTTCCCAGTGAGACTGAGGATCATCTTTCAGGGGAGGCAATGGATCTTCGATGAAGTAAGAGACTTTTTATCATTTCTTTTGAAAAAAAAAAAACAGAATTAACAGAAATTTAATCTTCAAACACAGAACTCAAGAAAAGCATAGAAAGGTAGACAGTGGGAAAATATGTGTTATTAAAAGGTTAAACTGTTTATACCTCTAGATAGGAAAATGATATCTTGAGAATTGTATCTGAGGCAGAGAGAGGGGGGCATCACTAGCCTGAGGGTGTGGTTGTAAATGGACTCTGATGTGAGGATATCAAAGAAAGAGACATTAAGAGGTGGAAAAAGGATTGTACTGGGAGAAGAAGAAAAGGAAAGTATAATGGAACAAATTAGACCACATGAAGAGGCACAAAAGATCTATTACAATCCAGGAAAAGAAGTCAAGGGAATGAACATTGTCTGAAGCAGTTTTGGCCCAAAGAAGGAATAATTTATTCAGTTTGGTTTAGAAATTAATCTACTCCTATAGATTAGGGAGAGGAAGAGGAAAGAAAAGGGAGGGGCTGGATAGAAAAGATAGGAGAGGGGAACACTATGGGAAAAAAGGGTAGAAGAAGGAGGGAGTGTTGATAGAAGATAAAGTAGTGGGCAGGGTGAGCTAAAAAAACAAAACACTGGTATATGAATGTTATGGAATATTATTGTTCTGTAAGAAATGACCAATAGGAGAAATACAGAGAGGCTTGGAGAGACTTACATCAACTGATGCTGAGTGAAACGAGCAGAACCAGAAAATCATTATACACTTCAACAATGATACTGTACGAGGATGTATTCTGATGGAAGGGGATATCTTCAACATAGAGAAGAGCTAATCCAATTCCAATTGATTAATGATGGATAGAATCAGCTACATCCAGAAAAGGAACACTGGGAAATGAGTGTAAACTGTTATTTTTACTTTCTGAATCCAATTCTTCCTGTGCAACAAGAAATTCGGTTCTACATACTATATTGTATCTAGAATATATTGTAATATATTTAACATGTATAAGACTGCCTGCCATCTGGGGGAGGGGGTTGGGGGAGGAAGGGAAAAAATCTGAATAGAAGTAAGTGCAAGGGATAATGTTGTAAAAAAATTACCCATGCATATGTACTGTCAAAAAAAAAGTTATAATTATAAAATAAAATAAAAATTAAATAAACAAAAAAAATTTAAATTAAACAGAAAAGATAAGACACATTAGAAAAATAAATAAATAAATAAATAAATCACTGCTAGGAGAAGAGGGAGTGTGATAGAAGATAAGGCAGTGCATGGGTTAGGTCAAAAGAAAAAGTGGAAATACTACTAAGGACAGGGTAGAAAAAAGAGCAAAAATATACCAAGGGAGAAAATAGAATAGAAGGAAATATAGAACTGGTAATCATAACTGTTAATGTGAATGGGAAGAACTCTCATAAAATAGAAGCAGAGTGGATTAAAAGGCAGAATCCTATAATATGTTGTTCACAGGAAACATATTTGACACAGAGAGACACATACAGAATAAAGTTTAAAGGATGGAAAGAATTTATTATATTTCAGCTGAAGTAAAAAAAAAAAAAGCAGTGATAGCAATTCTGATCTCAGATAAAGCAAAAAATAAAAGTAGATCTAAAAGAGATAAGGAAGGAAAGTACATCATGATAAAGGGTACCATAAACAATGAAATAGTAACAATATTAAATATATATGCAACAAATGGTAGTGCATACAAATTCCTGGAGAAGATATTAAGACAGGAAAAAATAGACAACAAAACTATATTAGTGGGGGACCTCAACCTTCCCCTCTCAAAATCAGACAAATCTAGACACAAATAAACAAGAAAGAAATTAGGGAAATTGGTAGGATGCTAGAAAACCTAGATGTGATAGACCTCTGGAGAAAATTGAATAGAGACAGAAAGAAATATATCTTTTTCTTAACAGTACATGGCATCTACACAAAAACTAACATGTAGGGCATAAAAACCTCACAATCAAATGAAGAAAAGCAAAAACAGTAAAGGCTTCCAATTCAAACCATGATGCAATAAAATTATATTCAATAAAGAACCAGGGAAAGATAGACAAAAAACCAATTGCAAATTAAATATTCCAATTCTAAAAAATGAGTAGGTCAAACAATAAATCACAGAAACAATTCATAATTTCATCCAAAAAAATGGCAATAATGAGATAACATACCAAAAGCTATGGGATGTAGCCAAAGCAGTTCTTATAGCAAATTTTATATCTTTAAATATCTACATAGATAAAATAGAGAAAGAAGAGATCAATGAATCAGGCATGCAAGTGAAATGCTAGAAAAGGAACAAATTAAAAACCTCCAATTGAATACCAAATTAGAAATTCTGAAAATCAAAGGAGAAATGAATATAACTGAAATTAAGAAAACTATTGAACTAATTAATAAAACTAATATTGGTTTTATGAAAAAATCAATAAAATAGATAAACCTTTGGTTAATTTGATTAGAAAAATGAAATAAAAAACCAAATCACCAGCATCAAAAATCAAAAGGGTAATGAAAAGAATGAAATAAATTTAAAAGTAATTAAAGCAATAATTAGAAGCTATTTTGCCCAACCATATGGCAGAAAATCTGACAATCTAACCAAAATAGAAGAATATCTAAAAAATAAATTGCCCAGATTAAAAGAAGAGAAAAATTACTTAAATAATCCCATTTTAGAAAATGAAATTGAACAAGCCACCAATGAACTCCCTAAGAAAAAATCTCCAGGGCCAGATAGATTCCTATTTTATCTAATCATTCTTGCTTACTAGGTACTAGACCTAATTTTATTTTCATAGCTGAAAAAAAGTACATTTTGACTGTTGGTGCCTTCTGAATTTTGACATTCTGGGACAAAGTTCCAGTTTGCCTTACTCTAGTCACAGCTGTCAGTGCTTTTTGTTGGCTATCTCTTCTACACAAAAGTTGGGAATGGAACACAGACTCTTTTAGTCTATCTCTTATGGTTTCAATCTGAACCTCCTTTTCCTACCATATATCCCAAGCTCCTATCAAGGATGGAGAAAGCCACTTTCAAACCTACAAACTCCACAGAGCCAGGGCAGAGTCACATGACTGCACCTAAGAAGTTGCTAGAAAGAAAATAAAAAAGTTGTGCAGGATTTGTTTCCCCCTCTATTATTGCCAAGTATATCACCAGAGAACATCAGAGACAAAGAAGTATAAACTAGGCGACATTTGAAAACATGGTTTTCTTTTTCTCTGGGGAGAACACACGCACACTATAAGGTGTTCAAGTTTCAGCAAAAATCTTTTTTGGCACTGTATGAAATAGAAGATGAAGACTAAAAAAAATCCCTTTTGACTCACTGAACATGAAGACAAATTCAGTCAGTCACAATATATGTAATAAGTTAGGCTGTCCTGTTACACTGCTTTTCAAATCTTATTTTCCTTATAGTAAGTTATTTACATTAATTCACATAGAATTGTGAATTAGGTAAAGTTGATCCTTTGAGGGTCCCCAGTCTCTCACTTCTACTTCTGTTCTTTATTTTCTCTATCCCTTTCCCTTGACACTTGGGTCTTAGTGATCTCATCAGTCTTTCCCATAAGTAAAACTAGTATCTGAGCATGAATTTGCCAGAGTTTTGCCTCTCAGGAGAATCTGAATTTTAAGCCTCTTCTATGAAAGGCTTTGTCCTTAGAAACTACACTGAATAGGCTGCTGTCTCTACTCTGCCTACACTTAAACCTGGCCTTGACTCATTCCACGGTTTTATGATATTACATCAATTTCGGTCCCATGAGCTTGTGGCAAGGAATTCAAAGATTTAAGGCTGACATTTTAAACCTGTGGGCGATTCTAATTATCATCTGTAACAAAGTGTGCTTAGATCATCATAAATAGGGCCAACCTTTGACAGATGTCATAAATGAACAGTAGCCTGTTGCAGATGACTAAAGAAAGCAGGACTGATGCCTTTATTGTTAAACCAAGGACAGTATATCTTCCTAACCTTTCCAAACAGGCTGAATATTTTAAATACTAACACCCTTCCATTCCATTCATTTTTCTCTCTTTGGTAGACTCCAATAGAAAGATAATAGAAACATCTTTGAATGAAACTTTGCAAGTATGTATTTGTTCAACAGCTATTTCTGGTCAAAAAAAAATTTCATTATAATTGATTGTGACCCTAGTGGATAGAATAATAGACCTAGAGATAGGAATGTTAGAATTCAAAGCCTGCCTTTGACACGTAATAACTGTATGACCCTGGGCAAGACAACTCACTGATCTGAAATTCAATTTCCTTCTCCGGAAAATAGGCATAATAATACCTATTAGCCGTACCTGACAGGATTGTTGAAAGACAATTATATAAAATATTTTGCAAATTTCAAAGCACTCTATATCCTAGTTATTATTAATAATAATTAATAATAATTCAGAAAGACAATAGTAGCAATGGACATACATTATAACATATTTCTTGTTTGAAGTTATATTCTGGGAATAATGATGAAAAAGTACTTTATAGTAACTTTATGTATGATGTACAAAATCTCTAAGATCCAGGCCTCCTTTGGTGAAAAAATCAAAATCCATGTCACACATGTAAATTTCTAGCAAAGTCCAGCAATGGAATTAAATTTGAGGTGGAATATTGTCAATTAGCATCTGCATCCAACTGCATTCATTTCCTTGTAACTGGAAGGTAGCCATATGCTCTTCCCCTTTGGGGTTAAATGAAACCAGTCTTTAAGACTTTTGGTTTAAAGACCCTTACTTAAATGCTGTTTAAATTAGCTCCTTTGTCTTGTTGAAATAGACTGACTACAGAAGACCTTGCCTCTAATCCTGACTCTGATACTGCGTAAATGATCTTGGCCAAGTCCATTTAAAATGGGGAGAAACATATTTCTACTATCAATCTGATAGGATTTACATGGCATCTTGCTGTAAAAAGGTAAAATCACAGGCATGTGGACAGTGTATGCTGGGTATGCCCAAATTATCAAAACACCAAAAAGTATGTATTAAATGCCTATTATGTACCAGGTATAATATATCAAAACAATCTTTTTGGGCATTTTATGCTTTATTTCTAAAGTCTGTATTTTTTTCTCAATAGTATTTTATTTTTTCAAATACACATAGTTTCCAATATTCATTTTTGTAAGATTTTGTGTCCCAAATTTTTCTCCCTTCCTGCTTTACCTCCCCCTCCCCAAGACAGCAAGCAATCTGATATAGGTTAAATATGTGCAATTCTTTTAAAAGTATTTCCACATTTGTCATGTTGTACAAGAAAAATCAGACGGAATGGGGAGAGGGAGGAAACCATGAGAAAGAAAAAAAAAAAAAAAAAAAGGTGAAAATAGTAGGCTTTGATTCTCATTTAATCTCCGTAGTTCCCTCCCTAGTTCCATCCCAAGTCAATTGGAATTGTTTTGAATCACTGCATTGCTGAGAAAAGCTAAGTCCATCACAGTTGATTATCACATAATCTTTCTATATTATAACAATGTTCTCTTGACCCTGTTCACTTACTCAGTATCAGTTCATATAATATTTCCAGACTTTTCTGAAATCAACCTGCTCATCATTTCTTAAAAAACAATAATATTTCTTTACATTCATATACCATAACTTATTCAGCTATTCCCCAACTTATGGTCATCTGCTCAATCAATGTCCAATTCCTTGCCACTACAAAAAAGAATTGTTACAAATATTTTTGCACATATGGGTTCTTTTCCCTCTTTAAGATCTCTTTGGCATACAGACCCAGTAATGACATTACTTGATGAACTCTGTATTTTTAAAGAGTATTTCATTCATCATTTTTTAAAAAATGAAGTTTAGTTAAGCTTTAGTTTCTTTAATGACTTAAAATGACTTGATGGCTAAAATTAATTTTCTATAATTGACACTAAAAGTAATATCAGATGCAATAAATATATTTTAAAATATTGAAATATTTTAAATGTTTTAAAGTATCTTAAATATAAAATATTAACTATTAAAATTGAAAATATTATTTAAACATTCCCTAATGAAGTCTCTTTGCATACCTATGACTTGAAATTATAAATAATCCTAAATTTTAGTCTCCCATCTTACACTATCAGTAGTTCTCTTTATATCCAACTGCAGTTATTAAGTACCTGAAAGGTATAAGAGTTGGAGAAGATAATGACAAACCACTCTAGTATTATTGCCCAAAATCTCCAAAATGGGGTTACAAAGAATGGAATATGAATGAAAATGAATTACAAATGTGCAAGAATTTATGTGATCTCTGGAGTTACAGGGTTAGAGACAGATGAGAGACCTAAAATCTTGGATAATTCTTAAAGCTTATAATTTTGTCAATGTGGGTGCTCTTTCCTCTAAATAGACTATGATCTCCCTGTGAGTTGGTCTTTGATAATCAATATTAATCAATTGACTGCATTAGTATAATATTCATATATCAGCTTTCCATTGCTATTGCTCAAAACAAAATAGAAAGTTTTCTTTTAATAGCACCAAGGTCATCATCTCCACTATAATAACCTATTTGTGAAGACTCTTAGAAGACTAAACTTGGGGTCTGAAAGTCAAACCCTGACTCAGACACTTACATAGTTTTATGACCCTAGGCTTAACTTCTCCTAGCCTCAGTTATCTCATCTTAAAAATGGGGAGAGTACCTACTTTTCACAGCAGTCATTAAGGATCAAATGAGATGATATATATATAAAGCACTTTACAAATGTAAAGTATTGTAGAAACATTATTATGATTGTTATTGGAATATGATATTTCTCTGCAGTAGATTATGGGCTGTGTGTTAAAAGATTTATCAATTTCACCAACTTTTTTATTTAAGTTCTTTAATACTACTTCTAGGTATTATATGAAGACTTGATGCTTTTAAATTCCCTTTGAAATTCCCTTAACCCATTAAAAATTTATTATATATAATCAATTTTTGGTCTTGCTGAACTTCCTATCTCTTCCTGGAAGTTATGGGGTATTTTATGAAACAATCTAGTCTAGGCTCCTTGGTAATTTTTTACTGTGTGAATTCATAAAGAAGAGATATTTTTATATGTATATATACATATACATACATATACACATATACATATACAAACCTACACATATACACACAAACACAGATAAGCACAAAACACATATACACAAACATACATACACACAAACACACATATACACAAATATACCTATACAGATAAGCACATAAATGCACACATACACACATATAAGTGCACAAAGATAAACACACATATATATACATATGCACATACATCCAAATGCCCACATATATACTTCTGCACATATATATACACATACAAAAACATAGATACACATATAAAAAAATGACATAATTGGAAAAACAGTCAAGGCGCAAGTGTGTACGAGGGATTTTTCTTTCTTGCTTCCTATGTGGCTTTATGTATATAAATAAATAGTCACTTTCCAATGTCACTGTACAAAAGGAAGTATGGTATTATGACTAAAGAGCTGATCTTGGTTTCAGAAAAACTTTCAAATCCATACTCTACCCCAGACTAACTGTATGACCCTGGGCCAAAAAAAGCAAAAATAAACATTTAACTTCTTTCCCCCATTTCATGCCATTCTGCCTTTTGTTTATTCATATTTTGGATGTATTTTGTTTTTAAGAAGCAGCTTCACATAGTGAAGAGACAGAACTAACTTTGAAATTAAGACCCGAGTTCATGTTCTTCCTGAAATATATTAGCTATGTGATCATAGGCAATCTGTATAATTTTGCCATGTTACATGGGCATCTCTCTGAGACCATAAATTAAACAATGGTATCCAAAAGGCTTTAGTAAAGGGAGAATCCTCAGTGAAAGTGGCCTATACAATGAAATCACAGTTCTGATCATAGGTGTAAATAGGGACACAAATATTTAGATACAGACACAGAATGCCTCAAAAGTTTTGGTGCAGTTTTAAGCTTTAAAAAGTTCAGAAATAGAAATCCTCCAAACTTAACTTGCCAAAATAAAACCTTGAAAATACAATTATTTATATTGTTTTTTATACTTAAGTTTTGCAAATTTTGAATATGTTTTTAATTTTAATAAGATAGAGCATCCTGTCATTACGCATTGCAATTTCTGGATGACCTGCTCTCAGATCTGTGAATTGGTGGAGGTAGATCATCTGTTTGACTACCCTAGTCACTTAATATATCTCCATTCAACTTTTTCTTGTAGATTCTCATCAAAATTAACATTTGTGTATCAAAGCCTTGTTCTTTGGATGAGCTTAAAGCTAGGATTACAAATATAATCCTTTTCATCACTGAACAGTAGCTGATAAGAATTTATCAAATTCAAAAGTTGACAAGAGCAAAATAGAGCACAAAGTGGTGTTTATGTTGAATTTTCATAAGAAATATGCTAATTTTTAATTTTAAAAATAATTAACTTTTCAAATAGTAGAATATTTTTTGTAACTTAATAACATTTAAGTATCTTCAGAGATACTTACTTAGTAAAGTTTGAAACTGTACCAAAAATATTGAGATACATTTGTGTATACATATACTCATATACATATTTGAAATTGTATCATTTATAACACAACAATCATAACATGTAACATGTTACATATATTCATAAAGCAATGTCAAAATACATGTATATTTAGTGTATTTACTTAACTATGTGTTATATAGTTGCAGTAGATAGAAGATAGAAGGCTTGGGGACAGGAAAACTCATCTTCATGAGTTCAGATCTGACCTCAGATACCTGCTAGCTGTGTGATTCTGAGCAAGTCACATAACCCCCTTAGCTTCAATTCTCTCATTTGTAAAAATGAGGTAGAGAAGTAAATGGCAAACCACTTTGCAAAAAAAATCCCCAATGGGGTAAAAAAGAATCAGACACAACTAATGAACAACAAGAAAAACAACAATAATAACATATGTGTTATTTACCTTCAATAGAATATAAATTCCTTAAAAACAAGAACTGCTTTGTTTTCCTCATTGCAATTTCCTCATTGTATTCCTCATTGTATCTGACCTAGCACCTGGCAATTACTAGGGATATATTAAATGCTCTCTCCACTGTGCAATACAGGATCTTTTGGATGAGAATTACTACTACTACTACTACTACTACTACTACTACTACTACTACTACTACTACTACTACTACGTACTACTACTACTACTACTATTACTACTACTACCATTATTACTTTTTCTCCCTCTCCACTCTTCCTCCTCCTAATCTTCCTCTTCCTCTTCTTCTCCTCCTCCTCCTCCTTCTCCTCTTTCTTTTTCTTCTTCTTCTTCATCTTCTCCTTCCTTCTCCTCCTCTTTTCCCTCTTCTCCTCCCCCTCTTTCTCCCCCTCTTCCTCCTCCTTCTCCTTCTACTATTACTACAACTACTATTAGTAGTAGTAATAATAATTTTTAAAACTGAGAGTAACAGAATGCTTTACACTTTGCATAGTATTTTGGACACATTTCATTTGATCCTCATAATAATCTTGTGAAGTATACAGATATTCCATCCATTTTATAGAAGAGGAAAGCAGAGCAACTAGATACTATAGTAGATAGAGCACTAGTCCTAGAGTCAGGAGGACCTGAGTTCAAATATACTCTCAGATACTTGACTTGACTTATAAGCTATGTGACTCTAGACAAGTCACTTACACTCAATTGCCTTGAAAGAAGAAGAGGAAAACAAGGCCCTGTGAAATTAAATGATTCCTTCATAGTCACATAGATAATAAATGTTGAAGGCAGGATTAGAACCCAGAATTCACCATTCTTTCCATTATATGGCACCTACATGCTTAAAAATAATGAGATTCCTATTAAAGCAAATTTTATTTTTATGATCTTCTGGGAGGTAAGGCATTTTTTTTCTTTTTCATATATTACAGAGGTTTTATAACTATTTTCTCATCTTTGTCCTCTCTTTTCTTCTTCTCTGCTACTCAGATAAGTTTGGGAAAGAACGTTTCCTGTACATGGGTAAATGCCAGGAAGGCTGTCCTTCTGGGTACCACCATTCTGACAATACCTGCCTGCCCTGCCCTGAGAACTGCCAAATCTGCAGTACCTCCTCTTACTGTATTCGATGTTTGCAAGGATACTACATCTCACCTACAAACAACACCTGCCAGAAATTAGAATGCAAAGAAGGTAAGCAGATGTTTAATGGAAACTCTGGATCTTTGACCCAAGTGCTGATGCTTCAAGTGACTGGTGGGGCCTACTGTATTTTGCTTTCCTGTGTATAAAGTAGAAGTGATCATTTCACTCCCTCTCTTTTCTCCTAAATCCCTCCTCCCTCATATATATATTCATCATTCAGTAAACATTACTTAAGAGTTCACTATGTACAAGGTACTATTTCAAGTGCTAGGGATATAAAACCAAAAAGATAAACATATGTCATCAAAGATCTTTTAAATAATAACTCACATTTAGGCAACCACTTTAAACTTAGGCAACCACTAAAACTCCTTAAATGTATGATCTCATTTGATCCCTGCAATAGCTTTATGAGGTAGTTTCTATTATTATCCCTATTTTACAGATGAGAAAACAAAGGATCAGAGAGATTAAGGAATTTATTCAAAGTCAGAGCTAGCAAGTAGTTCAATCAGAATTTGAATTCAGCTCTTCCTAACAACAAATGCAATACTCTATCCATTAAATCATTTGCTTTGCCAATTCTATTTCTCTTTATGTCCTACCAATGTTCACAAAACTCTGCATTCCTCTAATGAGGTGCTAGAGTATGGCACTTAGAAAAATGGGGTTATTCTCATTTTTAAAAATTGCTTCCCAGCGCCATAACTAGCAATTTTGATATGCCGAGATAAGTAGTAAAAAGGCATATTCTCAAATGAATATTCTAAGACAAATTCGTTTGAGTAGAGATGGGCACAAGCAAAAGAGATTCTTCACATCTTGAAACACAAAATGATGAGGTAATAGGGAACCTCAAAATGATGAGGTAACTTGAACCAAATCATGAGGCAAATACCTAATAATGAGGTATATACCTCAATAGGATTAAGTGAGGTCTAGTGGCAGGATTCAGGGTACAGGGAGTCACATGGAGTCCCCTGCAACCCCATTAGGATTCGGCACAAGGATACGAAGTTAAATCAGGTCTAATGGCGGCGAGAGACCCCTGTAAATGAATTTACAGGCCAAAAACCTAGATGGGTAAAAGATGTTTATTGCCAGGTTTGGAAGCAAGGTTAAGGTCTGGTTAGTAAAAGCCATTAGATAGAGGAAGATATACGCCAAAAGCGGCAGGGACAGAGAATCTCTGATGCAAGCATCTTAGCTGGCATCTTTCAAATCTCTGAACTAAAGATGATTCTAGCTTTGCTCTTTTTTATCTGCTTGAAGAAGCAATGGGCGGAGCTCAGGTTAATTCTTTGAAGGCTAGATTTTTGTAGGGCTTAATCCAAGCCAGCTCAGATCTGGTGGGGGGGGCGGGGTACAGACCAAACTAGTTTTAACCAGATCTTGTATCAAAGGGAGCTGAAAACCCAAACCAACTGGGGACTGGATATAGCCCAAACTGGCTCAGATACGGATTTTTCCCCTAACAATATCTTGTCCCAAAGGTAGATCAGACAAGGAATCTTAAAGGGGCTACACCCGCTACAAAAACTAAACCGAAAGAGGGACTGCTATGTATCATGCTTGAAAGATTGCCATTGGGAGAGAAAGTAGCATAGGACAAGATCTTGGAGGAGCTTTCCTGAGATACAACCTCCAAAGGAAAAACACACCATCTGGTAACTTCCTGTTTAAATACTAAACTCAGTACTGATCCAATCACTTAACCCTGCTTGCCTCAGTTTCCTCATCTGTAAAATGAGCTGGAAAAGGAAATGGCAAACTATTCCAATATCTTTGTCAAGAAAACCCCAAAATGGGGCCAAGAAACAGCCACAAAAATTCAATACTACAAGACTGAAAAACAACTGAAGAAACATGTATTGTCAGTTCTATAAATTCTAGCTTCCTGAAGCAAAACCCAGTCAACCCATCCTTGTAATGGCTCCGGAGCTTCCCAATTTATAGTTTATTCTTTGTCCTGGAGAAAGTGGAACTCTAACTCTTTTTTTTAAGTTTGAAGTGATTTCTTTCCTTTGTACTAAGAATATCTTCAATTCAATAATAATAACTAGGAGTTCTGATGAAAAGCACTCTAGAAAGTAGAATGATTAAAGAAATTATTTTTTCCTATGTGTTTGAGGATTTAAAGCAAATATAAGATTCTTATTTGAAGGGCTAGATAAAACCATTCATTTCCATGTTGAATTCTTTGTCATTCTCCATTGGTGTGTCTACTTTATTTAATAATTTTGCCAACTGGATTTTAAGTCCAGTTGTTTTACCTAAGTCCAAATTCCCCTGCCCCCATTGCATTCAATCCAGCTGATTTAATCTACTAAATTAATATAAGGAAATAAAAAGGGAGTAACATATCCATTCTGCAAAGGGGTTATCAGTTACTTGGCTGATTGCTTAAAAAAAAAAAGAAAGAAAAAAAGAAAGAAATTACTTAACAATAGATTTTCCAAGCCATTAGTGTCCTTCCTCTTGATTAAAAATGAGTTCAGTGCTCTCAATTCATCCACTGTCTAGGGGAAGTGAAAGATCCAGACTATGAAGACTGCATGCCTTGTGAAGAAGGATGCCTGGGCTGTTCGTTGGGTATGTATCACATTCTTATACTACCTTACCCTCTTTGTCTATGACTTGACTCTATATTTATTTTTTCAAGAGCCCATGGGAAAAAAGCATAAGTGTGTTGTAGTATTACAGAGAGAGGGTCTAAAATAAGGCTAGCTTTTCACAAACTTATCTGTAGAAGGATGTCTCTGAATAGCATTTAATCTAATTTAGCTTAACATATACTTTTTAAGATTCATAATGTTTTGTAGGTACTAGGGATAAAGGGGGGAAAAATTAAACATGATCATTCCCTTCAAGGAGCTTACATAGAGGAATAGTAGTGTAGAGATACAGTGAATCAACAAATAAGTATAAAATTATGCTATGTGGCACAGTGGATGTAGTGCTGAAGTTAGAGTCAAAAAGGCCTGAATTTAAATTCAACCTCAGATACTTACTAGCTGTGTAACCCTGGGCAAGTTACTTAATCCTCAGTTTCCTCATATGTAAAATGAGCTGAAGAAGGAAATTGCATATTACTGTAATATCTTTATGAAAAAAAAACCTCAAATTGGGTCACAAAGAGTTGGAACATGATTGAAAAAAAATGATTGAACTGAGCCAATAAAGCATATACAAAATTATTTCAACAGAAAGAAAATATCACCACATTATGAGATCAGAAAAGACCATTAGTACCCCTTAAACTGTACTTTGAGGTTATTTTGTCCAGAAGGAGGGAACTGAGACTCTTTTCCTAAGTCCTGCTCAGTCCCTTTCTTGGGTAATGCCAAGAAAGAAATTTAACAGGTGAAGATGGTGAGAAGGAATAACAGTGTTCCTGAGTTTGGACAGTAATGAATAAAGAAATGAACTCAGGCAAAGCATCCCCAAATCGCATGGATTCATGAAGCCTCCTTGTACTAGAAACAATATGAAAATGTCAAAGTTAAAGCTCAAAAGGGGAGAGATAGGGGATTTTCCTGGATAAAACCTACCCTGAGGCTCAAAGTCTTAGAAATCCTCAAATTTAGGCAGGGCAATGATATCTGTGAAGTCTAAAATTTTATTATGAAGGCAGAAGTACTTGTTATGCTTCAAAAGAATTGTCCAATTCAAATTCTCTCTCTCTCTCTCTCTCTCTCTCTCTCTCTCTCTCTCTCTCTCTCTCTCTCTCTCCTTTCCTCCTTCCCTCCCTCCCTCTTTTCAAGGGAAAAATGTACTTTTTAATACTCAATACATTTCTGTATTTTAGGTTCAGAATGAAAAGCAAAAACCAGAAAAATTGCCATATTTGGGGATAAAACCATGGTGTCAATTTAGGCAAAGGTTTCTTGAATCTTGGGCCCTTAAAACAAAATAAAACAATAACAAAGAGTCATCTGTGATATATTTGGGGGGAATTTTCACCAAGACAATCAATAATTTTACACAGTCCCCAAATGATTTGGGAGAGATATGGAAGATAATAACTCACAGGGAAGGAATCCTGTGATATGTAGGCTAGTGCTGTATTAAGTAAGAGAAAGCAATAGATTTCAGTTCAGGGAGATCTGGACGCATACATATCTGCTTCAGACACTTACTAGCTATCTGAATTTGGGAGTCACCTTATCTGAACCTAAGTTTCCTCATCTGTAAAATAAGAGAGTTGGATTTTTGATATCTAGAATTAATTTCAGCTCTAAATCTCTGGTTCTATAATCCTGTTCATTAATTCACAGGATTGAGTTGATTTTCAAAAGTCATCTTTTTTTTTTTTTGGCTATTGGGGTTAAGTGACTTGCCCAGAGTCACACGTTCGGAGGTCATATTTGAATTCAGGTCTTCCCGACTCCAGGACTTATGCTCTATTTACTGTGTCACTTAGTTGCCTCCTGGAAATCATATTTCAATTATGGATGGTTTGATAGAAGTACATCCCTCAAATGCTTCTACCATAAATGGTACAGAAATACTTCTGAAAATTTCTATAGACCATATTTTTGTGCATGGACTCTTTGTTTTCTTTCACTTTTATTATCTATAATTGCTTTGAATTAGAGCTTTAAGGGATCTAAGAAATCAACTAGGATAACCCTTCTCATTTCCCAAGATGAAGAAACTAAGACTTAAAAGGTTGAGTTACATGGGTATGAAGTTGTAAATCTGGGACAAAAAAAAAAAATCAGATTCTCTGACTCCAAAATCAGAATGGTTTTCCATACTTCTAAGCTGTCTTTCCTTTACTTCATTAAATATAATCCCAAAGTTTCAGAATGTCCTAAAGGTATCCCTGGTGTAATAAAGGCATTTTAAAGGTATTAAATGGAATACAACCTCTGCAAATTCTTTGCCATTCCGGAAAGGCTTCCAAGAGAATACATATCCTAAATAATGTCTGTTTTCTAAAATCCAGCCTAGAAAAGTATAGAAAAGCACATCACTAGTATGATGGTCAATGGCAAATGAATTCTTTGCCTATGGGAATCAAAACTCATAATGATAGTCAGAACTGAGCACTCTTCCTCTTTGACAGGGTGGCAAAAAATGTCCAAAAAGGCATGGAGAATTGCATCAATTTTAGACAACCTGTAAACATTAATTTAGCATTTGGTATTCTATATGTGATAAGCTAATCTTGCACTGTGAACATGGGATGGACTATACTATTGGAATTGAATCCTATCAATCCTTTTTAAAATGTATTATGTCCTTAAAAGATATGAACCTGTCTGTATACAAATAGCAAAAAAAAAAAAAAACAAAAAAAAAAAAAAAAGTTTGTATATGAAGCTGTGAATCTCTATGATCTATATTTTTTTTAATTTAGCACAATAGTAGAAACACTTCCATTGACACTTTTCCTCTTTTCTTTCTCTTCATCCTGCTGATTAAGATTTATATATTATTTGAAGGAAAAAGAATGCAATTCTTCCCTTTAAGAAATGCTTATAATGGCCTAATAGTACCAGACCTAAAACTTTATTATAAAGCATCAATCATCAAAGTAATCTGGTACTAGCTAAGAAATAGAGTTGGTAGAATAGGTTAGCTACACAAGATACAATAATCAATGAGTATAGTAATCTACTATTTGATAAATCTAAAGACTCTAGCCCATGGAATAAGAATTCACTATATGATAAAAATTGCTGGGGCATTGGAATATAGTATATCAGAAAGAAAGGATTCCCTTACCTTTAAAGCATTTTCTTTCATTTGTGCCTTTGTATTTAAATACTGGTTTTTAAAGTATGATGCAATTCATACACATATGATAACTAATAATTAAATTTAAATAATAAAAATAATAATTAACTAAATAAATAATAATAGAGATACAAATTCATCGCTAAATTTACAAATTCTATTAACAATTCTAAAATTCCAGCTTAAAGAATGGGTTTGAAGCCTGACTCTGATTCTTGCTACCTTTGTGACATTAGACAAATCACTTGACTTCAGTTTCCTTACCTGTAAAATTAAGAAGTTGAATTGAAGAGCCTCTTAGATCCCTTTCAGTTCTGTATCTATGGTCTCATAATCTAAACCATAGTGGTGGAACTCATTGACAAGCCAAAGAAAAGTTCTCTGAGTGTATAGGAAAGAGTCTTATGGACAAAAAAGGGCTGTATGGGGAGTAGGGTGTATCAACAATTTAGTAGTTTGCCATTTAGATATGCTTTTTTTCTAACCAAACTTTCCTCCTTGATGTGCAAAGAGAAAATCAGCAACATAAAGGAAACTCATTCTTTCAGGGAATGTCATCGCTAGAATATAAGCAATTTGCTGCTGGTTCTCCTGGGGTTCTCCTGGGTGACTCAAATGTAACCTTTTCCTTGTAATCTTTTGATAACAATTTAACTTTATATGTAGATTCAATCTGAAGCTGTTTTTACCCAACACCAAAGATGAAGATGAAAATAGAAAAATCCAGTCAAGAATCCAGATGTTTTGTCTATGCTTTGCCAAATGTTTGGAAACATCTGACATTTTAAGCTTGAGTTTTTCCATTTCCATCTGGATATTTTCTACAGTTCAACAGACACAAAGAATAAGGCACTGTGCTAGGCACTGGGGATACAAAGAAAAAGCAGATTATATAAGAAATGGGAAACATTGCTTATTCTTTAACAAGCCTCAAGTAAACTGTGATCCATCATGAGCAAACAGCTGGACTTTCTACTGGTCATGCCAAAGAATGATGAACAGAAAGTATGTGAATAAATGTCATGAAATACACGCTAGAAAATTATTTCTGTGGCTATGCAGAAAATGCAAAATTTTCTGTCTGGTTAGAATTTTCTTCTTCACCCAAGCTGTTAGCTTATAGCATTTTAAGAAATATCATTTAATTCCAAAAGACTCTGATGAAAAATTCCTTTCTTTATTAAATAAGATTTTTTGAATTATAAGTTTATTAAGCTAAAGCAAAATATTTTATATAGCATTCTTCTTCATTAACAGAAGAGAATATTGGATGAAGTTATTTTAGTATGCAATTGAATAAATACCTATTAAGAATCAAAAATTCAGGCTTGGAAAATTATACACATTCCTGCTCTCAAGGTGCTCACAATTTAGTACTGGAAATAAGGGAGAAAAATAAATAATCATAAAAATGAATAGCATAAATGTGAGTGGTATTTTGAAGGTTGCTTTATAGGACAATAATTGGAGAAGAACAGTAATCTTATAAGAGATTCTTCAGATATCCTTATACTCCTCAGATGAGAAAGTACAGACTCAGAAGCTGTGACTTTCTATGGTCACATAGCTAGTAAATATCAAAGATGGAACTCAGGTCCACCAGACTAAATCTAACATACTATCTACTCTACTACACAATCTCTTAATCAAATGAGAACAAATGAAATATTATTTGCAAAACATTACAGTTCCTGGCACATAGTAGGTGATATATCATTATTTATTATTAAGTAGAGCAAAATGAGAATAACACCAAAGGAAAAGTTTGAAACAAAGAATGCTGGAAGGAGAAAACATATCCGATTAGTGTGAGGATTAGAAAAATCTTTATGAAAACCTGAAAAGACTTACATGAACTGATGAAAGGTGAAGTAGGTAAAGCCTACTTTTGTATTGTATTAAGTATTGTACATAGTAAAAGCAACATTGTTAAATGATCAATTATGAATGATTTAGCTATTCTCAGCAATGCAATGATTCCAGACTCATGATGAAAAAATGCTATCTCCAGAGAAAGAAATTATAGAGTCTGAATGCAGATTGAAGCACACTATTTTTTCTTTATTTTTATCATATTTTTTCTTTTTTTAAATCTGTTTCTTTCACAACATGACTAATATATAATTTACATGATTGTCCACATGTAACCTGTACCAAATTGTTTGCCATCTTAGGAAAAGGCAGGGGGAAAGGAAAAGAAGGAAGAAAATTTGAAATTCAAATAAAAAAAAAAAGAATGTTAGAAATTAGTTTACATGTAATTGGAAAAATACAATACTATTTAAAAAAAAAGAAAAAGCTTAGTGAGCAAGGTGACAGCTGATTTAGGCTTAAAAGAAAGGTAGGATTTTAAAATATACTAAGGTGGGGAAAGAGCATTCTCCAGGAAGAGAACCAGTAAGAGGTCTGGAGGTGGGAAAACATAAAATAAGGACCATTGTGTAAAACACTAGATTAGGATTAAAATTTGATTCCATTTTAACTTCTTCATTGACTTGTTGACCTAGGGCATATTAAAGATGTCAATTTGACTCATAAACTGATTCTTGATTAATGTTCTATCTATAAACTGGTCACTTGAGATGAATGAATAAAGAGAGACACTATGGTGTACTGAATAGAAGACTGGATTTGTAATCATAAAGACCTGGATTCGGATACTGACTCAATTATTTAATGAGCTGTGTGATCCTGGGTGAGTTACTAAAACTCTTGGTATCTCAGCTTCTTTAGGCATAAAATGAGGGATGCAATGACTGTTAATGTCCCATCCAACTTTAAATCTCGGATCCTATGAATTTTCATCATGACAAATATTTGTTGATTGCCTGCCGTGCTGATAATGCAATCCTATATACTGCAGAGGTTACATTCAAACTATGCTGACTATTATTAATCTTTGAAGATTCAGGAAGTCCTTCATAGCTTCACAATGTCTTTGGGACATAATTATTGACATCAATTATCACTGCTGTGGATGTGCTGGAAGCACTAGTTAATAGAGGATTTTTTATGAATAAAATGCCAGATAAGAGTGTTTTGCTTTCTAAGCATATAACCCCCTTGTCAAAAATCCTCTCATGACATAGGTCTACTTGAGGGCAATCTCTGCCTTTCTTGGCTCCTATTTCCTATCTAAAAAACCTAGGAAAAATGCTTATGAAGGATATCTCATTATACAGAATTTGATTCTTGCAAGCAACACCCACTGGTCACAAAATAAAAGAAACAAATTTTCACTTAGAGCACATAGAAAAAGAAACTTACAGCCAAGTTCTTAAATGTACTTTCCAATGACAAATCTTATTCTGACTATCTCTACAATTTTTAGTCACCTGCCTGTTATTGGGAGGCAGACTATCCCCTGTAGCTCCCCCAACATTACCTTCTGTAGTTCACAGTGGTTCTGGTGGTATCAGATATTACTGATGGGTTTTCAGAGTTCCATTATGACCTCTTCATATGCATTACTTGTAACTTGTTCCACATATTCCTTCACTGCTTACTATTCCCAGCAGACAATGTCAAGTATGACTTTCACAGATGGCCAGGCTCTCTATCAGAGCTAATCTTTCTTCTGTCATTGGGTATCACCTCCCTCTACTCCATCTCCTACAGTGGGGAAGACCTCCAGAGTCCACTTAGTTTAAAAAGAGAAGACAGGAGATACTGTTTTCCCCACATCACAGCATTAGGGATGTATTTACAAACAAAAGACCATGTATCTTTTCAATGAGACTTTTCCCCTTGGTTGCTACTCTTGCTAATCTTACAAAAGCTTCTAAATGTAATTTCCAAATATTGAACATATGTTCACAGTATCGGAGAGTTAGACCTAATAGATTAACTTAGTTAGGCTGCTGTTATTCAGTTATGACCAACTTTTTGTGATCCCATTTGGGGTTGTCTTGGTAAATATACTGAAATAGTTTATCATTTATTTCTCCAGCTCGTTTTACAAATGAGAAAACTGAGGCAAACAGAGTAAAGTAACTTGCCCAGGGTCACATAGCTAGTAAATATAAAAGGTCACATTTGAACTCAGGTCTATCTGAATAGTACCCTGTTCACTGCTCCACCTATCTGCAGAAGGGATCATAGAGGGCATCAAGTCCAAGCTTATTCATTTTCCATATGAGGAAAATGAAGGCCAGAATAGTCTTGCCTACTATCATATAGGTACTAGGAATGATTTGAACCTCACTTCATTCTTCTGATTCTATATTCAATAGCCTATTCATTACACCATGCTGCCTTTTAAGAAATTGGGGTGGAGGTTAGGGAAGAAAGGTTAAAGTCAATGATCTTTAATATCCCTTACAACTCTTATTGGATACAATCTTGTCCAATGTACAATAAGAAGAAACAGAAGCAGAGCTCTGAGCTAACAACACTTTATTAAAGGGGCTATGGCCCCCACTAATGAAGTAAATCTCAGATCTTCCTCACGATCTGTCTTAGTTTTATACTGCTTGCTACCCAGATGGTAAAGAAGAGGTAAAGTAAAACATATAATCTCATTGCCTGATAAGCCTATATCTTGACCTTTCAAGAGAATCTTCAGCTCATGCTTGTGATAGATTAGCTGGTAGAAGTTATCTAAATATAGACAAAATTGATGGTCTTTCATTGGTCCCATGTTGGGCTATAGCCCAGATTTTGGAATAGAGTCACAGGCAATGTGAAAACAGGGTCATTTAATAGTCAAGTACCCAAAGGACCTGTTGGTCAAGTGCCATAGGGCAATTTTCCTAGCCAAGTGTTAACAAGTGGTAGAGGTACAATCAAAAATAACTTGGGGAGCAGCTAGGTGGCTCAGTGGATAGAGCACCAGCCTTGAATTCAGGAGGACCCGAGTTCAAATGTGGTCTCAGACACTTAACACTTCCTAGCTGTGTGACCCTGGGCAAGTCACTTAACCCTAGCCTCAAAAAAAAAATAATAAAATAAAATAACTTGGGAGCTTTCCATGCCATTGAGTTAACCCCACCATAATAAATTTGGTCATTTACACATCAGGCATTGGATTAAGCATGTGGATTTATTAAACTGACTAACTATATCAATAGAGAAATATAACAGTAGTAAACACTGCCCCTATGAAATTAACTTCAACTAAACAATACTAATCAGGGGTCTAGATAAAATAGAGGTCTAAATTAATTATTTCCCACATTTAAAATCTACTGTTGTAAGAATTTTCAACATCTTTTCCAACCACTGCACAAATAAGCTAGTGTGGGCTACAGACAAGTAAACTGAAGTTTATGCACACAAGGTGTGATATACTCCTTAATGGTGATGGACACAGTGTCTCCAAATTCCATGAATGACATAAAGAGATAGATAGATAGATAGATAGATAGATAGATAGATAGAAAGATAAATGGATGGATTCTGGATGAATAGATGGATAGGTAGATAGAGAGATAATCTCTTTCCTGAGCTACATGACCCCAAAAGTTTGAATATCACAAAGGACTATAAAAAGGAAAAGGTACATTTTAGCAAAAGAAAAAAAATGCTTAAACTATCACAGGAAAATAGTATCTTCTTTTATTATTATTATTATAGCTTTTTATTTACAAGATATATGCATGGGTAATTTTTCAGCATTCACAATTGCCAAACCTTTTGTTCCAATTTTTCCCCTCCTTCCCCCCACCATCTTCCCCCAGATGGCAAGTTGACTAATACATGTTAAATATGTTAAAGTATAAATTAAATACAATATATGTATACATGTCCTAACAATTATTTTGCTGTACAAAAAGAATCGGACTTTGAAATAGTGTACAATTAGTCTGTGAAGTCCTTCCTGTGAAGGAAATCAAAAATGAAGGCGACAAAAATAGAGGGATTGTGAATTCTATGTAGTGGTTCATAGTCATCTCCCAGAGTTCTTTCGCTGGGTGTAGCTGGTTCAGTTCATTCATTACTGCTCTATTGGAACTGATTTGGTTCATCTCATTGTTGAAGAGGACCACATCCGTCAGAATTGATCATCATACAGTATTGTTGTTGAAGTATATAAAGATCTCCTGGTCCTGCTCATTTCACTCAGCATCAGTTCATGTAAGTCTCTCCAGGTCTTTCTGAAATCATCCTGTTCATCATTTCTTACAAAACAATAGCATTCCATAATATTCACATACCACAATTTATTCAGCCATTCTTCAATTAATGGGCATCCACTCAGGTTCCAGTTTCTGGTGACTACAAAGAGGGCTGCCACAAACATTCTTGCACATACAGGTCCCTTTCCCTTCTTTAAGATTTCTTTGGAATATAAGCCCAATAGTAACACTGCTGGATCAAAGGGTATGCACAGGAAAACAATGTCTTTTTAATCAGTCATTTATTCAGCTCTTACTAGGTGTCTTATTAGATAGGATAAAGAGAAGGGGATGAATTCCTAAAAATCAAAGTCCTGTGAATTTTCTTTTGTAACTGTAAAGTGATTGGGGGAAAAGAGATACTGAAAAAGATATTCAGCAAAATTTTGTCACAGAAGAAAAGAAAGAAATGTAATAACACCAAATATGGCATAAAATGGAGTCAGTTATGTTCTCCCCAAAATCCATTTTTGGGTATGCTTTTGCTTTCATAAAAGGCAGCTAGGCATTGCAGTGGATAGAATGTTGAAGCTGTAGTCAACTTAGTGTTTTCAAGTGTGTTTGACTCTTTGTGAATCCATTTGGGTTTTCTTGGCAAAGAACTAGAATGGTTTGCCATTTCCTTCTCCAGTTCATTTTACAGATGATGAAAGTGAGTCAAACTGGGGTAATACATACAACTAGTAAGAATCTAAGGCCAGATTTAAATTCAGGTCTTCTTGACTCCAAGTATAGTGTTCTATCCATTGTATTACCTATCTGTCCCTAGAGTTCAGGGACCTGAATTCAAATCCAGCCTCAAATACTTATTACTAAGTAATCCTCTGTTTGCCTCAATTGAAAAGTAGCGATAATAACAGTCAGTGGCCACTAATGGATTACAAAGGAGCAGAAGGGTTGAAACCTCAAAATATATTGGGGTTTCAGAATTGTCTTCATGTAGGCCACCAAATATTGGGGAGCAGGGATTTAGGGCTAATGTGGCAAGGTGTCTCAAAAGAATTTGTAGGTTAAGACCATCTCCAGATCAAGAGGCAAAGATTTTATTATTATGCCATTGACTAGAGGGCTAAGTTCCAAAAGAGCTGCCAACAATTAACAAGGAGAAAGATTCAAGTACTAAATTCCTTAGTGGAACTCACAACTAACCAGGAGGAAGATACTATAACAGGAGGGAAAAACTATCTATGATAAGAGGAAAGATACTTTAAGGCAGGCAAAGTCCCCAGAGAACTTGCTGCCATAAAATGGGCTATTCCTAATGAGCCCACAAAAAATGGGTTCTAACTTCCAAGTCAACATCATAACTTAACCTTCTGAACTGTGGGATCATGTCAATGCAAGGAATTAGACAAGGAATTCAAACAGAGACTACAGCAATAAAGGTCTATTTAAGTCAACAAAAGTCCTACTTAACAAAAGGCCCCAAATTACTTCCTCCCTACATGCTTCTGGAAGTAATTTGGGGCATAAAATTCACACTCTCTCCTGATACTGTTCCTCCCTATGACACAAGAAGCTACCAAGGACCTATCTTTTTTGTTGGGGTCTTATTTATCTCATCATCTACCTCCTAGGATTGTTGTAAGCATTAAATAAGACAATATTTGTAAGCCATTTAATGAAGTGCCTAGCACTAAATTTAGTAGGCTTTATATAAGTGCTTATTCCCTCCCACCTCCCTTGTTTTAATGTTAATCCTAATCCTTGTGTTAGGTTATAATTTTGACGTATTTGAGGTTCAGCGCACTAAATGATGAGACTGATGTAGGCACTAAATGATAAGATAGAGGAGAGCAATTGGCATCAAATGTTGAAATTTGCACCAAATGTTGGGATCCAATCATGTGATGAATTCACAATGGTCATTCTCTTTGCTAAAAGGGACATTAGTTTAGGATAAGAAGTTACAAATAAAATGAAGAGATAGACATTAGGAATAGAAAATATGAAATAGATTTGGAAGAGCATATAGTTAGCAGGAAAGTGGTTTTAAAAATTAACAATGGAAAAGATAAATTCCCTAATGAAACTAACAAATAATCAAGAGAGGTGGGAATGCTTCTTTGACTGGCAGACTACATCCATAGAGGATTTTAGCATCTTAAAAGAGTTAGTTAGTTATAAGATGGAGAAAGACAACATTAGGTCTACTTTTTATTTGATCTCTTCTTATTAAAGTCAAAGGAGGATGACATATTTGAAGGTATTTACTGTGTCAAAAGATTACCTAATTAACAAGAATAAAAAGAGAAAATTCCAAACTTTTACATGGCAGACTAGAGGGAGTACCTCCTGTTCCTAATTCACATGGCTCCTTCAGTCTCAATAGCACTTTTGAGTCAGTATACTATGTTTTCCATCTTCCTATTCTTGACCCAATGAGAGCATGCTTGACCCAGGCCCCATTTGTGATACTTGCCCCAGAAGAAAAAAATTCCTAGATTCAAGTTTTCCTTATGACAGAACATCAGATTGTCTTTGACAGCCTCTTAGACTACCATAGCATCAAAGTCCTCTTTAAATAAATTATGAGAGACTTGTTTGTAATTGTGACATTTAGCACTTAAATAGGATTTTCCTTTAAAGCAACAAATGTCCAAATTCTGCCTCATCTATGTTGACCACTAACTGGGCCCAAATAGTCAATATCATTCTCTCTATGTAAAACTTCTTAAATGGAATGTTGTGACCCCATATGGGGTCATGTAACTGAATGTGGGGGTCACAAAACTATGCTTTATTATCAGTAAATGTTTGGTTTTTATATTTTATATGCATATTTTATTTTTATATTTTATGCCTATTTCATATATATACATATATATATATATATATACCAAAATTTCTCTGGAGAAAAAGGGTTACAAATGGAAAAAGTTTTAAGAAGTTCTGCTTTATGGGACTAAAGAGGAAACTGGATTACAAGACTTCTTGGTTTTCTATGGGTTTGCAAATATCTATGTAGAATTTCCTGAAGATACTTGGAATGACTCCATTTAAAAGCACACAGCTTACAAAATTAAAGAAGCAAAATTCTATAAAAAGCTAAAAGAAAATGAAATAGAATTTCCAATAATAGTTGTTAGATTGTCATCTAAATCCACCAATGTTAGAAAGGAAGTGAATAGAAAAGGCCACTTTGAGATGAGCAAAGACCTGAATTCAAATCTGTTCCCAACTCACTGGCTATGTGACCTTGGATAAGTAACCCTTTAAAACCAGAGGAGTTGGGGCAGCTAGATGGCACAGTGGATAGAGTGCTGGCCCTGAAGTCAGGAGGACCTGAGTTCAAATCTGGTCTTAGACACTTAATACTTCCCAGCTATGTGACCCTGAGCAAGTCAAAACCCCAATTGCCTCAGCAAAAAAACAAAACAAAAATAAAGAAACCCAGAAGAGTCAGGACTGCATGCTGCCCACAACTTTAGAATGGACCCAAATCAGAATAAAAAAAAATTAGGAAATATTAAACAAAATAAAAATAAAATACAATATAGATAATATATTTTAAAACTGTATTTTCTGCCCTCACGAACAGGGCAAAATTGGGCAATTTCTATTTGAATCTGACATCCCTGCTCAAGACTCTATATAAATCAGCAAAGAAAGTACCAACTTTCCTTAATAAAGAGAGTTACCTTACTGGGGAGCAATTAATCACAGATCTACTCCCTAAACCAAGTTATTTTAGATACACAAATACAGTTATTTAAAGTAAATTTTAGTTATTTAGAGCAACTTAAAGGGTTACTGGAAGGAAAGAGATTTGTAAAATTTGATAGGTTACAAAACATGAGTTGCTTTCCCACATTTCTAGTCCCCTCCTTAGGAATGAGCCAAATGGGAAAGGAGGGAAGAAACAAGCATTTAATAAATGTTGTGCTTAAAAAAAAACTTTACAAATACTATCTCATTTAATACTCAAAATAGCTCTGGGATGGTAAGTGCTATTATCATTTTATAGGTGAGGAAACTGAGACAGACAGACATGAACTGACTTGCACAGGATAACAGATCCCAGACCCAGCACTTTATCCATTTTGCCACCTAGTTACCTTCTTTTGCTTTTCCACTTGCTGGACAAATGTGAAAGTCCCATACTTTTTTGAAAGGTTACAGAATCCAAAAATGGTCAAGTGGTGGCCTTATCTATGTATTGAAGGTTTGAGAAGATTTTTTTTTCACATTTTCTAAACATAAAATATATGAAAGTACCAGAAGTGACCACTAAGACCTCCAGGCTTTTTTTCCTCCACATAAACTATAATAATTTGCTCTTTTGCCTGGGAATTACTATACCATGTTACTCCAACAAACATAATCTCCCCACTGCTATTTAACAGTCTTTGAAAACAATCTGTAGTATATTAGGAGACTGTATTTTTTTTCTTGGTTTTATTAATATTTTTTTAGGCAGGAGGAGCCTGGGGGGATGGAATAAAATGAATCTAGCTCTAGGGGTTTCTCAAGCCTTTTTCTTTTGCATGTATTATCACTTTCTTATTGTTTGGGGAGAAGAAAAGAGCCAAAAGGCATCATCCTAAATTCAAATCTAGAGCAATTAGCTCATCCCCTTGGCTCCTTAAATTATTACACTATTTTTCCCCCTGAGCTGGTATAATCAAAGTTCCTCCTCCTTGTTTCATAAGTGACCTGGAAAGTACAACTACCCGCCAAGCCTGTCTGGGTCACGTCTTCTTACAGCAAAACTGAGCCAAACAATTGGGTAAGCAACCCACTATGGGGAAAGGAGAGGGAGAGAAATGATCTGGTGACCAAAGGAAGGTATAAAGTGAGAAAGCAATAGGGAACCAGCATTGGCAGCCATGCTGACCTTACTATAGAAATTTGGTTGGTGGACTGATGATATATAGATTGGGAGGTATTAGGAAACCTACATTCTTGTCTTGGCTGTACCCCAACTTTCTTTTTAACAAAATTTCATCAGATTTGTGTTGATGCTTTTTGTTTTATATAAAATTTATTTCTGAATATGCCTTTCCCCCTTCCCTATACAGTTCCTCGTAACAAAGACTGAAAAAGAAAAAGAAAATTTTCAGCAAAAATAACTAAAATAATGATCACAATGTATTATTATATACTAATGTATGTATATATATGTGTGTATATGTGTATACATATAATACATGTAAATATCCATAAACATTATTACATACTTATTGTCCCTCATCTCTTCACTGAAAAGTAGTAGGCTTTCCTCAAGGCTTCTCTAAGGTTGGATTTTTGTTTTGTTTTGTTGTTATTATTATACCATGCTCAACTTCTTTCTTTCTTCCTTTCTTCCTCCCCCCTCCTTCCTTCTCTCCTTCTTTTCTTCCTTCCTCCCTCCCTTATTTCCCTACTTCCTTTCTCCCTCCCTCTATCCCTCCCTCTTTCTCTCTCTTCTTACTTCCTTCCTCCTTTTCTCTTTTTCTTTCTTTCTTGTCTTTCCACTTACTTCATAATAGACATTGAGTATGTTCTTTTCCTGATTTTGTTTACTTTTTATTATGCATCTGTTCATATAAATATTCCTTTGCTGCTCTGAATTTTTTATATTTATTCCTTCTTATGGCCCTGTCATTAATCCTCAATTCAATAAATATTTAGTGAATGCCTCCCAGGTATAAAATACTATGTTCCCATTGGGCTTATAAAGATAAAAACAAAAACAAAATAATTTTGCATTTTGCTGAGAAGAGAGAAACAAATTGTTTCATTTTTGGTATTTATATCTTTATTGCCTAGAACTATGCCTGGCATATGATGGTTGATTAGTCATTGATAGTCATGTCCATGACTTCATGACCTCATTTGGGGTTTTTTTGGCAAAGATTCTAGACTAGGTTGTCATTTCCTTTTCCAACATTTTTAATATGTGAGGAAACTGAGGCAAACAGGGTTTGTCGGGGTTCATAAGTATCTGGAGGCAGATTTGAACTCAGGTTTTTTGACTCCAGGCCTGGCACTACTGTACCACCTAGTTGCTATTTTTGGTCCTTAAAAGATCTTTGTTTGTTTTTAATTTAGTTGTCTTCTTGCCAACTAAATAATAAACTCTTTGAGGACAGAAGCTTCTTTTCTTTTCCCAACAGTTCCTTATTCATAGAGGGCACATTATATGTATGGAGGTTTGCCATAGAGTAAATAAGGACCCAGAGAAATAATAAGTAGACAACAGCATTGGATACTCACAGTGTACAGATTTTAGTTATCCCTTCTACCTCATGGGGTTAGAAGAACAGTACTTACTCACACTCTGGAATATTCACGTGAAATTTCTGACCCTCCCTTCATATTAGAGAAGTCTGAATTTTTCCTTTTTTCTTTTATAGGTTATTTACAGTACCTTATTGTATAATTTGGCTTGATACTCTATGCATATGTTATATATTTCTAAACTTCTTCTGTGTCTTATGCTGATCTTCATGTTGGATTGCAGCTTTAGCAATACTTCCTTCAAATTTCCCTTTAATTTCTTATGTTGATTCCTAATATGTAGAAACTAAATTGGGTGAAAGCGTGATATGGAAGGGAAGGCATAGTATAGTTAGGTTTTGTGGAGTCATCCCTAAAAAGTTTACAATCCAGTAAAGGAGATAAAACTATCTATACATGAAAAAAATGAAGATATAAACAAATCAATGTTTTCAAAATGATACTTGGATTTTGTACCACTGTGATCCCCCATCACAATATTTTTATAATAGCAGCCAATATATCAGGTTTGTACTAAGATTGGAGAGAAGAAAGCTGACTTAGATCTTTGGAGAAGACATGACAGAAGCCTACAGAAGCAATAATGAGACTTTAGAGGCCATTCCCAGGATACCCTCCACCCTGACTTTGGATATAATGCTGCCTTTCCTGTAGCAGATTCGACCTCATTCTTGCTTACAGAATCAGAGACATGTTTTGCCCAACATTCTCTAATATCTGGAAGTTCCCCAAGGAAGTCTTGCAATATTAAAGTTGCACATCTGGCTTCTATTGTCCAGTTCTTAAGCCATGTCCTCCCCACACCACCACCAGCATCAACATGCTTCAAGGTTGGATGGCAGGATATGATCTAATGGCTAGTGGGAAGAGTTCTCAACTCCACTGGTTGAAAGGAATTATTATTGGGGAGGGGGAGTATGACGAGGAGGAAGTACAAGGGGCAATAAATAGGAACAGGAATCTGAACAATGAATTAGAAATCTTTAAAATCACCTACATTTCGATACCCAGATGGTCTTTTAGGCAGCCATCTGAACTGGAGCTGGGCCCATGCTGAATGATAGTAAATTGCCTCCATACCTACAGAGCCTAAAATATTGGCCCTTCAGAAATGAGCAGGAAGACAATTTATTAAATGGCCAGACTCATCCTTTTTCAAATCCCTTCCTCACCCTGGAGTGAAAATAGAACCTTCAACAATAAAAGCCGGCCTCCTTCCAGCTGGGTTTCCACCACTATTGACCATCTGTGAGCAGATATATCAGAAACAAAGCCAGAGCCTAGTGATTGGGCAATAAATCAGAGAAGGAGACAGGCAGGTCTAGGTCTCAACTGTCCCTCTCTCCTCCACCTAGTAGAAATAGGAAACGAGGTGAAGAAGAACCATCTCGAGAGGTGGATGGAAGAGTGGTAAGAATGTGGCCTTTGGAGTTAGGGGACGTGGGGGTGAATCTTTACCTTACTATTACATGTGTGAATGTGGACAAGCCTCTTTACCTTTCTGATCCTGGTATCCTTGTAAAACAAAAACAATAAGATTTGTGCATATTAAAGGGCAGCCTGAAGACCTACTCAGACCAGGTCCTACCTATACTTTGCCAATGGACCTTCTTACCCATTCCTAACCTTTCTTGCCCAGCTCTCATCATGCGCTGAAAGCTTCCTCCTGGCACAAATCTCCATCCCCATCCTCATTCTAGGCACCACAGAGCAGAGGTATAGAGTGCTGCTCCAACCAGATTAAAATGTACCTGGGAAGTGTTTAATAAAATAAATAAAAATATAATTCAACATAGATAATGTTAATTCTTTGATATTAACTCTAAGTCTACAGGAATCTGTTCCATTTGAGTTTGATGCTAGTGCCCTAGAGAACTACTCTACTCCAACCTCTAGAACAATTATACCATTCCAAACATGATATGAACACTATATGCCTATTTATATCATTAAATGAGCCAAGAACCAGCAACCAAATCCTACTAATAATACTAATACCTAGCATTCCTGTAGCACCTACCAAGCCCTGTGCTAGGCAGATACAAATATATAATATAATCCTTATAACAGCCCTCATGATTATTATCACTATTTACAATTGAGGAAACTGAGGCAAACAGCATTAAGTGGCTTGCTCAGAATCACACTGTCTGAGTTCACATAAGAATACAAGTCTTCAAGAATTAAAGATCCAGGGCTCTATCTACTGAGATACCTGATAACCTTGCTCTATGAATCCCAAGTATTATATGACCTGCCATTATTGGACATTGTTATCTACTCCATTGCTGAACTTTTCTGTCCATTCCACAATTGAATCCTCCTTTATGGGATATTTTCCCATTAGAATGTGAGTTCCCTGAGTAAAGGGACTATCTCACAATTTTCTCTTTGTATCCCTCAAAGTCCTTGGTACTTAGCCAATACTTTAAAAATGCTTTTTCATTTCATTTTACTACCTATCTTGTAAGGTGATTGTGAGGAAAGAGCTTTCTAAGTCATAAAGTACTATGTGAGTAGTTATTTCTTATGCCTTCTATGCTTATATGTCTATGCTTTAATGTCTATAGACATTAATATGAATCTTATCAGTGGAACAACAGAATGTATTTTCTAGGAGAATTGAAATTAATTTTTTCTAAACTTAACAAACACGAAACAAAATGAGCATTTCATTGTACAAAATAGAATTTGTTTTAAAAGGGATTATAAAAAATAAAAAGCTTTAATAAAAATTTTAAAAGGAATTGTACATAAAACTGCAAATCTCTATTAGGTACACCATACTTTTTAAATAATACATAAAAATAAATTCAACCTGTTACTTTAAAAGCTTTCCTACTTATCTGTGTTTTCTTTTGGTCTTCTCTCTGATCTCTTTGGTACATTTAAAAAAATGCCTTAATAACCTTCTTTTCTTGGTCTATTTGGAGGAGGCAACTCTAATTTTACCTTCTTTATCTCTCTAGCTATCCTCAACTGAAAAAAGAAAAGAAAAAAGAAAATCCTTGCAAAATATACATAATCAAACAGGGCACATTTCTTTATTGGTTGTGTCTAAAAATGCATGTTTTTTCTCTACCATTGAATCTATTACCTCTTTGTCAGTAGGGAAATTAGCTTTACCAATCCATGATAATCAGTAAAAACTTTAAAATAATATTTTAAATCAATAATAAACTGGATTGAACAAATGAACAATGTTCTGAATCAGCAGGCCAGAAGGCTAAGTCCCAGCCACATATTCCATGGTTCATTAAGGACAGGGAGAAAGAACAATGAAAGGAGTGGGATGAAAATATTTCTCCTTGCTCAATCACAATTCAACCAGTTCACCAAGAAAGGGATAAACTGAAATTTATATCCAGTCCTCATCTTCCTCCACCTCTTCCCTCTCTCCCTTCACTAGAAAACTAATGAATGTAACATAGAGCTGTGAAAGGTGGAATGTTGGAAAGGAAAGTTTCCCAGTCTCTTAAACTCCTAAACTGAACCAGGGACATCTGGCAATTGTTTAATTAGTCAAATGGAACCATACAAATTAAAAGAATGATGAAGCCCTAGAAAATGAGACTTAGAAACAAAAAACAGGCAAAAAAAAAAAAACCCAAAACCAAAGCATAAATCATTACTCCTTAATGTTGCAAATGAAATATATACATATGTATATTTTAAAGGTGGTCTGATAAAAATTTGCTACATCTCCTAACTGTCCAACCAATTGCATATTTGCAAACCTTAACAAAGATATTGTGGACATTTGCAATATTATCCAAATGGCCCAGTTTCATCCTGAAAATCCTATATGAATTTTAAAAAAGTATATTAATAGTATCTGGTGGCCCCTAGCAGTAAAGGCTCTATAGAAACAGAACTAGAAAAAATTATTTATAGTAGTGATAAAGTGCTACTTTTAAGGCTGTAAAATTTGGCAGGCAAGGTTTTAGTCCAGAAGTAAATTTGTTTTATGCTTCTGACCAAGGAATAGCTGAAAAATTAAACAGGAAAGACTGATTTATTGTGATTTCAAAGATAAAATAGGATGATGATTCTCCCCACTCCAGGGTCCCATAATCACCTCTTCTGTGGTGAAAGGCAAACAGAAGCCAAGAAGCTGGTGACAGTTTCAAGTCACTATGGCATATGTGGCTAATAGCTTACTAAAGTCATTGCCTAACTATCCATCTTCTGTGTTCAAATACACCCTTATGTGATAAGTCCCTGAGGATCCTAGCTTAGAAGTACTGTAAACTTAGGAATACTATGCAACTAAGAGAATGTCTCATTCATAGGCTTCAAAAAAGATTAGGACTGGACAGGACCTCCAAGATCATCCATAATTCCCTCATTTGATGGAGGAAAAAAAGTGATTTGCTAAGGAGCTATTGCATTTGCTGTATTAAAGCAGACCATTTGATATATGTTTAATTACTTCCTTATATCATTCATTTCCTCCTTTAACTCTTAGAATACAAAGCTTTTTGTAGGAAAGTAAAGAATAAGAAACATTCCTTTAATTATTTATAATAGTGATAATTAATAATATATTATTATAACAACTAGAATTAACATTGAGCTTCAATGTTTAAAAACTGTTTTATATAGCTCACTTTTAAATCAGCCTCAGAGCTACCCTATCAGGAAAATTCTACAAATATGATTATCCTCATTTTATAGATTCATAGATCCTCATCTTATAGATGAGAAAACTGAGAGGCTTATCTGAAGCCCAAACTAGAAAGCATCAAAAGCTGGATCTAACTTGAGATCTTGTTTCTTAATTCAGTGTTTTAAAACCACTTTTCCACAGAAGTTTTTTCATACTAATAAGATAATAGAATTTTAGAGCTGGACAAGACTTTAGTAGTCCTCAATTTTACTTTTTAAATATATTTTTGAGGGTAGTGAGTTCCAGAGAAATTATTTGACTTTCCCTTTAAGGGACATAGATACAGTAAGCAAAGTCCACCTTAGAATATAGATCTTCTGATTAATTCAGTGTTCTTTCCACTACATCACTGATGTCTTCAACTAAGGAACTTACCATGCTATGTTGTATGTATAAACTAATATTGTTAAAAGAAATATGCTTGCAAATGGACAAAATAGATACATTATATTCGATAGCTTTGAGATTCTGTGATTGTAGGTATAGGAGAAATACACTGGTGTAAAAAAAAAAAAAAAAAGGACTAAATAAATAGATTTGTCCAAAAAAGGAGAATTTATTGATGGAAACTGTTAGATATGTGGAGTAAAAAGTCCATTGTAAAAGATAATTACATGTTCTTACCAACATGAAGGCCTGATTGACTGTAATAGGTATAGAGGAGTGATCATGGTGTCCTGAGAATCACAGGTGTTTCTAAATATATGCCTAATTATTGTCCTATTTCAAAATTTGCTTTTTCATCTTCTACAAGATTTGTACAGAACATTGGTGTTCTTTGGGGTTGTTATAGTAACTGGGTTATGCTCTTTTCTGTTTATTACCCAACTACATAAGTTCTTTGGGCCCTGCCTGGGCCTTTGCTTCCCCTTTTAACTTTGTAAAAGTAGCCAGAAAATCCTAAAATCCTAATTGTGCCATTTACCCCCTATATGGCCTGAGTGAGTCACCTCCTTTCTCTGGGCCAATTACTCACCTATAAAATAAAAAGCTAGTCAAAAGGATAGTTGGGGTCCTTTCTGGCTTAAAGTCAATGATCTCCTAGGTTACTATGGGTCTGTCCAACATAGAACTTCTATGTTCATGCTTGATCCAAAGATCTGGGAGACAACATGAAACACAGGAAAGAGCACCAACTTTCAATGTCAGAAGAGTTCAGATCCCATTTATGATCCTTATTACATATATGATCTTGGAAAAATCACTTCTTTTCCTCTTGCCTTTGTTTCCTTGCATATAAATTAGGGGGGTAGACCAGATGGCTTCAAAGTTCCCTCCAGCTCTAGATCTAGAGATACTTGGATTTCTAAAACTAAAGTAAAGGAAAGAATTCATATCATCCTCATGCATATAATTAATATCAATTAAGAAATGTCTTTGTTTCAGACAATAAAACAAACTGACTCCATAACTTATCTAGGGAATAAAAGGTTGAATTAAATTTTTAAAATGGAAGGAGGGAAGAAATGCTTAGATGAGCAGCATTTACACACATTTTTCTTATTCAAAGGTGCTAATAAGAAAAGAAATGTACGATTTTTCTGATTCAATCTAGCCCCATTCAATAAGCATTTATTTAGCACTCACTATATTTAAGGTATTGTGCTTAGCTCTAAGTATAATAAGACAAAATGAAACAAAAGTTCCTGCTGTCAAGGAAGGGACCTTCTACTAATCATCCATGGTGTTGTTTAGTCATTTCAGTTGTGTCCAACTCTTTCTTAGAGACCGTTTTTGGTATTTGCTTGAAAAAGATACTGGAGTGTATTATTATTTCCTTCTCCAGCTCATTTACAGGTTAAAAAAAAACTGAGGCAAAGAGGGTTAAGTGGCTTTCTCAGAGTCACACAACTAGTGAGGGTGTGAGACCAGATTTGAAATCAGGAAGATGGATCTTTCTTACTTCAGGCCTGACACTCTATCCACTGTACCCCCTAGCTGCCTCATAAGTTGGCAATAACTTTTTTTCTAGCAATTAAGAAAAAAAGCTATATCTAAATTATGAACTGGCGTGCCAGGAAACTCAGAACAAGGCAATATTTTTACTCTTTCCTATTTAATTCTCTAGTCTGTCCATAATAATTGTTTCATAGCTTCTCTTAATTTCTCAAATCATCTAGATATACTCCTCAGACACTTACAGGTTCTTACTTGGTACTTTATTTTTTTAAATTGAGGCTCACTTTTTTCCTCCTGCTAATCTGACTTTGTGTCCTCCTATCATTTCTAGCCATTCCCTCTTTTAGTATGATCTTCTTTGAAGTGATCTTCTTACAATCAGTCCAAATATACCCTTGGTGATATCCCCTCTTGTCTTCTCCACAAAATTGTTTCAACTATTATTCTGTTCTCTCTCTTTCTTTCTACTTGTTCCATCCTTGCTTCCCATAAGCATGCTCAAGTTTCTCCATCCTCCAAGACGTCTGACAACAGTATCTCCATTCATAACTTTTCTCCCTTTCTCAAACTCCTTGAAAAGATCACTTAAGGTCATCAATGTTCCCACTTACTCCTTTCAATCTTTTAACTTTCTGCAACTGTCACCCAATCATTTAATTGAAATTAATCTTTCCAAAGTTACAAAATTCTCCTTACCACTGATTGGAATGGCCTCTGTTCTAGTCTGATTCTCCTTGACTTTACTGCTGCATTTGATCCAGTTAACTCTTCCAGGATACTTCTCTAAAATTTTAGATCAGTACTCTGACCTGATTTCCCTCCTACATATCAAATTATTCCTCTGATGATTCATTATCCATGTTGTATCCACTAGTTGGGTGTATATTCCAAAGAACTGTCCTGACCCTCTTCTCTTTTCTCTCCATTCCTTCTTTCTTAGCAACCTCATCAGCTCTCATAGATTCAATTATTATCACAATATACGGATGACTCCCAAATAAATAGATATAATATAAACATATTATATTATGTATTTTATTATATGTAAATATATTTTGGTTATTTATACATTTTATGTGTATGTATTATATATGAATAATATTTTATATATCATCTGTATTATGATATTTCACTCTATCCACTGTGCCTCTACTGGTGTGTGTGTGTGTGTGTGTGTGTGTGTGTGTGTGTGTGTGTGTGTGTGTGTGTGTGTGTCTAGTCTCTCTGCAGATTTTTAGTCCCTTACCACCAACTGCATACTGGACATTTCAAACTGTATTTCCTAGATGTATCACAAATATAATAAGTTCAAAATAGAATTCATTCCCCCCCAAAATGTATCCATCTTTCAAACTTTACTCCATTATTCCAATTACCCAGAATCATAATCTTGTATCAGTCTATCTTCTCAACCTTCCTCACCCCACATAGCCAACCAGCTATTAAATCTTGTTATTTCTGTCTCTACAGCATCTTCTCTTCCTCTTCACTTGCATAGCCACCACCCTACTTTAGCCTCTCCTTACCTTTGACCTCACAACTATAATAGCCTCCTATTTGTTCTTCTAGCCACATAGATGCCAGCAATATCCTACAATTCAGGTCTGATCATATTGATTCCCACCCCACCCTCAATGAATTTCAGTGGCTCCCTCTTGGCTAAGGATCAATTAAAGTTCTTTACAATTTGGCCTCTTCCAGCTTTTCCAGTATTTTATGCTTTACTCCCTTCCTCTCACTCTGTATACTAATCCCTTGCACATCTCATAAAGACTCTAACATCTCTATACTTTTGCACTATTTCCCATTCTGAGACCTTCACTACCTGTACGATACTAGACAAGTCATTTAATCCTGTTTGCTTTAGTTTCCTCAACTGTAAAAAGAACTAAAGAAGAAAATGGCAAATCACTCCAATAATTTTGTTATTTCTCCTTCCCTTCCTCTTCTTGGAACTCCTCATGTCCTTCACTCTCAATTTTAACACCACCTTCTTCAAAAGATCTCACTCCAGGAGCCAAGATGGCGGAGAAGAAACACATGACTCTGTGAACGTCCTCACTCCCTCACAACCAATTAGATAAATTAAGTCTCAAAATAAGCCCAGGACTGATAGATACCACAAGGACTGGAAGCACGACTTACCAGCTGAAGAGAATCTGGAGTTTCAACAGAAAAGGTCAGTCCCCAGGGGAGGAAGAAGAGAGGCCAGCACAGACGGCTGGGTGCTAGCATACTCTGCCCATCGCGCTGGGAAGGGCTCTGGGATCGGAGAGGCCACTGAGATAAAGGAATCTGGCACAGGCTGTTGGCTCTTCTCTGCTGGTTGTTTGGCAGTTCAGAGGAGAGAGCCAAAGTGCTTTAAAAACTCAGATTGGATTTTCCCCGGATCCTGGAGGTGACTCAGCAGATCTCGGCACCAGGGGGTGTGGCCTCAGCTACCACCTGAGAATAGTTAAGTGATTGACAAGTGGGTGGATACGGCCCAAGGCAACACACACTGCCTAGTTTAGCTGGAGGGAGTGGAACTCAGCTCCAGGAAGTCCCAGAGAAGCGGAACCTTTGAACTAGGGACCGCGGTTTCTGGCAGACACTTCCAGTTTGAGCACAGGGGCTTTTCACGTCACCTGCTGCAGACATCCACGCCCCACCTGGACACATAGGCTGGGCTTTGTGCTGTCTTTACTGTTCAGCGCCCTCAGGCACAGCAGTGCTAATCACCTCTGAGGCACTTCCAGGGAGGGGGTGGGGAACTCTCTCCCAGAGCTCTATCTTAGCTCAGGTGCAGGAGCCGCTGCATCCATCCGGTCTGGGAGGAAGCTGGTAAAGAAGTAAATAAATAATTTCCTACCCCAGGGACAGACCCCAAAAGATTTTTTAAATATGAGCAAAAAAGCCAGAAAAACTATAGATTCCTTCTACACAGAGAAAGAGCGGGTATCCAACCCCGAGGAAGTTAACAGCAGAGAGACAGCAGATAACAACCTAAAGGGGAACGATTCCTGCCCCCCATCACATAACTCTCTCCTAGAAGAAACTCTTTAAAAATTAAGGGAGTTTGAAGAAAAATGGGGAAAGGAAAGGGAAGCTATGATAGAGAATAACAACGTCCTGAAATTGGAGTTGGAAAAAATAAAGAATTCACAGGAGATGCAGGGAAACAAAATTTATGAATTAGAAAAGGTTAAAAAAACACAGGAAAGTAGGATTTCTGAATTGGAAAAGATAAAAAAGTCTCAAGAAAATAGAATTTCTGAATTGGAAAAAGAAAATAATTCTCAAAAAAAAAATTAGGGAAATGGAAAAAAATTCAATAGAGCAAAATAATTCATTTAAAAACGAAATTGGGCATTTACAAAAAGAACTAAAAACTGTGAAAGAAGAAAATAACTCCTTAAAAGTCAGGATGGAACAAATAGAAATGAATGATTCACAGAGAACCCAAGAATCAGTCAAACAAAACAAAAAAAAAAATGAGAAGCTGGAGAACAACGTCAAATACTTACTGGGAAAATCTATAGACCTGGAAAATAGATCTAGGAGAGATAATCTGCGGATTATTGGACTTCCAGAAAACTATGACCAAAAAAAGAGCCTAGATTCTATTTTACAGGAAATTATCAAAGAGAACTGTCCAGAGATAATAGAAACAGAAGGGAAAGTAGATGTGGAAAGAATTCATCGAACTCCTTCTGAAATAGACCCTAAAAAAAGAACACCACGGAATATAGTGGCTAAGCTGCAGAATTACCACACAAAGGAGAAAATCCTGCAAGCAGCTAGAAAAAAACAATTTAAATACCAAGGTGTCACAATAAGGGTCACCCAAGATCTGGCTGCCTCCACATTAAAAGATAGAAGGGCCTGGAACCTGATATTCCGTAAGGCAAAAGATCAAGGACTGCAACCAAGAATGAACTACCCAGCTAAGTTTAGCATCTTTTTCCATGGAAGAAGATGGTCATTCAATGAAACAGAGGAATTCTATATGTTTCTAAGAAAAAGATCTCACTCCAGTATCTTTGCCACTCCTTTCTCTCCTTCTTTTCTTGGAATATTCTTCAGTACTCAGTTCAAGCACCACCTTCTTCATGAAATCAAAAGATCCTGGTCCTTGCAATTGCTAGGATGTTTTCCCCAAATACCTTGTACTTATTTGGCACATCCATCCATCTATCTATCTATCTATCTATCTATCTATCTATCTATCTAATGAATGTTTAAGTTGTTTGCATCATGGAATGTATGCTCCTTGAGAACAGAGATCACTTCAATGTTACCTATGCATTATCAATACTAAGCAATGTGCCTGGCACAGAGTACCAAATTATTAATTGATTTTTATTACGATGACATTATTAAAAATAATTGATGGCAAATAAAAAAACTAATTCAGTGGATAGCACAATTCAAAGTATCATAAAACCATACTCCTAAATCAATGAATTTCACAGAACTGTCCTGTGGCATAACATAAGGAAAATGGAAGTTATTTTAGATTATTTCCATGTTCACAAAGCATGAAGAGAAGAGAGGAAAAGAAATGACTTGATGAAATTGCAATATTGTGATGATTCAGGTGGGGAAAGAAGCAGGGAGAAACAAATTCTCCAGATCATTGCTAGCTCTCTCTCTACTTCAACTTGATGAGACTATGAAACCCTTCCTGCTTTCAGTCTTGTATGTCCTGGGAATGCTGTATTAGGACAGTCACATAAGTTTCACTTCAAATCAGTCTTAAGGTTTATAAAGGCAATATATCTTATTGTTCACTGGACTCCTTTCTCAGTTCTCACAGACTTCCTTGTTATAATACCATTGTGTCAACAAGAGCAAAGAGCATCTTATAGCCCTCCAGGAAACAATGTCCCCTGCAGTTTATCTTATTGGCAGGTATGAAGCTATGGTTTTTAAAATGGATCCTGCCCCTCTGAATTATTAAAACTAGGTATCTGCACAGCCTGAATTCACCAGTAATGACCACTGCCCACTCCATGTATGACTGCAGAAACACAGGCTTCAACTAATCCAAAATTCTTTAACAATAAAATTATTTTAAGTCTTATTTATTTTAGAGGATAGTTAAAGGAAGATAGGCTGGCAATTTTTTTTCATTGCCTAGCATTTTGCTTCATGTTTCATTGCCCACCTTCACCACCACCCTTTCCCTTTAAAACTAACAAGCCCTTCACAAAAAGTATTGTGAGTCTAGGCTAAGAAGCAATATGGCCTAGAGCACTTATGTCAAGCTGAAACAGAAGGACCATTAACCCATATGTAAAGATCTCCAAGAACCATATATCAACTTAGAAAACCACATCTATTATATTTTTTATTTTGTTACATATTTCCCAGTTACATTTTAATCTGTTTCTGGTAGAATGTTTGATAGAGGATAGAGATCTAGGAAGACTTACTGACTCCTACTGTAAACACTTGCAATCTATATGACCTTAGACAAATAGTTTAATTTCTCTGAGCCTGTTTCCTCATTTGTGAAATAGGAATAATAATGTTCTTACCTCACAGGTCCCCACTCCAGTATCTTTGCCACTCCTTTCTCTCCTCCTTTTCTTGGAATATCCTTCAGTACTCAGTTCAAGTACCACCTTCTTCATGAAGGTGAGGATCAAATGGAATGATGTATAAAGTGTTTGGTAAACTTTAAAGTGTTATAATTATTTTATAATAATACATAATAACACATTACCTTAAATTCATATGGCATAGTATGGGGAAAAAGAACACTTTTATTACTGTTGCTTTATTTCTATATCATTATCATCTGAATGGACAACATGGTAGAGTGCTGAACCTAAAGTCAAGAAGACTCATTTCCCTGATTTCAAATCTGCCCTTAGACACTTACTGGATTTATGATACTAGGCAAATCACTTAGCCTACTTTGCCTCAGTTTCCTCATCTGTAAAAATAAGCTGAGAAGAAAATGGTAAACCATTCCAGTTTCTCTGCCAAGAAAATACCAAATGGGGTTATGAAAATTTGAATACAACTAAAATAACTGAACAAGAACAAAAATCATCTATGTGAATTTTTACAGTTCCTGTAAAATCCTGGGTGCAATCAGCCAGGAAATATTTATTGACTCTCTACTGTTAACCACCAATTTCAGGGATATGGAAGAGATATGTCATAGTCCTTAACACTGAAGAGCTAATAGTCTTTTGGGGAATCATGATAGACAGTTCTTTCAATAATAATATTTATTATTATTACAATTATAGAATGTTAGCACTGGAAAGAACTTCATCTATGTTATCTCCTTCATTTTACAGTTGAGGAATCTTGAGGCCAGAAAGGGAGGAAATTTGTCCATAATAACATAATAAGTAAAAGACTCTAGATTCAAACCCAATTCCTTCTTTAGTGCAGTATTTTTTCTAGTATACCATGCCTCATTTTAAAATGCCTGCTATGTGCCAAATACTGGGGATACCAAAAAAAGGGCAAAACAGAGTCCTGAATCCCAAGAAACTTACAGGGGTATTAGAGCAGGAAACCTGCAAACAACTATACACAAACTGAAATATAGAGGATAAACTAGAAATAATCAATAAAGGGAAGGCATTAGAATTCAGCATTAGAATAGAATGGAAAGTCTTTTTGTAGAAGAAGAGATGTTAGCTGGACGTGAAAGAAGCCAGAGAATCCAGAAAGTAGAAATGAGGAGGGAGAACATCCAAGGTATAATGTCAATGAAAAGACCCAGAGTTACCAGGTTAGAGGGCCTTTTTTTGAGAAACAGCAAGGAAGCCAATGTCATTGGCTCAGAGAGTACATAGAAGGATGGATAAAATGTAAAAAGATTGTGGAGGTGGGGTTGTTGTTATTGAATCATTTCAGTCATGTCCAACTCTTTGTGACCCCCATTTCCTATTCCAGTTTATTTTACCAATGAGGAAACTAAGGCAAACAAGGAAGTGACTTGCCTGGAATCATACAGATGTTAAGTGTCTAAGGCCAGTTTTGAACTGAGGAAGATGAATTTTCCTGGTTCCGGGTCTGGCATTTTAATCCCTTTTCTACTTAGCTGACCTTTGAGAAATGGGACAGTTTATGAAGGGCTTTGATTACCAAACAAATGATTTTATATTTGATCCTGAAGGTAACTGGGATTTTTTTTTTTTTTAAGGAGGAGGCTGACATTATGAGATCTGTGCTTTACTATGATTACTTTGGCAGCTGAGTGGAGGATACGAAATACAATTTGCCATCACTTAACTCCTAAGTTCTTATTGATCAAAACTTCAATAACTGCAAGATCTACAAATTAAAGTGGGGGTAGTGATGGTAACTTTTGTTAATGGAGAAAAAAAGGAACAGCTAGATGGTACAGAGGACAGAACACCAGCCCTAAAGTCAGGAACACCGGAGTTCAAATTCAACCTCAGACACAACATTTGTTAGCTGTGTGACCCTAAGCAAGTCACTTAATCCCAACTGCTTTACCCCCCCCCCAAAAAAAAGAAAGAAAAGAAAAAATGTAATGGAGAGAAAATGTTTAAAGACTATAAAAGAAAAAAAAAACTTATTTTTACCTACAAAAATAATTTCCATTTGTAAATATAGCAATGGAAGGAATGTTGTATAATAGGATGCCTGACACTGAAGAATCAGTAAATTCTGTCTTTTCTATAAAGAATTTTAAAAGAATAACAGAAATTAAGGCAATCATATATTTAAGACACAATACTTCAGTACTATAAGGATCCATTATAAGTGATAGAATATTAGAGATGGAAGGCATCTTGGAACATAAAGTATCTGACTTTATTCAGTCATTGGATCTTCATGAATCCATGTGGGCAAAGATACTAAAATAGTTGGTCATTTCCTTCTCGTTTTTACAGATGAGGAAACTGAGGCAAATAGGATTAAATAATTTACCCAGGGTCACACAGCTAGTAAGTGTCTGAGGGCAGATTTGAACTCAGGAATATGAGTTTTTCTCTACTCCAGATCTGGTGCTCTTTGCACAATGGCGCTACTTAGAGGCCCCAGAATGGCTCTCAGAACACAGAATGTCAGGACTCAAAGAATCCTTAGGAAATAAACAATCTGAGCTGGAAGAAATCTTGAAGGTCAGGTAATCCTAACCCTTCTCTTTTTCCCCATTTTATAGAGGGGGAAATTAAAACACAGAAAAAAGAAGAAAGGGCCAAAGATCACACAACTAGCCAGGCAGAGAGCTGAAAGTGGAATCCAGGTCTTCTGCCTCTTCAACCAGCCTGCTTTTTTCATGCATCCTGGTATCCTTAGTCTTCTATGAAATCTGTTATGTAATTCAAAAGGAAAAAAAAAAAAAGCAGGATGATAAATAACACATTGACTATAGAAACCAATCAGAAGAAAGGAAACATATTTGAAGATTATTTCAAGAACTTATGAAATTTATAAATGGTAAAGGCCACAAACAAAAGATCCAAACCTATGAGGAAAGATAGATATCTTGTTGGTGCCTTCTGATTAATAAGTAGAAAGTAATCTAGTTACCATAGCAACATAAAGAAACACAAAGGAAAACATCACTTCTTTAAGAAAATATTCTTGGTGATGAATGGATAGAGACATTCAAAATATTAAAAAACATAAAACTGGAGGATCTGCTTTTTTTTGGAGCAAATATTCATTTGGAGGTTAATCACAGAGAATGCCTTTTAGATTTTTCAGATAACAGGACTTGTTTACACAAGCTTGAACGAAACTAGCAATTTGGGCAAAAGTAATGACCAACGAATGCATCTGTTTGGGAATAAATTTTGTTTTCAGCAGTCGTGTTTCTGTTTAGGCAGCAAGGGAGATAAACGCAGGTTGTGTTTTGTTTCTTTTCCCCAATGATATACTTTAGTTAAAGACTTTCCTAGGATGCTGAGACTGCGAAATGTATCTAGTCAGGGTCAGGAAATGAAAGGTTGTATTTTTTTTTTTCTTTTGTCTGAAAGGAATGCGTGTATGTGTGAGTATGTGTGGATAGATAGAAAGAAAGAAAGAAAGAAAGAAAGAAAGAAAGAAAGAAAGAAAGAAAGAAAGAAAGAAAGAAAGAAAGAAAGAAAGAAAGAAAGAAAGAAAGAAAGAAAGAAAGAAAGAAAGAAAGAAAGAAAGAAAGAAAGAAAGAAAGAAAGAAAGAAAGAAAGAAAGAAAGACAAAAAAGTAGACAGGCAGGTAGATAGACAGACAGACAGACAGACAAAACAAAAACAAAAAAATAGGTAGGTAGATAGACAGATAGTTGGACAGATAGAGAGATAGATGGTTAGATGTATGGATGGATAGATGAGCAGATGGATAGATAGCTTGATAGCTCAAAAGATAGCTAAGTAGGTGGATAGAAGAGATGGATAGATAGCTTTTTTTTATTAATAGATACTGTATGTATCCATTCAAATATTTATAATTTTTCATGATAGAGGTAGTATTGCATAGTTGATTGAGAACTGGTCTTGGAGCTAGGAAAATTTGAATTAGTGTCTTCTCTGACATGCACTTGCCATGTGACTAAACAAGTCACTTAATCTCTCAGTGCTCCAGATCGAAAGTATGAAACACAAAGCTATTGGGCCCCATGGCAGCCAGCAATACTCAGCGGGCAGACCTAACCAGATTAAAATATAATTTGGAAGTATTTAATAAAATAAAAATACAACAGAACATAGATAATATTAACCTGTGGTTTTCTAAGTTAATATATGACCTTCAGAGATCATTGATCTAAATCAGGAGCCCATTTCTATGTGAGTAGAATACCACTGCTCTAAGCAGCTCTCAAAGACTCTAAATTAAAAATAAGGAGCCAACCTGCATTAGTAGACGGAGTTTCTTCATTTGGATGTTGCCCCTACCAATGAAATCCTAAGTCTGGGTTCTATCCCTCTATACATAGACCATCTGACCATCTGACCATCTCAAATGCTCAATCTTTTCTGATTCTTTCCCTTAAATCCAATCTGAAACCTATATGTTATGCAAAAAGTTATGCAAAACAGTTATTCAGTTTTGCTTTAGGCAACTCTCCTTTGGCAGCACTTTCAGATTACAGCAGAGATGATAACAAAAATAATGACATTTACATAGCCCTTTCAAGTTTGCAAATGTTCTTTACATACATCATATCATTTGAACCTCACAAAAACTGTGGCAGTGTTATCTTTATTTAGAATATAAAAGGTGGTGCAGTGGGTGATATGTTAGGCTTGGAGTCAGGAAGATCCGAGTTCAAACCTGGCCTCAGACACTTACTATGTGATCCTAGACAAATCATTTAACTCTGTTTGCCTCAGTTTCCTCATTTGTAAAATGAGCTGAAGAAGGAAATGGCATTTTTGACAAGAAAACTCAAATGGAGCCACAAAGATTTGAACGTGACTGAAATGATTGAACAACAACAAAACAGGATAAAAGGAGTTAAGTGCTCATGGTCATACAACTAGTGAGTGCTAGAGGGAGGATTTGGACCTAGGTCTTCCTTACTGTAATCTATCTACCATCTCAAAATCAATCAATAAAACTTATCATGATTGTTTACCTTCAAGATATTGTGCAATGGGTGTGGGGGGACTGGTAAAAGGAAGGAGAGTGTTTTGAGAAAATCACTGAGCATGGACCCAAGTGAACTTGTATCCTGAATGTCAGACACAGCCTCTTTTTGTTCTTTGGAAGATCTGATTATTTGAGCTTTTGCATAAATGGTAATGTATGAGCATTAATCAATTTGAATAGATAGTGTGTTATGGAAGTCAAAAAGTCTTATGTAATCTTGGGATGAGAAGAGAGTTGTAATGTACAAAGCTAGAGAGTCCTGTTGTACTCTTATCAAAACATACCTGGAGCTTTGTGTTTAGATATGTATATCACAATTTTGGAAAGACAATGAATAAAGATTATTTATAAGAAAGCAACCAGGAAGGTGACATATCTTGAAATAATGTCATGTAAGAATTAATTCAAGCAGCTGGGATGTTCACCCTAGAAAAGAGAAAATCTTGGGAGAGGAGAATCTATGACATCTATGAAATTTTAGAAAATGTTCATATGATAAAGGGATTGTGCTTGTTCTATTTGGTTCTCAAGGGCAGAAATAGGAATAATGACTGAAAGTTGGAAAGCAGCAAATTTAAGATTGATATAAGATAAAATATCCTAGAAATTTGTTATACAAAAGTATTATGGTCTGTCTTAGAAGATAATGAAGTTCCTCACATTGGAAATCTTTATGCAAAAACTAGATGGCTACTTCCTTTATATAGGGGAGATTCTTATTTGGGTGTAAATTAGTCTAAATCCCTTTGAGGTCCTTTCCAGCTGCTTCTAGTGGTTGTGGTCTTTCATTCTGGAAGAGGACCAATGGCATTAGAAAGGTGATGTCTTGACTAGCAAATGAATTAGATTTAAGTGAGACAGGACTGTGTAAAATCATCAGCCTCACTCACTCTTTCCTCCAAAGTCATTAAGACATAGGTCAAGATGACAGGTAATGGCCCCCCTAGAAATGGAATGAGAAAGACTTGAAGCAGGTCAACCAAAAGGTTATGATAATAATTTGGCCTGAAGTGATGAGGACCCAAACCAGTTTTGAGATTGAGTTAGACCTCTTCCTTTTTTAATCTCTATTGTCATTCTCTCATGATCCATTGGTAATAAATATTCAAGGCAATCTAATTCCCCTACCAAACAAAAGTCTACCTTTGCCTCTTCTAGCTATCCATATATTTTCTTCTCTCTCCTACCTTTTGCTGACAAACTTCTTGAAAAAAAAAATTTTATGACCCCTTGTTATAAACCACCATTCCTTTAACCCTTTACTATCCCCTCTACTGAAATGGTTTTTGCAAAGATTATCATTGATCTTCTAATCATTAATTCTGATGGCTCCCCCCCATTTTTCATCTGTCTTGACTTTTTATAGCTTTGAACATTGTTGGCCATTCCTTCTTACTGTCTACTCTATTTTCCTTGGCTTCAGAGACCTCCCACATTCTAGTTTTCCTAACCACTAATTCTGCCTTCTCTGCTGATTCCTTAATGTCTTCTTGATTTATTAGTGTAGATCTTTATAGCAGTCTGTTTTTGGCGCTCTTCTCTTTGTAAACACTCCCTTGGCAATTTCTTTCATTCCACTGCTTTAACTACCACCTCTATTCAGAAGTCCCCCAGATCTTTTCTCAGACAGATACTAACTCCCTATAGGATGATATTATGTCAATATCCTTTTGCCATCTCAAAATCAACATATCTAAAATAAAACTTATCATTCCCACTAAATCTGTTTGCCCTTTTGACAAATTGACTATTTTTGTAACACACTTTTTAATTTTTCTCCTTTTTATAATTTTATTTGTTTTGATTTTTCTCTACTTTCCTACAATTGTTCAACTATTAAATGCTATCAATCTCCTTTCTGTGGCATGACTTATTCCCCTTGCCACCATCCTCATTGCCACCTATTAAGACAGTCTCTAACAAGTCTTCCAGAAACCCACTCTCCCTTTACTCTAGTCTATCATTAATAAAGCTATCAGAGTAAGTTTTTTTCTGCACATGTCTGTTCAAAATATGTTGTCATATGACAAATAAAAATCAAACATATCCCAAGGTACTCCACAATCTGATTCCACTCAACATCTTGATTTTTTTTCTCATTATTTTTTGATGATTAGTTGGTCATTCCCCTCCATCTACTCCATGTTTCAATCAACCTTGACTTTTATGCCCAACCATCCCCTATGCTCTCTTGTATCTGTACCCTTGCTCACACTGTCACCTGCACCTAAAATACCTTCCTTTGTCCTCTTGATTTGTTTATATGTATTCTTTTTTTCCCTGAGACATTTGGGGTTAAGTGACTTGCAGAGAGTCACACAGCTAGGAAGTGTTAAGTTTTTGAGATCACATTTGAACTCAGGCCCTCCTGACTTCAGGGTTGGTGCTCTATCCACTGTGCCACCTAGCTGCCCCAATATGAATCCTTTTTTAAGGTTTGCAAAACACTTTTCATTTAAAGTGTCTCATTTAATCCTCACAACAATCCAGGAAAGCAGGTGGATTAGCATCCACATTTTACAGATGAGGAAACTGATACAGACAAGTTAAGTGACTTGCCCAGCATCACAGTAGTAAATATATGATGCTGAATTTGAACTCAGGTCTTCCTGACTTCTAGTTCAGTGCTGTGTTTGCTCTACCAGAGAGACCCAGAAGCATATCAAAATAGATAAAAATGAACCAAATAAAACTTATTGCCTTAGAATACTAATAACAAATTATATTCATCCTTTAATGTCCAACTCATATATATGGCTTGTAGCCTTCCTTGTTCTCCCTGGTCAGTCAGTATCCTCTACTTTGCATATGATAGTTCAGTTTGTTTTTCAATTCTTAAATAATCCTAGTGGGTAGTCATTGTGTGTTATAGAAATCTGTGTTACTACTAGAATGTAAGTTCTAACCAGGGCAGATATCCAACTTTTTTCAAGCAAAATGTTTCCCCAAACACCTAGTACAATGCTCTACATATAGGAGGCATTCAATAAATGAATTGATATAATGAGTGTTTGAGTCAATGAATGACCACAACCAAGTCATTTTGAGAGTAAGCTCAATCAGGCCATTCTCATAGCAACTCAACTCCCATTAGTCCCTGTAGCAATTTAGCTGACTCTGTACTTTCTACTTATGAGTAAATTAGGTATCATACATAGGACTTAGGGTAGTACAAGGAGAAGAAAATACACAATTTGTCTGTGTTTACATGGCAGAAATTCTATTGTTTGAGTAAGAAAAAAGTCAGGATCAATGGATGTGATCAATACTTAAAGTCCAATGGTGATTTTTGGTAGACTACCAAATTGGATAATTCCAATATATCTTTCTTTAATACATTTTTGACTGACATGGAGACACAGCCTCAAATAACTTTATAAAGTCCTTTCCAGTACATGATTCTACAGGGGATGAGTCCCAGTTGTCAGTTTGCATGCATTGTACTGCCAAACAATTAAAATAATATTTATTCATTGTTCTTGGACATCAGTGAGGACAAGATGAGTGAAAATTGCCAATGACTCCCCCTTACAAACACTGTGCGCATGCACACACACACACACACACACACACACACACACACACACACACTCCTGTCATTCTATCTATGCCACCATTTCACATTTCTCCTTTTCTCTTCTGTTTTCTCTGGCCAAATTACCAAGCTGTTAGTAAGGCAGTTCTATATATGTTTGCTAATTGTTCAAAGGGATTGTAAGTTCAGCGTCTGCTTGAATTATGTGTTTGGGGGGCTATGTAAGTCTTATAATTAGTTACAGCTTTGGGGCTCATAAATCTCTCACCCAGGTCATTATCCTCAGGGTGGGGTGAAAAGTGTCAGTGACTTTCTCTCAAGTCTGGATGGCATTATCTCATAACTAAGTACATATTTACTCAAGGAGAATATGCATCACTGATTTTTTTTCAATTATTTTACAAAAAGAGTTTTAGAAATGATATCTAGTATAGACTTTCCCAGACAAAGAAACTGTATTTTCTTCCTTCCCTCCCTCCTTCCCTCTTTCCTTCTCTCTCTCATTCTGTCTGTCTCTTTCTCCCTCTGTCTTTGTCTCTCTGTGTGTCTCTCTATCTCTGTATGTCTCTCTCTGTTTCTCTGTCTCTCCATTCTTTTTCTATCTATTTCTATCTTTTTGTCTTTGCTTCTGTGTTTCTTTACCTCTTTCTCTCTGTCTGTTTTTCCCTTTTGCACACACATGTGCAGCACACACACATACACACACACACACACACACACACACACACACACACATATATATATATATATATATATATATATATATATATATATATATATATATATATATATATACAAAGAGTGGATATTTTACTGATATTCCATCAAAACTGCAGGAATTTATAAAGAGAACAAGAATCTACTTTAAGAAAAATTAACCCTAAGCAATTTGTTCAGGGTTATTCAAGCAAGGCCGTGGCAGGGCCAAGAATAACTCCATTTCCTAGTCATCTATTTTCCTTAAGGGATCAAATCACCAAAAGCAAGAGCAAATGAATTATTCCAAAAAATTTCTAGAAACATCTGCCACTGTTTCAGCCATATCCCATGGAAAAAAGTAAGATTTTAGTTGGTGACTGGCCTTCCTAAGAAAGAGGATTGGATAAAGGAGGTAGAAAATAAAAACAATCATTCAAAAGTAGGTAAAAAGAAAACAACCAAATTATGTGCTCTCCTCAGTTCAGTATTCTAGGTTCTGAAACATGTTCCCAAATATATAATCTCCGTGATTTCCTACCTGAAATGCCTCCCTCTGCATTATCTTTCCACACCCAGCAAAAACTAGATAAAAAGCTGACTCATTAAAAGCTTTTATCTGGAAATTTCTTCCATAATACAAATATGTAAGCATGGATGGAAATCAAATTTAAAAACTGGATTATCACATTTTGTTCTTAATATTCTCATGTCTTTATATACCAGTTGACTCCCAGACCAAACATTAATTTTTTTCTATTATTTTGGGTAGAACAATTTAATTTCAACCTTATAAATATTTTGAATCACTCAAGAAAGGTTATTTTAATTATAACTTTCATTTATCTAGCACCATAAAATGTATAGAGCTGGGGCAGCTAGGTGGCAGCAATGGATAGAGCACCGGCCTTGAAGTCTGGAGGACCTGAGTTCAAATCTGGTCTCAGACACTTAACACTTCCTAGTTGTGTGACCCTGGGCAAGTCACTTAACCCCAGCCTCAGGGGGGGAAAAAAAAAGTATAAGGGAAAATGTATAGAGCAGTTGCCTTATAATAGCCTATGAAATAGATAGTTCAAATATTAGCCCTATTTTAGAAATGAAGAAATTGTCACTCAGAAGGTGACAATTATATCTAAAGGGTCACATGGCTATTAAATGTTGGAGTCATGATTTAAACCTAGGTCTCATGACCCCAAATAAAATGTTCTTTCCATTGTACAGGCTATACTGAAAAATATTAGTGCAGTTTTAAGCTTAAATAGCTAAAAAGTATACAAAGATTTTGGGGACACCATACATACTATTTTTCAATCCCTATATCTCAGTCTGCAAAATGGGAGGGTCTAATTAAATAACCTCTGAGCTCCATGTTCCAGCTTCAGCTTTATGATCCTGTTGTCTTTGCAAAGCTTTTTTGGCCATGTTGAGATATAATAGTTCATTCCTTTAAATTAAGAGATGGTCCAAGCAAGAGTCCCCAGTTAAAATGAAAATAATTCTTGTAAAAATGGTAGTTTAGTCTGTGGCCACCTTAGTGCATAATAATACTTCAAATTATTGAGGTTTGGGGGCAACTAAGTGGTGCAGTAGATAGAACACCAGCCCTGAAGTCAGGAGGATCTGAGTTCAAATCTGCTCTCAGACACTTAACACTTCCTAGCTGTGTGACCCTGGGCAAGTCACTTAACCCCAGATGCCTCAACAAAAAGAAAAAAAAATGAGTTTTTTTTTTCATCCTTTGTTTTTGAAGAGAACTAATGATATCACAAATGATGTCTTGATTTTTGTGTGAATTGAATTGAAGGGAGGCAAAAGCACAAAGTTATCAGTCACATTCTCTTCCTGAATCATTGAAGTTCAGTAGTAAAACAAAAGGCAAGATTTCTGACAATGGTCCAGGATGCAGTAGATGACCTCAACATCTTTAATGTCTGACCAAGCTCTTAGTGCTCCATAGTATGATTCAGCTGCCATCATGACCCCTGGAACATTGTTCTCTTCTGTCCATCCTATCAGGGAAAGTCTACACATATTTGGAGTAGATTACCACCCAATTCACCAATAGATTTGAAGTCTGTAAATTACTTTCAGTTTGATTTAGCTGGTCTGATGAGATAGTTTGCCATGGCTTTTTGGAACTAAAGGTGAGAATTGGACATCAAAGATGAATGAGAAAACTTTTAAAAGGCTCAGCAAGTCCTCACATCAGAAGACTTAATCCTTCCTGAATATTCCATATACTCCCTTTAGATTACTAGGTGCTGTGTAACTCACCTCACATGGGTTTGAGCAAATGAATTAAAAGAAAGTTTAGTTTTAATGGGTTGAGGTCAGGTGGTTAGGCCTAGAGAATAACTGGAAGATATGAAAGTCCTGGGAGGACTAATGGGGAAAGACCACCAAAGGAAAGTCAAAGGGCTTAAAAGGGGAGCATGGAAGATTGCTAAAGATAAAAATTTTCCAGCACTCCCTATTATGAATTTTTCTATTGTTCTCTGGTTTAAAAAATTCATTTTTATGATGAAAAGGTAATGACATACTGGATAGTATATATCTTTAAGCAATCAATTATTCTAGAAAACTTTAGAGTTCATGAACTCTAGAAAAGAATGATTTCTAAACAAATGAGTACCTTTAAAGGTCATATGTTATCTAGATAATCATTTGTCTGGTATATTGTAATAGCAATTCTATTCATATTTAGATTGGATGGCCACTGTCATCCTTTTTAATTCGGATTCTGTGATTCTGTCTGATCCCTCTATGATTCAAAATGTACTTTTCTGATCCTTTTTTTTTTTTTTAATAAGGAAAAGAGTTTAAGGACTAATTTTGCCATAATCTATATTCAACAGAAATGGTCATTCAAAGAGAAACTAAGCAATACAAAATCTAAGGTTTAATAATCCAGCAACATATAATTATAAACCCTGCATTATGTACAGAGTATTACTCTAAGGTAGAGAGTGGATTTCATAGTTTAAGTAAAATGTGGTACTTATTCATAATCTAGTAGGGAAATAAGATTCAAATAAAGATAATTGCAATACATCTTGCTATATAATAAGTGCATTAGATACATACAAAACAAAGTATTAAGTATTGTCCAAATTAAAGGTCATTACCAACAAGAAGAATCAGAGAGGATTTCAGGGAGCAACAAGTATTGATTTGAGATTTTAAAAATGAAAAGATATTTAGCAAGCAAAAAGTGTGAGGGAGCATATTTCAGGCAAAGAAAATAGCATGAACAAAGACACAGAAATTGGAAATTGAGGCCATGTGTGAAGGACAGTAAATAATACAGTTTGGCTAGAGTGAGCAGTATAGCAATATGGCTTATAATGTTGCCAGAATGTGAAGAGCGCTTTAATGCTAAGCAAAAGATTTTTAAAATTTTACTTGAAAACCAACAGGGAACCACCAAAGATTTTTCAGCACAGACAGGAGCTACAAAACCATAACTATTCATAAGAAAAACTATCTGGTAGTTACATAAAGAACATATTATTGGGGGAAGAGAGCTGATGCAGGAAAAACTATCAGAAAGTTACTATGATAGTCTAGTGAGGTTGTAATGAGGTATTATAGAGGGATAATGGCAGTAGAAATAAATAGGATATGATAGATAAAACAGTGTGGCACAGTAGAGGGAGCTGTGCTTCTGGCATCAAATTAAAAAGGAATAAACATTTATTAAGCAACTACTGCATACCAGATACTGTGCTAAGTTCTTTCAAAGGACCTGGGTTCAATATTATAGACTTCAGACAAATAAGACTTTCCTGTGTCTCATTTTCCTGTAAATTAAAGGTGTTAGTCTCTAAGGTCTCTTCAAACTCTAGCTCTATTGTCTAGTTGGAATAAAGAAAACTTGCTGATTATTTGGACTTTGGAAGCAAGAAATCAAAGAGAAGTCAAAATTTTTGTGATAATATGGAACAAATTTCCATAATTAATGCTCCCAGAGCAGGAAACAGCAGTAATAAAGTGAATAAACAGAGATTATAAAGTGAAATACTGAATTGTTAATAACTCTAAAGACCAACAAATGTTGCAACTCCTACTTGTCCTCTTCTCTAAAAGGACACAGGAGATGTGAGCTTTCTCAAAAAAGAAAGATTCTATTTTCTCTGGACAAAACATCTCACAGATTTTCCTGTAACAGGATGTAAACAGCTAGAAATTAGCAATTGATCTGAATGTTTTTTTCCCAAAAAATGTGTGAGGCTCTGTCTGAATCCTGACATTGTTATTCCACATATGACTCCACTCCCATACCCAAAGTTTTATCAAAATATTCTCTATCCCCTCAATAATTTTGGTCTAGGAATAGGAACCAGACCTGTGATTTCATTAATATAGGGAACTCTTAAATGAAGAAAACTCTATCTACCAATACAGGTTGACAAATTCTTTGTAGAGAAGTTGTCTAAAGAACACCAAAATATTAAATGATTCACCTGGCTTCACACAGCTAATATATGTCAGAGTGGTACAATAATTTAACAATATTTGAAAAATAATCTGCTTTATACGGCAAGCTTTAAAACAGCTAACAATTCTAGTTTGATTAAGCTCTGTGTATGTGTATGTATGTGGTGTGTTTTCATTCTTGCTCTGTATATTGGGAATCGGGAAGCTTCAAGTCACTTTGGGAAATACTATCCTTCATCAACTAAACTCAAACTTATTTTAGAATAAAGTTCAAGTGTTTAAGGTTGGTTTTCCATCTCTGGATCACCTCGAAGGAGCTTCCTTTCTCTGTACAATCTAGCTAACATGCAGCTTATAGGTCTTCTGAGACAGAAGACTTTTTAAAAATAAACTAATTATTCTTTAGAGTAACTAGCAATAATGAGAGATATGAATGTGCATTCATAAGGTGTTATGTGAAACTATTACGGTTCTATGCATTATTCATTATTCATTTATGGAAACTATTGTACCCAGTTCACTAGGCAACTGAGCAGAAAAAATCCCTGAACTCAAAATTATGTTAGTGAATGCATTTTTTTAAAGACATGGTAATATCTAAAGTTTTGTCAGTGTCCTATGTGAAAGAATAAAGAATAAACTCATTTATCTGGAAGGGAGTCATGATTAGTACCTTGGAGAGCAGTATTCTTTTTTTTTTTTTTTTGAGGGGGAGGTAATGTCAAATTAGAGAAATGGTCAGAATTAACCATGGAAGAAGGCAATGTAATTGAATCTCCAATTTATATTGGGATTTAAAGTTTACTAATTCTTTCTTCACAGTAATTCAGTGAGGAGGAAGGGAAGGAGGAAGAGGAAGAAGAGGAGGGTCATGATGTGTTAGTGGTAGTGAGGTGATAATAATATTAATTTATATTCATATAGTTCATCTTTAAACAAATAATCCCTTTTGATCCATAGGAAAAAAACATTTGAGGTAATTGCTATTATTTTTTTTTTGTTTAACATATGAGGTGAGTCTCAGAGAGACTGTGACTTGCCTGAGGTTACATAGCCAAGTTTTGAACCTTCTGTCAGAATTGGAATTTAAACCTAATTCTCTACTGACTCTAAACCTAGTCCTGTCTTCATATATTATTCTTAGGAAATATAAGTTACCTCTATATACAAAAAAAATAAGCTAAATATCTAGGAAAAGAACAGATACAAATCTGGATATCATGCTAGATAAAAAGATGGATCAGTGGAGTAGCACTGTTGTGAAAAAGGCAAGCAAAAAACCAATTTGACTTAGAGAAGGGGCACATAGTTATTCAATTCAAAGTTGATAGAAACCTGATCAGTTGTTGTATTTCATATAGGCAGATTTCTTATTGGTTTAATTCTGATATTGGAGTGAAATGAGAACACTTATAATTCAATCAATAGTTAACAAAAGATGAGTTATTTAGCTATAATGGGAAAAGATATTCAGTAAGAATATACATCAAGGATGTACAAGATTTTTCAACTGAATTAAACTCCCCTCTGTTTGAGTTGTTCATGATCATTTGTCAGCCAGGTATCAGAGAGCACCTAGCCTTCCTCAGGCCTGGTTTATATTTAGGCAACCAGGATTTAATGTCAACAGTTGGGGTGTTTAGTCCCCTGAGCCATTTAAGTCCTAAGGATGGTTTCAATGCCTTCTAAGGAAAAACTAGCCTAACTTGTGTGGGGATAAGGGCCAGGATAATGCTCCCATAGAAGGTATAATGAGAAACTTATTTTTAGAAAGAACCCTGAATTCCTTTCTAAATGTGTGTATAAGCATTTCTCAACTAACATGTCCACAGATGCTTTTAGACCTTAGCAAAATCTGAATTTATGAATAGTATTAAACTCACCTCAATAGTTTGAGTTTGAATCTGTCTTCTCCTGGCAGTTAGTGTCCAATATGTTTTCCAACATTTTTGTGCATTCTCATTTTACGCCTTTTCTAAAAACAAATGGAGCTGATCCAAGGTACAGTTGCTTAGAGGATTTGACACATTCTTGCAATGTGATCCTGGATAAGTCCCTTATCTCTGAGCCTCCCTAGGCAACTCTTATAAAATTTGAGTTACAGATGAGATATAGATCTGTGCTGGTGGAGGGAATATCATACTGGAATTCCTTGAACCAATAACATTACTTTAGACCAAAATTAATAAATTAATAACTGAATGAAGATCAGATGTCAAGGTAATTCTTGTTGATTAGAAAGAGCCATCCTGGAATGACCCATGTGATTTCAAGTTCTGGTACTTTACAAAGTCATTTTGTGAAAAATCTTCCAGGTTTTTCCTTTTAGACAAAGCAATAAAAAATAAAAGAAAAGTCACTTTCTTCCAAATGGTCATTTTTCAAAATGGAAAACTCATTGTACTTTTTTAAATGATTATTTTTATTATTTCAGATGATCCAGGAATCTGCACGTCCTGCGCTACAGGGTATTACTTGTAAGTTCCATCATATGCAAGTGCTGTCACTAACTTTTCTGCAATTTAAGCAATGCTGACCTACTCCCATAGCCAATGATTAAAGCAAATAGGCCTAGCAGCCTGGAGCTACTCTGCACTGTTAGGCTATTAATGAGTGACTTTTTTTTTTTTTTTTTTTTTTTTTTTTTTTGGATTTAGAAATAATAGCCCAGCTGTTTTCTTGACTCAGAAGGAGGCCCTTTCTTTCTTGATTCTGGAAGCCATCCAGCCTGACACTGGTGTCTAGGAATCCTTGTTGTCCATTCCCAAGATTTTGGACCTCCCCTGTTTATGGACATACACTAATATCATGCTAGTCCCCTAAATAAACTTTTCCAGAATGTTTACATGGAGTCCTGCTTCTGGCTTGAATTCAGAATGGTCATTCTGAGGTCAAAAGCTACAGTCCTTTCTTAACTGTCCTCAGGAAATGAGAGACTCTAAAACACACACACACACACACACACACACACACACACACACACGAAGCCAAAATAAAATCCAAAAGCCTTACTTTGATTTCAACCAAAATTTCAACTCTTTCCTAAACATTTTATATGTCACCAGGCTGTCACTCTTTGTCATCACCAGGAAGCAAAGCTAACTTAAATATGACCAATTCTTCTTTTACTAGATCCTTCTCTTTCAGAGATATTTAAATGAGCAAAGAAATTACCAAAAGACAAGTAGCAAAAGGAAGAAGAAAGGGACATAGTGATCTGGGTAATCCATAAGCTGGATAATTCTACTTTGAATAACTGAAAGTTTATGGCAATATGTAATAAAATAGACTGTGACATAACATAATATGATTCATAATGAAAGAGGGTATAGACTAATCTAATCATAAAGACCTGGATCTAGGTTCTGCTTCTGACATTTACTAATCATTTAGTGGATGCATATATTGCTAATGCTCTCAGTGTTCTAGGCAATTCTATAGAGGAAAGGTTGAAAAGAAAGGGCTGACCTGCATTATAGAGATAGTTTCCTTACAGAGCTACTCCCTATATTAATGAAACTACCAGCCCAGTATATCTCCTATATAAGAGATATAATATATTATAATATAACGTGTATGTTTATGCATGCAAAAGCATATAGAAATGTTCATTTGTGATGGTCACTAAGCACCAGAGCTCATGCTGAAAGCTGATGTTTTGGCAAATGTCTACAAGAATTAGGTATTTCTAATGACATTAATGTTTCAACACATCAACACAGAAAAGCAATACACTCCTTGATCATGTTATAAAATGCCTTTTTCTTACTCATCTTCACCATAAATTCTTTTCTCTGGTAAGAATGCAGAAATCAATCTTGGTTTGTGTCCTCTTCATCTTTCCCTACATGCAGCATTTATGATAATGCCTTGTATCTTGTAAATATTCAATAAAGGTTTATTGAATATTCATGATCTCATTTTATCTTCATAAGGACTCTATAGGAAATAGTAAAAGATAGTATTATTCCTACCATGAACAGACAAGAATATTGGTCACAGATAGTTTGCCAATTTCCCAAGATCACAAATGTGGCTAATGATGGAGTCAGGACAGGAAAATAGGTCATCTGGTTTGCAGAAGTTCTTTCTGTCTTTCTTCCTTTCCTCTTTTTCTTTTCTTCCTCCTTTCTTCCTTGCTTTTTTTCCTTTTTAAAGAAGCCTTGATATGAGTTCTCAAGAACATTTTTGAACTTAGTGAACAGCTGTTCTTTGTATCCACTGAGAGCAAAAAAAAAAATAAAATAAAATAAAATAAGATAAACTTAAAAGGGCAGCAGAAGAGTTTTAGGTTAGGCATATACAAGGACTTTGGAATATTATCCAGTCAGATTGTAAAAAAAATTCTTCTCTAAATTTCAGAAAAGGACTAAATGTACTTTAGTTTCTATCTCCCCAGGATTTCCTGTGATGTTTGGGTACACAAAAACAAGGGGTTTTTAAATAGCATCAAGCAAAGGCCCCTTTATAGTTATTTCTTTTTAATAGGCTAGAATTTAAATTAGTTTCATCAGTTGACAAAAATAATTTTAGCATCATTTCTATAAAGGCAGGTAGAAAAATTTGTTAAAGTCAACCTCAGTCAGAATGGTCTGAGTTCAAGTCCAGCTACTAACATGTATCTGCTCTGTGACCCTGAGCAAATCCTTTAACTTCTCAGTTTCCTAGCAATGCTTTAAGATTTTTTTAAATAATAGAGTAGTTGCATATCTGCATGGTAGCAGGAATTTCCCCAGTAGTAAGTTCAGACAGCAATGAAATCACTAGTACTGACCCAAACAAGATCTCTTGTGGTCAGGAGTAAGCTTTATGTAGTGGAAAAAGGAATGGACAGAGACTTGGGGTTGAGCCCTACCCCTGCTACTAACCTAGTGTGACCTTGGGCAAGGCCCTTTTATCTCTTAGCACCAAGTTTTCTCCTCTTTCTTAGATATCTCTAAGATTTCTTCCAGATGTAAAGTTTTCTAATTCTATGAAAATGTAGTATTTTTTAAAGAAGTAGGGGAAAAAAAGAAAAAAATAAATAAAAGAATGACTCTGGAAACCAAAATAAATTTCTCCTATAGTCAACTCATTTATGTTCACATAAATAATAATTCTCTACCATTTAAAAGCACCTCTTGGCTAATACTTTATTGTGTGTGTGTGTGTGTGTGTGTGTGTGTGTGTGTGTGTGTGTGTGTGTGTGACTCTATATTCTTTACTTTGTGTTCATTTATTGTTCCCTCTGATGAATGTATTTCATCCCCTGATATACTTTTGGGCTGCTGATTTAAATTATAATTCATGTTGAAATCACACACACACAAACACACATACACATCAAACTGTATTTGAGGTTTGATAATTATGAAGAATGCCAGCTGACATTTGGCGAATAGAAATTAATTTGTCATTGTGCTCAAGGCTGGCATTTACATAGCAGTTGGCCTGCTAAAGGATCTTCGAATACTTTGCAAACTTCATTTACATAGATACATTAAGGAAATATAGACATATCTAATGGAGTCAAATGCTTCATCTCTAAGAACTGGACCAGGGAAAGGTCATTAAAGCTATGTGACCATGAGCACAAGCTCCACATCATCTCTTTGCATTTTAGCTACCTCATCTATTTAGTAGAGTTAATTTAGAAGAGCTATTTTGAGGAATAAATAAATGAAGAAGCATTTATTATGCACTTACCATATATAAAAGCAAAGAAACTGATAGTAGTCCCTATTTCCAAAGAACTTACATTCTAATAGGAAAGAAAATATTTTAATAATGAAATAGCATCATAGAAATGTGAGCTATTATTAGTTTCTTCAAATATCCAAATTCATTTCTACTTTCAACCCTACTCATCTTTAGAACCCATAATAAATCTACTCTCACATGTCCACCATAGTGCTTCCTATGGAGCATCTTTTTTTTAAAAACAACTTAGAGAAATATAAATACTGAATACAAATTTCCCCATAAAAAAGTTGCACATAAGTAGAATAACTCATTAAAAAGAAGGCTTGATTTTTAATGTCTTTAGAATGATCCAAAGGCAAGATCCTAAGGGCTTTGGTTTGGTGTTTCCTAGTTGCTACATGGGATTGATAGGTTGATGAAGAAAAAAGAAAAAGTATATGTTACACATGTTTGAATTTAATCTGCATTATTATCTTTCCTCTGTAACTTTGTTAAGCCTACATAATCCACAAAAGATAATTCAAATCCTACTTTGTGGTGTTTCTGAAATGTAATTGCTCACTGAAAACTTAGCAACTAGTTCTCAAGAGCCCATAGAAGCTGCCTCCAGCACACCCTCTCTCAGCTTACAATGCATGTAGCCCTGCTAGGAAAGGCTCATGTAAAGTTCACTTTATAGAAGATTTCTAATTCTTTCTCAATAGGTTCAAGAGGCGCTGCTATAAAACTTGTCCTGAAAAGACCTACAGTGAAAACTTTGAATGTAGAGAGTGCAGCAAATACTGTGGGGACTGTGACCAACATGAGTGCTACTGGTGTGAAGAGGGCTTTTATCTTTTTGGTAAGTAGGGACTGGTCATGTAGAAATTGATTATGATACTTCCTGGTGTAAATCTAGGGGTGGAAGAATTGAGTTTAAGTCTCAATTCTCCTATTTAATATTTTGATCAAATCATTTAATCCTCATTTCTGTTCCTTTGTTCTATAGAACAAGAGGCCTTGGGCCAGATGACCACTAAGGTCCCTTTCAGTTCTATATCTGTGATTCAACTCATGCCTTGAATCTGGTTAGGAAAACAAAACAAAACAAAAACTTTTTTTATAGCCAACACTTTTTTTTTTCCTTAAGCAGGGTATTCATTTATTTATTATTCTTAAATGTCTTTATCCTGCTGGGTCTCTATAATGGCAATCATAGAAGGTCCATGAATATTCTTTCAAGACTCAGTCCTGCAGAAGGAATTCTCAAGAAACCTTGTAAAATGGCAATAGCATCCCACTAAATGGTGATTGCAAAGGCCCATTGATTTTGATGAAAGTTGTATGGGTCTTTCCATAGACAGGGTCTTTTCCATCAGATTCCTAATGGTCTAAGAGACTCATACTTGGGATGGGAGAGTTACACAGTGTTCTTCAATAGTGACCCCAGTGTGTAAGAAATGGATTTTTATTCCATTTTCTTATGGTCCAAAGGAGACAAAATTTCATCACACTGATCTAAGCTGCTCCATAGAATGTCAGCCCTTCATGGCTTTCTTTCCACATTCCCAGGTGGCATTTGTGTCAGAGAGTGTGGCCCTGGTTTCCTACAGTGACACTGAAAATGGAGAATGTGAGCCGTGTCACCAAACCTGCAAAACCTGCACAGGACTTGGCTGTGATAAGTGTAGCAGCTGCAAAGGAGATTTACAGCTGATGGAAGGGAAATGTGTGGATCCATCCAAGAGCCCAGGACAGGACACATTCGGGAGCGGTATGTACCTTTCAATGATGGAACAGCAGGGACCCATCTGCTTTTTTTTTTTAGGACCCTGCTCATCCCTCACTCTGGACAAAATAAGACTTCAGACAGAAGAGAACTGGGCAATGAACCAAAAGCTAAATGGTGAAAATCCAGGTTGGATAACTGCTGAGTACAATCTGGTATTTGCCAAAGGGATCTGTGGTCTGTGCTTAAAAGGGAATAACAAAGAAATTGATTGGGATCTCTACCTGGTGGCCTGATACCATGAGAAATCTACAAATATATTTTGCGTATAAGATCATATATCAAGAACAACAAATGAATTTAGAGGTCATCTAGTTCCTCATTTTATAGATGATAAAAACTGATGGACATGGAGGAACCATCCAATCCAATCCCTTCATTTTATAGATGAGCAAAGTTTAGAACGGGAGGTTCAATGATTTGCCCAAAGTCTGACATATATTAATCATCAAAGGCAGGGTTCAAACCCCAGTCTTCTAACTCTAAGCACCTTGCATTGGGCCAACAAATTTCATGGAAGTAGCCCAACTCTTTGAGGACCAGGTAATCAGGGATGTCAATAAAGTTACAATCAATTGTACCCATCCCCAAATCCAATATTCCTAACTGACACTTGCCAAATTCAGATTGAGATTTACTATTGATAGAGTTAAGCCTTCTGCAAGCCTTTCCTTTTGAGCAGGTGAGGTATTATCTAAAGTTACCCCATAGTTCCCAGGAGTATGAGATGGGGATCATTTAGTCCAACATCCTCATTTCTCAGAAGTCTTGAAAGCCCAAGATCCCACAAGAGATAAGTGACAGCATCCAGATCAGAACCTAAGCCTCCTGGCTCCAAATCCATTTTCGTGCATTATGCTTATCCCAGGAGAGCTACTAACAGTGCCCCCTAACCCATTTCATTGAAATTTGGAATTGTTCCTTTAAAACAAAAAGTGATCTTTTTCTAAGAATAGATACAGTTCAGTATGATACTCTAGTAGGGGAAAGGGAAAAAAAGGTTAGTTTTTAGGCTCTTCATCAGAGGCTTATGTAGGATTGAACACCTGGCTAGCCTGCAAGCCCTCCCTGTGATCTCACTGGTTAAGCCTATCACAAACAATGACCCATCCGGCTGGGAAAATCTGATTCGCATTCCACCCAGAGAGGCTTGTGAAATGAGAGATGTTCTCAGTTTGATTTCTAGGCAATGGTTCTTTAATGGGGTCATTTCAGTCCAGGAACAGCAGCTGAGGGAACAGATGAGTTTCCCAACAGCTTGCAGGAGTGATCTATCTAGGTCAGGATTAAGATGTCTTTCTGGATTCCAGAAAGGACGATTCCTATGTATGGTCTTCCCTACTACCATTCCCCACATGTGAGTAAAAGGTACAATGGGCCTGGGAGTTCTATGGTCCCATTGGCCAATGACTAAAGAGGACCTGGGGTGCCTTCTATGCCCATACCTATTTTGTAAATATAGCTAGGGAGAAATCAGTTTCGACTCTGGAGTGAGCTATCTTCAGTGAATTGTAGCTCGGCCCAAAATGCTGAAAATGAGTTTGTTTGGCATTCAGGCATTTAAAAGGAGGTGCAAGCCAGGGGGAAAAATGGTCTGGGTCTGTGTTTGTAGCTGAGAACATCTGTATTTTATCTGGCGTACCAGATGATGAAATGAAGCCAGGAGCCAGGAGACAGAGGAGGCTTGATTCACCAAGTGAGTACACATCCTTTCAACTGGACTACGCGTGTTGCAAGCTGGAATCAGGTCTTGATTGTTCTTCTTTGCTTAAGTACCACACCCAGCCCTCTCTAGTTTTCTCCCACCCAAAGTTAGATTGTTGTTTGTTTTTTTTTTTTGGGGGGGGGATGGATAGAGGGAAGGGAAAAGATGAGGGGAATTTGAGCATCTATGGGGTATGGTTCTAATCAGAACTGGATGAAATGACAGTGTTAATTCTCATGACCTATAAAAGAGATGAAACTAGTGGCCTGAAAGGTCTTTTTTGTTTGACATAAGACATACAAGCTATTTTTAAAAAAACAGGAGGAAAATGTTTATTCCCTAAATAAGGTAAGAACCTAGCTTAGCCTACAAACCACATTTCAGACATTGAGCTGGATATTTAATGGAAAATGCATCTAGTCTTTTCTCATAAAGTCTCAGGAGCATGTGGGCATCCATCTTTCCACTGTTTATTTTTTCTTTCAAAATAAAGTTAAAATTGCAATACAATAGCAGAGGTTACTCCAGAACAAGTCATGGTCTGTCACTCCTTGGAGATTAGAGGAGTCACCCTGAGTGAACTCAAAGAAACTGGAAATAGTCAAGAGGTAGCCCAGACAAATGACCTAGCGAATAAGGGAGGATATTAGCTGTCTAGGTATTATGAGCATACTCTTTGGATGGATTCGTGTGTAAAAGGTAAGAAAAAAAATCAACATATTCTTTCACTCATGCTGCACCCCAGTGGAAATAATTGGTTCATGCCTGCAATTGACAGCATAATTATTTAAAACAAGCAATCTTTAGAAAAATCAGCACATGTGATCAAACTCACCAATATTGAAATGGACTTTTAATCATATGGGTAATTGATGGGGGGGGGGCAATTATAAAAAGACAACAAAACAAAAAAACTCACTATTGGTATTCTCACTCAGGGTAGGGGAGAATGTTTGCCCCATTCCCTGGATTAGACCATTTATGACCATGGATTATGGGTTTCTATAGCCAACTCATTTAGCACCATGAGGTCACTATGCATTCATGTAGATTCCAGCCTCCCTTTCCAGAATTACTGCAAACTCCTCCCCTTCACCATCTTATTCCAACCACACTGGCCTCCTTACTGATCTCTAAACTCAGGTTTCTATTTATTACCTCTGAGACTTTGCACAGAATATACTGGAATGCTTGACGTAATTAGATAACCCTTCTTCCCCTCTCCTCTTAGCATTCCTATTTTCTTTAAAATTTCAAGTCTTGAGCCATCTTTTAAGAGAAAACTTCCTCTCTTATTAGTCTTCTCTCCTTCCTTCTCAAATGATCATGTATATATTTATCTGATTGTAAGAGTGCCCCACTCTTACCATAAATGCCATAAATGGCAGCTTCCTGCCATTTAATTTATATCTTTCTATTCTCTAATATGGGAGTCAGCATGGCAAGTGACTATAGATCTGGCTTTGGAACTTGAGTTCAAGTATTGCTTCTGACTCATATAGCTGTATGACCATGGGCCAGTTAATCACTTAGTCTCTCAGTACTCTAGGTAAGAGCTTCTTAAACTTTTCCACTCAAGACTGCTTTTTTCTCTGAGAAATTTTTACATGACTCTGGATAAATACATATACAAAATAGTTATACAAATCAAACATTTACTAATGATAAATCATGAAGAAATTTATTTTAAGATTATTTTGTCTACATATAATTTTACCATTTATTAAAGATGAAAGCAAATTTGCATACTACTAAGAAGGATGTACCTGTTTATTTTTATATAAAGCATTAAATCTTCAGGGAATATTTGATTCCTTTTACTATTGCCGAATTTTTCACATTGAGTACCACATTTGGGATCATGACCCACAGCTTAGGATTTACTCTAGGCCCCTAAATTGGGGATCTGAACCCCATGTGAGATCATATAACTGAATGTGGGGAGGTCATAAAATTGTGATTTATTATCAGTAAATATTTGATTTGTATGCCTACTTAATCTTTGTACTGGGGGTCATATAAAAATTTCTCAAGTAAAGAGTGGTAATGAGAGAGAAAAGTTTAGGAAGCACTCCTCTAGACAATTGCCTCACGCTATAAATTGCAGAAAAGGTGCTGATTTGAATTGGGGGCGGCAGTGCCTTCGTTGAGGAGCCCCAAGGGCAGCTAGATGGCACCTTAGACCTAGATTCAGGAATATTTGATTTCAAATTTGGTTCCAGGGACAGCTAGTTGATGTAATGGATAAAACATGGAGTAAAGAAGATTTCAGACACTTCTCCCAATTGCCTCCAAAAAAAAAAAGTATCTAGCACCAGATATTTACCAGCTATGTGACTCTGAGCAAGTAATTTAAATTCTGTCAGCCTCAGTTTTATCAACTATAAAATGGGGATAATTAACAGCGCCTACCACCCAAAGTTGTTATGAAGATCAAATGAAATAATACTTGTAAAATGTGTAACTGAGTGCCTAACACATCACTAGGCACTTAATAATTGTCTGTTTTCTTCCCCCATACCAATAAAATCACAGATTTATTCCCTATCCTCAAGTGCCTGGGATACGGCTTTATTTACACTTTAAAAATACTTCTGGATTTGAATTGTTGGATTATTCCTTCCAAAGGAGATGTAGTTTGTAAACTGGACCATATCAAGTCAAAAAAATTCTCAATATGCCATCCTTCTACTAGGTACTTTCTAGAAAAAGCAAGACATATTGTTGTTTCCCTCTTTCTTTTTTTCTTGTCTTTTCCTGTGCCCCTTCCTCTAAAATAGAAACAAAAAGTGTAGTTATGCAATTCACTTTGACAGTTATTAAATGCATTCTGTACATAAAGTACTGTGCTGAATCCTAGGAGTATAGATACACAGAGGTGGTAAAGATTCCTAAGCCCAAGTGTATAAATAGCTTCCAGGTCCTTCTATTCTATATAAATACAAACATAACCAAATACGCAGATCAAGGCCTCCCTCCCTGGTGACCCAAATCAAACACAAAGAAACCAGCTGTAAAAATGCTCAGGTGAGGCCACTGGCTTTGGAAGGAGAAGGTGGCTTCCTCTGGTTTCCTAAAGCCAGTGGTGGGAAGGGGAGTCATCTGACTGTTAAATCATTTGTATGCTGTTAAATGATTTACTGGTAAAGTTAGCAGGTTCACATTTCCCCTACACATATCCTAAAATTGTGGGTTTTTCCAGCACAAAATAAAACCATATTCCCAGATGGTTCAAATTGGACTAGTCATAGCATAGAACCCAAAGAAGTTGAATTATAATTTTTTGTCCTTGACTACATCCTAACAATTTACCACCAGCCTTGTCCCAGCCATGAAATCCCTATATTAAACAACAGAGTTCTCAGAGCAGGGAGTTTCCATGCCAACCATGGAAGGTCAAAATCCTATGTTTTCAGAGTCTACATCATGGGATCATAGATTTAGAAGGCAAAGGGATATTAGAGATCATCAAGTCCTACCTCTCATTTTATGGACAAGGAAGACCAGAAAGGCCTTACCTAGGGTCATACAGCTAGCAAATGTCTAAGTAAGGATTGTTCCCCTGGTCTTCCTGATTTTACTATATCAAATTGCCTCGAGAATGAGAAAGAAAAGTTCATTTGAATTTGGTAACAATATCTAGAAAGACTTTTGGTGGTAGGAGGTGGGGGGGTAGAAGGAGAGGACTATTTGCAAGCTTAATTCTAGTATTTATTTTTATTTTTTGCTAAATCCTGAATGTTTAAAAGCTTTAATAGTATTAATGGATTAAAACTACATTCAGACTTTTTTTAAGAACTTTTACATATAAAGTACATTGCAAACTTTATGGATGATAGAGTGTTGGGCTTGGAATCAGTAAGACTTATCTTCCTGAATTCAAATCTGACCTCAGATGCTTACTAGCTGTGTGACTCTGAGCAAGTCGCTTAATTCTCTGTGTCTTAGTTTCTTCATCTATAAAATTATCTGGAGAAGGAAATAACAAACTTCTCCACCATCTTTGCCAAAAAACCCTCCAAATAGGGTCTGACTAACAAATTCCTGGACCTTAGACCAAAAACAAAGAATAGTCTTTATGACAATCTGCATTGTCCCAAAGAACATTAATTTTTTTAGATAACTTTAACAAACATCATCAGACTGTAAACCTAGTGCTACATATTTACTATGAAATAGTAACTGCCTATTTTCCCTTTATTGTTCCTCCAATTTATCCCAATTATATACCATAATAGAAAGTCCAAGCCCTGAGAAGTGTTGTCCTGGCCCAACAGATGGGCATCTCAAGGAAGCAAAAAGTATCTGAAGTCAGCCTAGGAATATAGACAAGCAAAACTCAAATCCTGGAAGCAGCCAACACATACTACCAATAAGAATGTCTAGCAGCAGGGTAGGAGTTCATCTTGACTTAAGAAACCATCTTTCCTAAAAGGCCATCTTTGGTCAAGAAATTGGCCAAACTGTGGCTAGAATGGAGTGGATGGGATTCCTTCCCCCCAAAACTGTATTCTATCACAAGGGGATGTGACCATCTCTTATCTCGCATTCCCCAAAATCTAATCTCTTTTTGTGAGTATAAGGTGTATATTCTGGTTAAACTGCCCTTTTTACCACCACTCTGACACCCACTTCCCCTTCCCCCACTGCTCACCCAAATGTTTAAAAAAACACTTCCTTATAATATTGATAAAGACAAGAATCAAAGAGAATAGTAAAAAGAAAATCTAGAGCCCAACATTAATAGTGGGAAAAAGAATGACGGAAGGGAAGAGAAGACGAATGAGACTCAAGAGAAATTAAATATAGATGGAAGGGAGGGGACATCAACCAATGGGAAAAAAAAAAATTCCCCAACAGAAACAGCCCCTAAATAAATAACAGTAGAGATTTGTGCAAACCAGAAAGGAAATGTCCTGACCTTGGAGTTTTTTAAAAACAGAATTAAGATTCATCTATTTCAAATCATTTTGGTGTGATCTTGGCTGAAGGCAGGGGATTGAACTAAATAGTTTCATTTCTCAGAGACCTTTCTTATTCTATGAGTCCTTGGAAAATAAGAAAAAATGGGGACATGATGATTAAGGTCCAGAAATAAATATAAAGCAATGAACTTGACAAAATTAAGCCCTTAATCTCATTTTTTAAATGAAAAAGACAATCTTTTTTACATTTAGTGCTCTAAATGGTCAAAATCCTTAGCTAGACTGAACTGGATAAATTCTTTTGGAACCATTGGAGCCTCAAATGTTGGTGCATATTTCCCTCTGGTGGACATTTGGGTATATTGCAGTTTTAAACGAGCGCTGGAAAATGACAATTTTAAGTTGTCACTGATAGCAGAGATAAATAAACAATACTGATCTGTCAATAAGTCTGTCTTTCATAATGGAAAGGAAAACAAATGAGCGGGAAGAAATGAATTTGAGACCCAGTTAATTGAAATTAAGCAATCCTTGAAATAATTCATAGACAAGTCAGGCAAGGATCCTTTGGGATCATTCTTGACCAATTCTGAGTGCCTTATCAGCCCTTCAGCCTTTCAATCTCAACTTGAAAACACAATAACCATTTCAACATTTCTTTTTCCTTCTTCCCAGCCTTTTGGTGAACAATGGTTTACACTGATAATGGGAGAGAGCCCTGTCTACCTGAAAGCCTTGCTTGCTATTTAACTTCTCACTTCAATTTAACCAGAATTTATTAAATGGCCAATGTGTAAAAAATACTGAAGGAAGTTTAAATAAGGGTCAATGCAAAGTATTCCTTGCAGAGAGGTCCATTCATTTTTTACTGTCTCCTGTGCTTTGCAAACAGTAAACACTTAATAAGTGTTTATTAGAAAATACTCATTAAATATATATCAAATTGAATTGAATCTAATTTCAAATTCAGTTCAATTCTATCCAATTCAACACACATAAATATCCCCATAAAGCTTATGTTCCATTAGGAGGATGATAACCAAACATAAATAATTATAATATACAACAGTTTGTAAAGAAATAATAAAATTAAAGCAGCTGTATATATGTATATATATATGTATGTATGTATATATTTCCTGAGTAAGATCATACAAGATTTCCTGGATGAGATAGCAATTGAATTGGGATTTAATAAATTTAATAAATGAGTAGGAATTTCACAAGGGTATTCCAGGCAGAAGAACAGTATGAAAACAGTAGAAATGGTTATGTGCAGTGTTAGGAGACAGAGAGTAGACCAGCTGATTGAATTGTCCAATATATAGAGGAGAGTAAATGAGCTAAGGCTAAAAAGGTAGGACGGGTTATATATGGAGCAATATATTGTCATTTTAAAAAAGCAAATATAATTTTAAAGGACCAAGATAGTAATAAAACTAATCCAAAAATAGAATGGCTTAATTTTCTGAGGAAATGAACTCCCTAGTACTGAAATTGTTCAAGTATATGCTGTATGACCATTCAGACATACTATAAAAAGATGTCATGGTCCTCTTCTAGAATGAAGGACAAACAAAAGGTTTGGAGAATGGACTAAATAACCCCTGTGATCCCTTTCAACTTTAGGACTCTAGTCCTCATGTACTGGGAGTATATATACTCAGTATGTGTACTCCCAGTACCAACAGGAATAGCCCAATAGCCTTGTGGAAGGGGCCCATAGTTGGCACTGATGTTGGCACTATTTATTTCCATGTGAAAACTTTTCAAAATAGCAAAGATCATTCTAATAACCAAGAAAACAGGACCATTGCTAGTTCCATTGCCTTCACAAAAAAATAGGCTGATGATTTTTTTAAAAAAACCTTTATCCAAAAAGAATATTTTCTCTGGTCTTGATAAAGATGAAAGAATTGCTGTAGCTTATCTTAGAAAAACTGTTACCAGTGCCATGAACACAACAACAGCCTATTTTAGGACTCCTATATCAAACCACCCCACAATGCTGGCAACACCACTGGCCTCATGCTATTCTAAATCACCAACAAGGCTACTACTGTTGCTCTTACTTTTGACTTACATGAGAAGGTTGATTCCAAAGGGAATATATTGAACTTAGACTTTGGAGGTGATACTTTCAGTGTCTCCATCAGGACCACTGGCTAGGGGAAGCATCTTTGAAGTCACATCTATAGCAGATAATTCACTTGAATGGAGAGGATTTTAAATGAACAGAGGAAATGTACTTATTAAGTGCCAAGCACTAATTAGAATAAGCATTAGAGATACAAATACAAAAGTGAGAAAGACCATATTCAAGGACATTATATTTAAAGGGAAAGACAATACATATAGAGAAGTGATGATCCACCATTGCTGCAGAGCCCAAACTCAAACAGAATAAAAACATCAGTGAGAACAAAAGAGCCATTTTCCACTTTTATACTGCATACCTTTCCAGGTTAATATTGAGATTAACTGTTTAAACTTTCATTCCCTGTGTCTGCACTGAAAGCTGAATGAAGCCTTTTTTTGAAAAACTGTACATTGTGTGAAAGGCCCTAAGAGATAAAATGGATAAGACTCAGATCCATGACACAATTTTGATCGGTAGGTCCATTCTTATTCCCAAAAAAACTTTTTCAGGACTTAATTGAAAGGAACTAAATAAGAATATTTAAAGGTATCTTTTCTGAAACTACTACTGAATAGCTCATGTAAATGCAGTAGTCAGTAAGTCAATAAACATTTATTAAGTGCCTACTGTGTGCCAAGAACAGTGCTAAAAGTTGAGGATGTAAAGAAAGACAAGACAGACAATGTTCTCAAGGAATTCATCATCTTTTGGGAAAGATACTGAAAGTATCATCTCCAAAGTCAAAGTTCAACAAATTCCCTTTAGCACCAACCTTCTTATCTAATTCCGACAGCTACATACAAGCAAACTATATATAGTATGAAAAGAAAATAATTAATAGAAGGATAGCACTAGTATTAAGGGAGGTCAGAAAAGGCTCTCTATAGAAGGGAGGGACTGGTTATTTGGGGTTTAAATGAAGCCATGTAAACCAATAGACAGAGATGAAGAAGGAGAGTATTCCAGGTGTGGATGGCAGCCAGAGAACATTCTCAGAGCTGAACCAGAGGGTCTTGTATCACTGGATTTGAATCAATATGTGTGTAGGAGTCAAGGGAAAGGGGATAACATAAAAGAAGATTGGAAAGGTAGGAAGGAGTCAATTTATGAAATAGAAGACTATATTTGATCCTGGAGATAGTAGGAAGCACTGGAGTTTATTGACTAGGAGGATGCCATGATAGAACCTGAAGATCATGCTGATAGTAAAATGGATGATGGACTAGAGTAGGGGAAATTCATAATCAAAGCATTCAAATCTGGAACAAAGACTGAGTACAAGGGAAATTTGAAAATCACCTTAGAGCTTCTATATAATTCTGGACTTTATATATACCTGTGACATAGCAACAACCAAAGGAACAGCAATAGTAACTATCATTTATAGAGTTCTTTAATATCCACATAGCTTTATACATGTTATCTCATTTGATTCTCACAATAATCTTGTGAGATAAGTACTATTATTATACCCCCATTTTACAATTGAGGAAATTGAGGCTATAAGAGATGAAACAACTTGTCAGGGGTTCCACAGCTAAATATTTGAGGCAAGATTTGAACACAGGATTATCCTGATTCACTGTTCACTGAATACCTTAGAGTAAAAAAAACTGGATTCAAATCCTACTTTTAACATATACTATTTCTTTGACCCTAGACAAGTTCCTTAACCAATCAGCATTCAATCATAGGCAAATATCCAAGACTATTATTTATCAAAAAGGTGCCAACTTGCATCAATAGAGGTCTTTTTCATTTGAAGGTTACCCATTCCATTGAAATCTCTCTTTAATACAATGACCAGCCATCATTTTAGAGGATCCAGAGAGGTTATACATTCAGTACACCAATTAGATAGGTAGATAGAGATATGTGTGTATATATACACATATGTAGGCATATATACCTAAATACACATACATGTATATATGTATACATTCATACCCATACTCATACACATATATACACATACATATATATTTTCTATTGATACATTATGTAGCAATAATATATACGGATTATATATATGCAGAAATATACATACACATACATATAACATAACCAATGTGAGAATTTGTTTTGTTTGATTGGTATATGTTAGAAATGTTTTTTTTTTAATTTGGGGAGATGGAATTTTAAAATTTTAACTGAGAGAATATAAATGCTTATTAATCAAAAAATAATAATAAATTGAAGAAATGATAGATTTAATTCCTGTTTCTATTCCTATCCCAAATGCCAGAATGAGGGAATAGAGGGAGAAAAGTGAACATGTACTGTAAATAAATTGAAATGTGATCTTTTTTTTCCAGGAGAATTAAAACCTGTTTGAAATTGGCATAATGATGAAAAAAAAAATCTATAATTATACTCATAAGAGATTAATTAATTTATTTTTCCCCTGCCCTTCTTATAGGTAACTTGCAAAAACATCAACTTTGTGATCCTTCTTGTAAAACCTGTAATGGATCAGCCACTCTGTGCACTTCCTGTCATAAAGGTTAGTCATGCCTTTGAAAAGAGTTTGACAGCAGAAGACAATTCCTGTAGTTTGCATTGTTCCAGGAAGTCAAAATCTTATAATATTCAAATACCTCCATTTTGGGCTTTAAAATGCTTATGTAGGTTTTTGAACCAGAGCCCTAAAAACTTAAAATCATATCATCTTAAGGATTTTAAATCATAAAAGGGACCTTGGGAAGTATTTGCTACCCTTAGGAAGTATTTGCTACAAATCTGCTACAACTTTCCCAGTATTGCTAGTAGTCAGGAATCAAAACCAGATCTTTTAATTCTTAATCCAGAGCTCTTTCCACTATTGAAAGCTGTTTTCCTAAACTGGCACCTCTTAAATAATCCAATTTTTCTCCTCACCCACTTTAATGATTCTATGACTGATTCAACTAGCTGTTGAGCAGCTAACTAAGTAGATAGGAAATAAATTCTAGGCTATGCCACTAAATATTGTGGCTTTAGAAAAATCATTCTATGTGTCTAGTCTACTTCTTCTTCTGTAAAATTAAAAATTAATAGTTTATTCTTCTGGGCATGGCTTGGTTCTCTCAGCATTCCTTAAAATAAAAATGCCAGTTCATACTCCTTGGCTTGTCCATTTAGAAGTCATCTCATAGACTGATAGGTTTGTAAACTCCAGCTCTCCCTTCTCTCATTGTTTCCTTTCAAAATCCCTGACATGAAAATCTTTGCCCTCTCTTCCCTCTCCACTTTGCCAGGGGTTGTTAGAACTAACTGGAAGGAAGCAGCTACATGGCACAGTGGATAAGAGCACCTGCCTGAAGTCAGGAGGACCTGAGTTCAAATGTGACCTCAGACCTTTAACTTTTCCTAGCTGTGTGACCCTGGGCAAGTCACTTAACCCCAATTACCTCAGCAAAATAAAAAAAAAAAGAACTAAATAATTCCATTTTATGATTCCAGGGGCCAAAAGGGTACAAGGAAATTAGAGGATGGGGTAATACTTTTCAGTGATAGAAAGCAAATATTGAGGAATGAGAAGAGAAAAGGAATAAGTATTTATTAAGTTCTTACTTGTACCAGTCATTCTGCTAAACACTTTATAAATATTAATTCTTTATTTTCGTAATAATCCTGAAAGATAGATATTAATATTATAGCCATTTTAAGATTAAGAAACCTAGGCAGCAGAAGTTAAAAGACTTGCTCAGAGTTCTACAGCTAGTGTTTGAACTTGAACTCATGTCTTCTTGTTTCCAGGCCCAGCATGCTTTCCACTGTGCAACTTAACTATAGGGAGGATGTAGAGTAAAGTATGGCCTTGATAAAATGAGCCATGAAAAACACTAACCAATGAAGTGAGTGGAATTTTCAGAGTTTAAAGAGATAAATCTTTAAACTTAATCCTTGGCCTCTGGTTCAGAAAATACACCTGTGTCAGGGGAGTTGGCAAGGGGATACCTGGGGTTTTGGATAAATGGATATTGTTCTGTGAGTTGTCGATCTTCATCTTTCCCTCCCTCAGTTCTTGCCATAGTAGCTCTTGAAATACTTTCCCATGAGGTAGCTAGATAGCATAGTGAATAGAGCACTAGTCCTGCACTCAGGAAGACCTGAGTTCAAATGCAATCCCAAAAATTTAATATTTCCTACCTTCATGACCCTGAGCTCCAATTGCCTTGCCAAAGAAAAGTAAGAAAGAAAGAAATACTTTCCTAGGGCTTGATAAAGGTATTAATTTAAGCATTGATGAAAGCCCCACTCTAGTCTTCATGGGACTGGTTTAGCTTAGTGCTCTTTTGGTAAAAGTCAAGAAGAAAATAAATCCGAAGTTTGAGCATGGAGCTAGTCTTAAATAAGATTATGTCTTTGAATGACTTCCCACTTAGTTGCTTTCCTACTTTTATTTATATGTTCTTTTCACTCCCACAATCCAATGCTCACAATCCAGACCACAATGACTGGATGGGGCAGAACTCTTCTGGACACAGGCTTCCAGCAGTTTGGGTCAAGTTGGTAGAAATGAGCCTCTTTGTTAAATATTTTGGTGTATCCAAGACAGCATCATCCTAAGTCCATGAAAATTCACAGAAAGTTGAAAGACATTGTTCTGTCTCCCACATTTTTGAATAGATAAATATATTACTTTTAAAGGAAGAATTCTCCATCCATTGGCAGTCTCTATTGAAGCCTATGAACAACTTCTTAGAATAATGTTTTAAATGCATAAAATAAAACACATAGGACTACCAAGAAAATCAACATATCAAAATACACCTTTTAAAAGTTTTAATGTGTGTAAGGCAAAATTTTTCACTCAATTTTCCTGACTACAGGCCCAGCACTCTATATACTGTACTATCTAACTACCCCACATTGGGAGTGCTTAGCTTGCAAAAAAGAAGGTCAGAAGGGATACAATAGCTGTCTGAAAGTTTTTGAAGATTTTTCATAGGAAGAAGATTTAGATTTTTACTTTTTGGCCCCAGAGAGATGAAATAGAACAAATAGATAGAAGATGCATGGAGATAAATTTAGGCTCTTCTTGATGGTTCACTTGATAGTAATAAATATTGAACAAAGTTACATCAATAGTTACTGTGATCAGGTTGTCATGTTCCATACTGAACATTGGTAACTTTTATATTGTCCATGGAAAATAATTTGTTACAATGAAACTCTTAGGACTGTGTCTTGATTTATAACATCAATTGCTCTTTTTTATTAAATGACAAACAAGAAAGGATAAAAAATAAGTTTAAGTTCCTGGGCCCTAGGTTAAGAACTCCTGATTTAGAAAGAGAGATACATGACTAATATGACTCCAGTGTTTTTACATTTTCCCTTTGGTATATTTCTAGGAACATATCTTTTCTCTCAGTCCTGCATCCCTTCCTGTCCCCAAGGAACCTGGTCATCGGAGAAGAGTGGGAGATGTGAGAAATGCATGGAGGATTGTGAATATTGCTCTACAACTAACAATTGTATCAAGTGTCTTTCTCAGCCAGACCACCCACTCTACCTGCATCATGGCAGGTGCTACACACATTGCCCTGAGTAAGTACATATCTCTCTCTCTTCCTTCTTCCTTCCCCTCTCTCTGTCCTTCTCTATATCTCTTTCTCAGTCTGCATCTCTTTGTGTCTCTCTCTGTCTGTGTATCTCTCAGTGTCTCTGTCTATCTCTCTATCCCTCTTTCTGTCTCTCTCAATTTGAATCTCTCTGTATGTGTCTCTGTCTCTGTCTCTGTTTTTCTACGTGTGTGTCTGTCACTCTCTTTGTTTTCTTTATCTCTCTCTATGTGCCTCTGTCACTCTGTCCCTCTGTTTGTCTCTCTGTCCCTCACTGTGTCTCTTTCTCAATCTGTGCCTTCTGTGTTTTTCTTTGTCCCTGTCTCTTTCTGTCTTTTTGCTGTGTGTGTATCTGTCACTTTCTTTGTCCTTCTCTCTGTCTGTCTTTTTGTATGTGTCTGTCTCTCTGCATATCTTTGTGTCTTTCTCAGTATCTCTGTTTCTGTCTCTGTCTCTATGTGTCTATATCTCTGTGTCTGTGTGCATGTCTCTATCTGATTGTCTATATGTATATCTCTCTGTGTGTTTCTCTCTCTCTGATTGTCTGTCTTCCCACATCCTCCTTTTAAAATTCATTTAAGCTTCTTCCTGGGAAATACCTTCTTCAAAGCTTCTCTCTCTCTCTTGCAAAGACCACTCACATCATCACTGCTGGGTACATTGTGGTCACACAGACATCCAAATACATCATAGACAATATGATGGTATATTTCTTAGAAACTTGGGCATTTTTCACTTTGAATTAAAGTTTCATTCAAACATCTTCAGCATTTTTTCTCCATCGCCAACCAGAGTTATAAAATAGTCAGGCAAGTCCCAACCTCGGGCCAATGCTTTATAAACCCTAGAGCACATTATCAAAGTGAGTTATTATTATTATTATTATTATTATTATTATTATTATTATTATTATTATTATTATTATTATTAAATGAGGAAGAACTCCTGGAGGAGTTCAACACAATGAGTATAAGAGATGACTATACCTGGAGGGATAGAAATTTGTTTTTTGTATTTTAACTAGCTTTTTTCTTTCATCAATGAAGGGAGTTCTCAGTAAGGCTCACCTCTGCAAGTGGAGATTTACAACTGCTCTCCAATATATAATCTTGTGGAGACATCACATGGAGGTATTGAACATGCACCAAATGTACTAATGGGCACCAACCAAATTAAAATGTAATTGGGAAATAGTTAACAAAAATAAAGAAAAATACTATATCATATACATAATGTCAACATGTGATTTTTTTTAAGTCAATATGAAACCTACAGAAATCCTTTTTTACAGTTCAGTGGCTCCCATTTTTATTTGAGTTTGACACCACTAGCCTAAGTCATTGAAATGTTAAATGCCTTACCCAAGATCACACAGTCTGTAAGTATCTCAGGCAAGATTTAAAGATTAGTTTTCCACCACAATTGCACATCAGTGCCTACTCTATGATGCCTCAAGCACTGAAAAGTTAAGCAACTTGCCTATATCACATAGCTAGTGTATAAGTCTCCTTGACTCCTATATCTTTGTTATTTTTAACAACTCACCCTTGTATCACATTTTAACATTTTTTTCTAATTTCCTCACTACAACCCTGTGATGGGGTTGGTTCATGTATTATTATCTCTACTTTTCAGATGGGGAAACTGAGGCTCTAAGAAATGTAGTGACTTGGCCCTAGTCACATAACTAATATCTGAAACAGGACTTGAATCCAATTTCCCTGGACCCACGTTCAGCTCTTATTTAACTGCATCATTATGCATTTAATATCTGCGAAGCATAGTTCAGTTTAGGTCTCAGAAAAAGTAAACACTAAAAAATCATCAATTGTTTCTAAATTTGTAAATAAACTCATAAGGAGGCATTGGTTTGGCCTTTTTGCCTTTTCCAATAATGTCCCTTCATCCTTTAACCTCAGCAGTGAATTCACCCAATTTATGACTTAGAAAGGCCACTTCCTGCTAATAAGGATTTCCTCTTTGGAATGAAATACTGTTATTTTGGCCCCAAGTCCTACCATATCCACAATTCATTGACTATCCCTGGACCTAATGCCAAGTTGTCTGACAAAAAATGTGGGAGTAATAAGCAGTTCTGTGACTTCAAACCCTTTAAAAATTGAAGCATTTCTGAGGTTCAGATTACCTCCCACAGGTTAATCCTTATGATGAGGTAACAGGGAACCAAATGATGAGGTAAATACCTCAATAGGATTGAGGTCTACTGGCAGGATTGGGGTACAGGGAGTCACACGGAGCTCCCCTGCAACCCCCTTAGGATTTGGCACAAGGATACAAAGTTAAATCAGGTCTAGTGGCAGTGAGAGTCCCCTGTAAATGAATTTACAGGCCCGAAAACCTAGATTGACAAAAAGAGGTTTATTGCAGGGTTTGAAAGCAAGGTTAAAGTCTGGTTAATAAAAGGCATTAGATAGAGGAAGACATACACCAGCCAGAGGTGGCGGGATAGAGAGTCTGTGATGCTAGGCATATTGCTGGCATGTTTCAACTCTCTGCCCAGGGATGATTCCACCTAGGCTCTTTTATTTGCTTCAAGGAGCCTAGGGCAGTGCCAAATTTTTGGCATGCCTTTCAGATAAGGAAGAAACTGTTTTGGGGAAACCTGAGCAGATAGTTAGGGGTTGAGAAAATCCAAGCCATCTCAGATCCAGTGGGGGCTGGGTACAAGCCCAAAACTAGCTTGACCAGATCTTGAAATCAAAGATCAGTCCCAAAGGAAGCTGGAAATCAGCAAAGGAATCTTAAAGGGGCTATTGCCCCATCATTTTGGTTTTCTAATGTTTTTCTTTTGGCCAATATTGCAATCCTGTCTTCAACCTGTCTTATTCTATCCTAGACTTGTTACAGTAGTAGATACAGGATTCCCATTTTTTTTCCTACCCTCATTTCTAGGAAACAAAAATAAAATTCATCTTTAGATTTTCAATTTAAAAATTAATTACAAGGAAGTAAATTGTTGTTATTCAGTCATACCCAATACTCCATGGCCTCATTTTAGAGTTTTCTTGGCAAAGATAATGGAATGGTCTGCCATTTCCATTTCTTCTATGAAGAACATATGGAACATATATTCTTCATAGAAGAAGAATAGGGTTAAGTGATTTATAACTAGTAAGTATCTGAAACTAGATTTGAATTCAGGAAGATGAATCACCCTGATTCTAAACTCAGGCTTTATCCATTGGACCACCTAACTGCCCCAATGAAATACAGAGTAGTTTCTAAAAGGTGCAATCTAGGATAGAAAAAAAGAAGAAAAAGCAAAAAATTCTTTCTAATTTTAATCTTTTTCCCCCTGCAAATAAGAAACTTTTAAAAATCCATCTTTTAAGCCTCCTACTTAGAGACTAGTTAGGCTTTATCTTTCTTAGCATTTTTCTTCTTTCATTGGTTAGTCCTATATTTCTCCTTTTTTCATTGGTTAATCCTGTATTTCTTGTCCTGGGAATCATACTCTCCCTAGTTCTGCTAAAATCTCAGGCTCCCAGGCCAAAGAACATTGAACATTCAGATAAACATGAACTACTAAGATTCTTAGCACTTTCTAGAATCTCCCTTCTAATTTTACCTCTTGGAATAAATCTTCTGGTAGAAGATATACTTTCCCTATTTAACTCTAGAAGTCTTTCCCTGAGCTGGGCCATCCTGAACTGATATTGAACTCAGCTGATTCTTTCTTATATTACTTAAGGGAGCCATCTCTTGAATATTTTATACTAAACCAGAGCTATTTTTTTCTTCCTCATTTAAAAAACAAAAAAAGATTTTGTATAGATTAGTTTATTCTTAAATCACCTAAATTTCTTCTGTATCCTTCCCTCTTCCCCATTCCAGAAGGGCATCCCTCATAATAATTTTTTTAAAGAAAACAGGAATAAGCAAATTTTTCAGCAAAAGCAATCAATACATTAAAAATATGAAATTTTATGTAATTTACCTCAAAAGTAGATCACTCACCTCTACAAAGAGAGGGGAGAGATCTTCTCATATATTTTCTTTGGAGTCACACTTATTCCTTAAACCATTTACACAATTCATTTGCATTCAATCTAGCTGATTCTGAATCCTCTATTCTATCTACTTATGCCACCTATCTTTCCTAGTATCCCTTCTTATTTCCAAGATGAGAGTCAGAACAACCCTGTAACATAGCTAGACGCCCAAACAATAAATGGCTAGTAGCCTTTGGAGTAACCAAACTATGCTTGATGTCTTTCCCAGAGCTAGGTGAAAGAGAACAAAGTAGTTTGATAACTACAAATTCTAGGACAAGATGGGAATAACAGCCTGTGGACAGTTTACATTTTAGCTGTATCCCTTATTGTTTTTAACCCATCTTCCCACCAGAGGGAACTCTTTTCTCCCTTCAGTCATGGCAGTCATGCTTTGGGTTCTTGAAAAAAGATACTCAATACTTTTCTTCAAGTACTTCAAATAGCTTGAAGTTGAGGATTAGATGACCTGTTTAAAGCAAAGATCCCATTTTTGCAAAATTGGTTTGACCTAAGGAAAAAGTCAGGGACCAAATAATAATTCCTTTTCATAATTAATTATGAGAATTTTCCCCATATGGGGAAAACTGACTCTATAAATAAATTAGTGTCTCTATTATTTTTCTCTCATTTCACTTTGGAGGAAAAAAAGTAAATTCCTTAGACTCACATAGAAAATAGGAAAAAAATACATGACTGGATCAGTGTTATATAGAAATGCTTCCTTTAGCTCAATACTATTATGAACAACAAACACTCTCCTATCTTACTTTCTGGGTGGCTTCTTTCCTGAACTTAAGTTGATGATGTTTTATCTTTGAATTAGATATGATCATAAACAGGGTTTTGGCAAGAACACACACTATTCACTTCAGTTTCTTCCAGAATCAGCCAAATCTCTCATTCCTGTCCTCCCTTGCTGAAATCTATGACTTGCCCTGGCTATGATTTCTTTATCTTAAATTGTGGCCTCAGCCTCTCCTTTTTCCATCTCCACCCTGTTCTTCCAGTAATGAGGCTGTTTTGACCTCCCTGCCCAGTAACTAATCACTTAATATCAAGATCAAGTCCACCTTTGAAAACCAATCTGATTAAATAGGTCCTTAGGGTAAGAATCCTTACTGCTTTGCATAAAGCCAATCTGATATAAAAGCAATCTGGCACCTTGAGAATTCCAACTGACTTGGGAAAATCTCAATAGATTGGCTAAAATCCAATAATTATAAGTGACCCCCCCCCCCAAAAAAAAAAAAAAAAAAAGGTAACACATCCAGTAAATGTGAAGTTGAATAAAATGGCTCCCTGATTTTTTTGTAGGTTTGAAATAAACACTGTAACAGCTAAATAGTAATAGTAAATAATTGAGAGACATCTGCATGGTGCAGTGGATAGAGAACCAGGCCTGGAGTCAGGAAAACCTAAGTTCAAATGTGGCTTCAGAAGTTTACCAGCTATGTGATTCTGGGCAAGTCATTTAACCCTGCTTGCCTCAGTTTCCCCATAGTAAAATGAGCTAACAAAGGAAATGGCAAACCACTCCAGTAGCTTTGTCAAGAAAATCCCAAATGGGGTCACAAAGAGTCACAGATAACTAAGCAACAACATGAGTGATTAATAGAATGTAGGTTATTTGAGAGCAATAACTCTTTTCATTTTGTCTTTTTATACTTAGAGCCAAGTACAGTGCCTTATACATTGATATGGCTAAAATGACTCAATAACAATAACAAAATATTTGGGAGACTGCGTTCTTTTATTTTTTCCATCTAAAAATGTATTCTAAACTTTACAAACACCAAATAGAAGCAACCCATTTACTCATATATTGCAGAATACAAGAGAACTATTTAGGAAGCTATGAATCAGGGCAATTAGATGAATATTTTCTAACTGTGTGACCCTGGGCAAGTTAGTTTACCCCAATTGCTTCATCAGAAAAAAAAATAAAATAAAAAGGAAAAAAAAGGAAATTGTGAATCACTATTACTTGAAACTTGCATTTCTTTTAACGTTTGCAATAAATTCAACATGTAACTTTCAAAACTTTCCTACCACTTTGTTTCCCCTTGGCTAGCCTTGTTTTTTCTTTTAATTTCTTTATTTTCTTTCTCCTGAGCTTCTTATGTGAATCAGCTCCAACCAGCTTTTGTATGCCTGAGAGCTAAATGTAGAAACCATTCTTAATTCAAGGTTCCAGAGAAAACCAGCACCAATGTAATTTGCTGTCCTATGCTTTAAACTATAATGTTAAATTCAGGTAGAGAATGTAAACTTGTTTCCACAGTTTATGAATGGCTTTGTTCATCTAGTTTCATATGAAAGAGTTTCTTCCTGAACTGTAACTAGGAATATTTTCATCAAAATAAAAAGTCAGTTGATGGAGGGACATAGCAGTTCAGAGGACATGAGTGCAGCTGCACTGGGAGAGTAGCTGTTTTATCCTAGAGAGCCTTTTTCTTATGCCTGAATGGGATTGGGGAAGATGGGTCATGGAAAGGAGGCAATAGTGGCAAGACTCTAGGAATAGGACCTATGAACCACCATGGCACGAATCAGCAAAGGGTTGAAAGCCAAGAATTGTGGATAGCACTTGACTTTGGAAAGAAGTACATTCTTCTGGGGAAGAAGTTTTGTTCAAAGAAATCTTGGTTAATGCTTCACATTAGTGAATAAAGTAAATGCAGAAAAAAAATGTTTAAATGTAATTTAGTTTAGCACCCAAGGTAAAACACAATGTGTGCAACAGAACAATTTCAATACTGCTCCCTCCCCTCACAATAAGAGCAAGACAATCACAATGGGTATTGGAGTTGTTCAGTCCTATCCAACTCTTTGTGACCCTGATGCTGTTCTAGTGGCAGTGCAAAGAGTTGTAGGTATCCCCTTCTTTGGTTGGAGGCACAGATCCAATGTAAAAAGAATTCATGAACCCAAAAAGTTTGAATGGCAAAGAGAAGTTTATTCTGTTGGCACTGAGAAGCAAGCTTTGCTATCTGAAAGGACTTTTGTTATTTTGGAGAAGGAACTGTATCTGAGCCAGATTCAGAAAAGAATATGAATGAAAAACAGTGGGAATGGCTTTTTAGAACACAAATTTTCCAGAGAACAAGAATTATATGCATATATATATATATATATATATATATATATATATATATATATATATATATGTAGTTTGTTTATTTGTTTTTTGTAAGGGGCCTTTAAATGGGTGCCACAGCAAATCGGGAGATTGAGTGGTCCGGAAGTAATTTCTGTGGATATTAGGACTGCCCTTGGGCGGGATCCTGGCCATATTGAGATAGCTTCGTAATGGGTGACTCTCTCGCTGATTGGCTGTGTGTGTGACCTCACAGGCCCTATGTAAGCCCACTTCAGGCAGCAATCGCTCTCTTTAACCTGGCGTTCTTCACCTTCCTAGCCTGGATGGCCAAGCCAAGATGGATAGCCAAAAGAGGTAAGGGTTTTGGTAGTGAACACATGGGTCTTCTGACCAGGTGTTCACTCAGGGCATTATGTGAGTAGGTATAATAAAGGCTTTTAAGATTACACGTGGTTGTTCTTGAGTGCGCTACCAGTTATTAAGCTATAGATTCAAGAGATTGTGGCCAGAGACCTTAGAAGGCCTCAGAGGAGGCGAGCCAGGTAGAGTTCACACTGCAGAGGACAGTGGTCAAAGGTACTCTGGTGGGTCTAGGACAGACTAGTAATTGTAACTGCCAGGAGAGCACGTTACAGTTTTTACTTTACATTTCAAGTGCTTAGTAAGGTACCTTTTAAATAGTGGACATTTGGTAAATATTTATAGAACTAAATACTATTTCAGATTATGTACTGGTTCTTCCTAATCCTTCTTACATATCTAACCAAGGTTGCAACAAAAACCAGGATATCATCTCTCCTTACCTTCCTATTCCTCTCCTATTCCTCTGAGAACTCTATTAACACTAGAATCCCCAAAACTTTAGATTAGATTAGATTAGATTAGAAAACTAGATTGGGATGATTGTTTGGTAAAACTGTATATTGAACTAGATTTTAACCTCTGTATTGGAGAGCATATGTTCTATTTATAGATTTTATTTTTAATTCCAAATACCTAAATTCATTGTTAAGTCATTTTTCAGTCTTGTCCAACTCTTCATAATTCCATTTGGGGTTTTCTTTGCAAAGATGTTGGAATAGGTTGCCATTTCCTTGACCACATCATTTTGCAGATGAGAAAATTGAGGCAAACAGGGTTTAAGTGACTTGCCCAAGCTCATACATCTAGTATATATCTGAGAATGTATTTGAACTTAGGAGGATAAGTCTGGATAAGTACTCCAAACTTGGTACTCTTTTCTGAAATGCCACCTAGCTGTCAGAATTTAGGATACAATTAATAAAAAGAAAGATTATTTCCCCTCAAGGAACTTAGAATCTAATTGAAGTAAACAACGTATAAAAGCGACAGGAAAGTAAAGGGAGAACCATCTAGTTTCTACCTTCTATATAGGAAAGCATTTGGAGGAGTTTGCCAAGCCCTCCAATCAAAAGGAAGCTGAGACTGAAGAAGGTAGCTTCAATCAAGGCTTGAGTTTGCAATGCTGAAGAGATAAGAAATGATGAGTTTAAACTGGGAAGAATAATTTGTTCCTTAGAGTTGAAAGTAGGCAAAGTAGCAGGTGCAGAATGGAAAGCTATGTCACTCACATAACTTTCTTGGACAGGTTTCCCCATATATAAAATGAAGGAATTAGATTAGATGTGCTCTAAATACTTTTAGTTCTGAATCTATGATCCTATAATTATAGAAGAAAATTAAATATTAAACTGAATTTTTTTTAAAAAGAAATTCATGAGTAGAATTTAGAGAAAAATTTCTACTTTCTAATATATTAACCATATATAGATCCATGCTATTTGTGTATTAAATTTTTATTTTGATAAATTACTTAATTATACTAAATTAAGGTAATACCAAAGAGGAGGGAAAAGGAGCTGAAAGAGAAAGTATATACCATAGATACAAATAAACATGACTCATATCCCAGAAAACTAAATCTTGTTATAATAAAACATGCTCTTTGTTCTGCTCTTTTCATCTCTTCTCTTTATTACACCAAATAGTTAACCAAGCAACAAGCATTTATTAAGTGCCTATATTATGTGGGCACTGCGCTGGGCACTGAACATGTAAAAGATAAAGATGGCATTTTTTAAAAAGAAAATAGTTCTCTTGTCCCCAGGAATTTTTATATTTTATCAAATATTTACTGTAATTTGTATTGTCAATACATGTGGTTTTTTTTTTTCCATTTTTAATGCTAATTATATATATCATACCTCCACTATAGTCCTACTCTGTTGTGTCATTATTCTGAAAGGAAGGTAACCTGAGAGGTTCTGCTAACTGAATGGGATTTCTGGTCAATTCTTTGAAACAAGAAAGATTTCTAGTGTAACCCTATTTGGAAAAAGTCATCACCAGATGGATTGGCATGGGGTGATAAATTCATTAATCTATCTACTATCTACTAAAGCAAAGCAAGTACTAAGGCAAAGAAGATTGTTTCAGGAAGATTGTTGAAATTTAGAGACTTCTACTAACCTTCATCAGTACAGCTTAGCATTTCATTAGCAAAAGTAAATAGTGAAAATATAATGAAAATAGGAAGCTATCTACATGGCACAATGAATGAAGCAGAAGAAAACCTAGATTCAATTCTTGTCTTTGACATTTACTCAGTGCATGATGTTAAATAAGTGACAACCTTTGAGTGCCCTCAAAAAAGTCTCTACAAGTCATAGAAGAATGGCAGATCTGTGTTGGGAAGGGAATTTTATTACACCAATAAAATCATAGATCTAGACCAAAAGAATCAGGGATGGGGATTGAAAGTTAGTAGACGGCACACTGATGGCTTCATCCCAAGGCAAGCTCTCTGAGGAACTGCTGCCTCACCACCCCACCTCATCAATAGCATTCAGAGGTACATTTAATATATTTACCCTAGATGCAAAAATTGCCAGCTAATGTACTCTACCAAATTGCCCAAAGTTTGCCATTTCCAGCAGTGTAGTGAGAGTCCTTATTCTAGCAAAAATATAGATTTTTTTCAAAGTATTACACTATCTCTATTTCTAGCTTATATAGCACATGGTAAGTCATGCCCCTTCCCCCCAATCATCCACTTCTTTTCTTCCTTTTATAGGGGATTTTATGCAGAAAATGGCACTTGTAAAGCCTGTGACTTCGTTTGTAAAACATGTGAAGGAAATGCCACCAATTGCCATTCATGTAAAAAGGACCTGGTCTTGGCCCAAGGCATGTGTCAGAAATCCTGCCCTGAGAAGCATATTGCTGTGGATGGAACTTGCAAACGTTGTCCAGAGATGTGTCAAAAGTGCATACATGAAAAAACTTGTGAAGGTATGTTGGAGAGATAGAAGAAAAAGTTGATGCTTTGGACCTCTCTCTAGGAGAGGCAAGGGAACAGCAAATGATTCTTGTACCCAGAAAGAGCTGTGAGTGTCACGTTTCCCAATGATGACTTGACCCTTTCAGTGTTATCAGTCAGCTGAAGAAAGGTATTGAATATAGAATTGAGGAATTCCTTATCTTGTCAGCCTGTCTCTCAATCCAAAGAAAACTATGGACTCTATTCCCATTAAACAAATAGAATCACATCTGAACTATGAGGGATTTGACACATAGGATTAGATGCCTAAACCAGGTGGTTCCTTCTCTGATTCAAACTTAAACAGACCTTTGTGTATCTAGAGAAAAGGGCTTTGATCCTGTCTAGAAGATCCCAAGCTATTAAATAAACATTTTATTATTCAGTATTCCCAAGGTATATAATTCAATTCAATTCAAGAAGCATATAGAAAGTGCCTGCTATGTTCCAAACAACATTCTAGGAACTGGGGATACAAAGAGGGGAAATATAGTATTGCCTTCATGGAGTCTATGCTGTATTAGGGAGAAAGAATATGTCTCTGGAAATTTAATGTATTTCCTATTTCTGTAACTGGTTGTTCTCTTTTTTGATTTAGAATGCATTTTTCCTTTCCTCTTGCATGATGAAATGTGCCTTCGAGACTGTCCCCCTGGATTTTATGAAGATTTTTCCAAGTGTTCCCCTTGCAGTGAGAGCTGTTTAGAGTGCAATGGCCCAGATGATGTTGACTGTAAAGTCTGCCATGATTCCTTGGTATTACATAATGGACAGTGTCTGGATGCATGCCCGGATGGGACTTACTATGAAAAGGCTTCTAAAAGCTGTAAAGGTAAAGACTATAGGGAACCATGATGGATTGGGCTGGGTGAAGTGTCGAGGGAGAAAAGAATGGAAAGCTACCTTTTTAGCTAGGTTATTGATGTGTCAGAAGGGGCTGAGTGGGAGTACTTGCACATCTATAAAACATAGGTCTGGAACATATTAAATTTGGTTGATCCTAGGCAATATTATGGAGGTGATCAAGTTGATCAATGTTGCTGATAGAAAAAGAAATAGGTTTTTTCTACTTTCTTGCCCTGTTTTGTGAAAAAAAAGTCCTTGACTTTGGCAAGAGCACTGACTTTGGAGTCACAAGACCTGGATTCAAATCCAGACTCTATTCCTTGCAATCAATGTGACCTCAGGCAAATTGTTTTACCTCATTAAACCTCAGTTTCCTCAAGGTGAAATGAGGGCATTAGACAAGAGATCACTGGGGTCCTTCCCAACTCTAGAGCAATGACTTCATAATTCCCAAGAATCATAGAATTTGAATTGGAATTGTTATCATTATTATTATGTTATCATTATTATTATTATTTTACCAAAAGTGACTTTTTCTAGACTTCAAACTGACAAAGGAAGAAAGGAAGGAGATAAAAAAGAATGAGGGAAGGAAGGATGGAAAGGAGGAGAGAAAGGAAGTGGGAAGACAAAAAGGAAGGGAGGGAAGAAGGAAGAGAGGAAAGAGGGAGAAAAGAAGAGAGAGAGAGAAAAGAAAGAAGAAAGGAAGAGAAGGAGGGAAAGAAGACAGGAATAGAGGGAGAGAGAAAAGGGAAGGAACAGAAGAAAGAAGAGAAGAAAGAAAGGAGGGAGGGGGAAAGAGATGGTAAGGAATGAAAGAAGGGAGAGAATAAAGAAGAAAGAAATAGATACAAGAAAAGAAGAAAGGAACAGAGGGAAAGGAAAAAGAAAAAAGGAAGGAACATAGGAAGGGAAGGAAAAAGAAAAAAAGGGAAGGAAGGAAAGAAAAGAAGGAAGGAAAACATTTATTAACACATTATATGTCAAGCACTGTGCTAATTACTTTACAAATATTATCTCATTTGATCCCTCAACAATCCTGGCAAGTCTGAATTATAATATTTCTGCATATTATGATTAAAAATACAGACCAGCAGAAGTTAAGTGACTTAACAGCTTGTAAGTGTTTGAAACCACATTTGAACTCAGATCTTTCTGACCCTAAGCCCAGCACTCTATCCACTGCACCACCCAGCGGTCTCTGTAATGAACTTATGGTAATCTTCCTTGTATACTTTTGCCATGGAATTGTTTGTAGAATTCGGCTCTTCTTCCCTGTTCCCTAAAATTGGCAGGTATTATCACTTCTCTCTGGAGGTCATGAACAATGCAATCTTGGTTTCCATGATCCTTTTCACAAAGTTCTAACATCCCACATTTTTCAGGATTGGTCACATGTACCTTCTCCTAGCCTCATCTCCCAATTCCTCCCCATTCAGATTGTGGATCATGGTGAGCTTTTCACCAAATTCCTGGTAGGAAGATTCCCTAATCTTAAACTTTTCAGCAGAGCTAAGATAGAGGATGCATGGTATGGCTAGAAGAGTGATGAATCTGGAATCAGAAGACCTGAGTTCTACTTATAATCTGTGTAATCTTGGGAAAGATATTTAATGTCTCAGTGGTCTTGTATGTAAAATGAAAGAATTTGACTAAAAGAATTCTAAGAAACTTCGAAGTCCAAATCAATCACTGTCATCAAGCTTTTCTTCTTACTCTTTTCACTTTCTTATGTATTTTCTCTAATTCTTCATCAAATTCCTTTTTCCTCCTCCCTCCAAAAGGGTGGCTTTCTGAGCTTGAGATTTGGCCATTAAAAATACCAAATATTCTTTGAAAAGCTGTAAATCTCTTTTCTCATCTCTTATCTCTGATCTGATATATTTTATTTCATTGACCTGTTGTACTTTTGAAACCACAAGGGTATGCCTGCTTTGGCCAAAAAGTCCTTGGTATAAAATTTAGGTATTTTACAGGATTAGGTATCTTGGTAGCATTGTGCTAGTCCTAGAATCAGGCAGATGAAATCGAATCACACACTTGCTAGCTGGATTACCATGAGCAAATCAACTAATTTCTGTTTGCCTCAGTTTTCTTAACAGTAAAAAACTGGCATAGTAATACCATCTACCTCACAGCATTGTTCTGAGGATCAAATGAGATGACATTCCTTGGCACATAATAAGCGATGGGAACTCAAGCCAGGTTATCCTCCAACTAAAACTGAAATTCCTTAATCTATTCTGAGACTATCTCCCCAACTCTTCCCAATTTTGTCTCTCAGGTGTTCTTTCCAACTTCCCCCTGATTTTGTTCTTATCACTCAAGCATTTTCCCCCATTCCTCTCCATTTTTATTCTTCAAGCATCCCCCTAATAGTTCCTGAATTCCTTCAAAACATCTCCAGATCTCTCCGGGCTTCTCCTCCTTTCCTTCTATCTATAAAAATCACTTTTTCCCAAAGCATAGCACAAAATCATATTTAGATTTTGTCCATGACCTTTACTCATTAATAAAGGCACTTTTCAGCAGGGAGAGAATGCCTTATTATGAGTTTTCACAATCTTTGTACCTCATCATTGCTCTCCCAAACTTCTTCACATGACACCATCAGTAAGCACTTAATAAATGCTTTTTCCATGTAGAAGTAGAAGGGACCTTGGAGATTATCTGATCCAAATCCTAAAGATGATAAAAATGAGGCTCAAAAAATTGGAGAGATTTTTCCAAGATTACATAGGTAATAACAGAATCAGGATTTGAATTTGGGTCTTCTGACTGAAAATATAATGCTTATTCCACTACCTTCCGAGCTACCCCAACCCTTTACCTTCTGTAATACAATTTGGATTGACAAGTGCTAATCTAGATGTTACCATCTATAAATTTTCTGTAAATGATGAAAGACAGAGTCAGGTGCTAATTAGTGCAAATAATGAACCAGCCAAATTTGTACTGCATATTTTGACTGGGCTCGAACCAATGACCATGTTTTACATAATTCTAATTTCAAATAGATACAGTGGATATAGTGCCAGGGATGGGGTCCAGAGGACCTGAGTTCAAATCTGACCTAGGATCCCTACTAGATGTGTGACCTGTGTGTCAGTTCTATCTATACAATGAGATGGAAAAGGAAATGGCAAACCACTCTAATATCTTTGCCAAGAAAACCCAAATAGGTTATAAAGAGTTTCTCTGCACCTCATTTTCCTCATCTGGAAAATGAACCCTTCAGACAAAAGAGAAAATAGAATGTGGTCTAGAGAGACTAAGCTCTCTAGACCACAGATTCAAAAGAGCATACATTTCTAGCTTATCCAATCCAACTTTTTCGGTTTATAGTTAAAGTGAAAGTCAGTGTGGTTAAGTAATTATCTTCATCACCTGATGTTTCAGACCCTGAAATGTTTTCTGCCATGTCAGCCCCATTTTTTTCATTGGTATATTCCTTCTGATGCCTCCATTTTGGGGACTGATCTTTGTTATTGTTGTTCAGTTGTTTTTCAGTAACTACTGACTCTTTGGGACCCCATTTGTGTTTTCTTTGGCAGGTTCTAGAGTGATTTTCGATTTGTCATTTCTGTCTCCAGATCATTTTTAACAGATGAGGAAACTGAGGCAAACAGGACTTGCCCAGAGTCACAAAGCTAGTAACTGTCTGAGTATGGTTTTGAACTCAGAAAGATGAGTCTTCCTGGCTCTAAGCCCTATATTCTATTCACTTTGCCACCCAGTTGCCCTAGTGACATACTTTATTCCCCTCCTTGCTGTGTTCCCAACATTCTTGGATTTCACCAACCCTCTAATTAGACACATTACCCTATTTACATATTGTCTTCTCCTACCCCATAAGAATAGAAGCTCTTCTTGAGCAGGAATTATCTTTTTGTTTGCATCTGTAGCTCTTGGCATAATGCCTACAATATAGTAAATGATTAATAAATGTTTAATGCTTACCTGCCTGCTTTTCATCACAAAGGTAAACATTGAAAAAGCTGGGATTTGAACCCAGATCCTTCATACCCAGAACTTCATACATCATATTCAGATCTATGAGCAAAGCATAATTGAATTAGCTCAGAAGAAAAGCAAGATGCACAAAGCTAGAGAGTCCAGCCCAAATGTCATAGGGACTATTTGTGTCTGACCCATGGCAAAACCTTTTAACCTCATATTAATTAGTCTGATCAGCTACAGTCAGACACACTGTAATTTGACTCTAATATAGTGATGTTATTTTGGTCCTCTTCTAGAACAAAAGACAACAACCAACCAACTGATAGCTATTTATGTTCACTGAATCAATCAGGACCCCAAACAATGACTACTTGAGACTTAAATACAAGTTAATAGAATTAAGTGACTTGCCAGGCTCAAATAGCTAATAACTATCTAAGGCTGGTTTGAATTTAATAAAATGAGTCTTCCTGACACCAGATTTGCTTCTCTGTACTCTGCACTTTGCCCCTATACAGCCAAATCATCTCTCACCCCTGATAAAATAATTTTGTCTAAAATCACAATGATTAGCTCTGATCATGGTACTTGATAGTATTGGTAATAATATATAACATCTAAGTGATGCTTCAGGATTTACAAAGTAAAAATGATCACAACAGTCCTATAAGATAGGTTATACAGGCAGGATTATGTCTATTTTATGGATGAGAAAAATGATACTCAAAAATCTGACCAAGGCTGCCCTGGTATTTAGTGGAAGAGCCAATTTGTAGATGACCCAACTCCCCTTAGTTAAGGACCAAGTTTTTTTCCATTTCATCAAAACTGCCTGGAGAAAGGTCACATTTCTAAGACTTTAATCCTGGGAAGAGTCTTAAAGTGATGAAAAAGAAAGTAACAGCAAAAGCAGCAATCCCTGCCACTTTGTCCCAGGTGATTTATGGGCTATTACAGAGCCTTAGAACTCAACCTAGAAATATTCTAGCCTGAGCAGAGTACATCTCCCCCTTTGGGGATTGAGTTGCAGCATCTTTTTAGTGAATGGTGCTAGTGCGATGGATGAAAAGATGGCAAATTTAGACTTGAATGAGACTTTTGGACATCTTGTCCAATTCTCCATTTTAAAGATGAAGAAACTGAGGCCAAGAGAAGTTAAATAAGTTGCTTAATATCAAGGTAATGAGAAAGGTAGAATTTGAACCCAAGGCCTCTGCCTCAAAAGCCAATGATCTTTCCATTGTACTAGATGGAATTTCTTTAGGTGATACCATAAGCAAGATTTGCCTCCTGTCCTGCTGCAGATTGCCCTGAGAACTGTAAGACTTGCTCCTCTTGGGGGTGCATTTCATGTAAAGAAGGCATGAAGAAAACATGGCTGAACTCCTGTGTGACCACCAAAGAGTGCACTGCTTCTGAGTACAAGGATGAGAAAACCCAGAACTGTAAACCTTGTCACATGAAATGCTTTCACTGTTCGGGACCTGATGAAGATGAGTGCCTCAGCTGCCCCAATAACAGCCTTCTTCTCAGTGAGTATCTATATCTTCCCTGAGTCAGGGAAAAAAGGTTCAATCTGGTGTGGTTAATCCTGAGTGACAAAGAAAAGTTGGAAAAAGAGAAGGGAGAGAAGGAAGGAAGGAAGGAAGGAAGGAAGGAAGGAAGGAAGGAAGGAAGGAAGGAAGGAAGGAAGGAAGGAAGGAAGGAAGGAAGGAAGGAAGGAAGGAAGGAAGGAAGGAAGGAAGGAAGGGAGGGAGGGAGGGAGGGAGGGAGGGAGGGAGGGAGGGAGGAAGAAGACACTTCATAATATCAGTGAATGATAAGAATGCTACTAATTCCTTTTTTTTCCTTTTTTTAGATACAACTTGTGTTGAAAAATGTCCTGATGGCTACTATAGTGATACAGAGAATCAACACTGTTCTCCCTGCCATAATTCTTGTGAGACATGTGAAGGGAAGCATAGCACCCAGTGTCAATCCTGTCACCCTGGTTGGTTCAGGCTGGAAAACAAATGTATGCTACAATGTGAGGAAGGGTAAGATTATCTTACAAACTCAAGCTTGGCATTCAAGTCTGTCTGGTTTCAACCCTCCTCAGCAAGTTTATTTGATGCAAAGAATGCCTTTTAAACTCTTGAGCCTGGAATTTAAGGGGATAGGTATTGAACCTGGGATTTCATGAGTAGATGAAATTCTGTCAATACAGGTCAACATCTTCTCTATAACTATAATCTTAAGAGAATTTCCCAGAGGGAAATTTAATCAATTGAGAGGTTAAATGATTTATCCAAGCTCAAACAGATAGTGAGTCAGAAATGGATCTTGAACACATCTTCATGATTCTGAGATCACTTCTGCTGTGTTCTCTGTTGGGAGGTTATTTCTATTATTATCCCTATTTTATGATTGAGGAAACTGAGGCAGAAATTAAGTGACTTTTCCAAGATTATGCAGCTAATGACTTTCTAAGATCAGATTTGAATTCAAGTTTTCCTGATTCCAAGACTCTATCCACTATACCACCTTATTGCCAAACTTCCTTTCCAAGTTTTTTTTTTTTTTTTTAAATTCATAAAGTACCATGCAAACTCTTAAGCCTGGCATTCAAGACCTTCCATAATTGGACTCCATTCTTCTGGCATTTGATTCTACTCCCTTTAATATACTCTGTGTTTCAGGCAAACAAGACTATTCATTGTTTCCCTAATCTCATCCTGCCTTTTATCACTTATGAGTCATCATAAAGGCCACCCATATTTCTGGAATGAGGTATTTGAATGGCTCAGTGGATAGAGTGCTGAGGCTGGAGACAGGAACATCTGAGTTCAAATCTGTCCTCAGACACTTACCAGCTGTGTGATATTGTACAAACCATTTAACCCTTATTTGTCTTATTCCATGGGAAAAGAAAATGGCAAACTACTCCAGTGTCTGCCAAGAATCCCAAAAAGAAACGCAAAGAATAGGTCTTGATTGAGCAACTGAACCACAGTTCCTGGAATGAACTCCCTCCCCATGTGAATCCACTGAAATCTTCACATCCCAGCTCAATTGACATCTCATCTATGACGGTTTCCCCAGTGGCATCCATCTTTCCTCTCATTTTTTACTTGAATACGTTAGCTCTCCTACTTTATCACCTTTTACCTTGTATCATAACTTTTCTATGTAACATTATATGCATCACTCACCTGTGTGGGACATTGACCCTTGCCCAAATTAAAATCAGAGACTCTTAAGGTAAAAAGCAAAAAAGATTTATTTCAATCTCCAGAAAAAGGGCAGTTCCTAATGATAGCATTGTTGGTAAAGAATGCAAAGTACAAGCTGCAAAACAGCATTATAAAGACTCTAACACAGAAGCCCCCACCATCTTATGACCTTTTTTCCCCTTGGCTGGAAGTCCAGGTTTACATAAAGTCTATCCAGAGATAAAGAATACTAACCAATGACACACTCTTTGCCATAATGCTAATTGTGGCAAAAAGGGGCAGGGGCAACTGGAGGGAAATATATGTTTAGCTAAGATAAGCAAATACCTGCAGCTTTTGGCTACAGAACAACCTGTTATTGCAACCTTTCAAGTTATAATTAGGGTATAGGTTGGGGCTGCATTTTTATGAGAGGTCTTGACTCAGTTTATCCCATTCACACCCTACAATTATATTTTAAGCTCCTAGAGGCTAGGGAGCTACCTTCTTTTCATATTTCCCTGCTCAGTCCATGTTATTGTTCAGTCATTTTTAGTTATGTCAAATTCTTCATGACCCCACATGGAATTTTCTTGGCAAAGATACTGCTGGTTTGCAATTTCCTCCTCCAGTTCATTTTACAAATAAGGAAACTGAGGCCATCAGGCTTGCCCAAGGTCCTGTAGCTAGTAAGTGACTAAGGCTGGATTCAAATTTGGGAAGATGAATCTCCCTGACTCCAAGCCCTGTACTTTATACAGTGTGTTCCTAGCTGCCCCAAATCAGCTTTCCATGTAGTGTCAAGAAAGAACCTGTATCAGAGATTTCATTTTCTATAAGGAAATTATTTCCCTCTATCAACACAGGTTGTCATTTTCTCTGCAACTTATAGTCTTAAGCTTCCTAGAGTACTAAGAGGCTAAATGACTTAACCCAGAAAGGATTTGCACCCAGGTTTTTCCTAGCTCTAAGGCTTTCTATCTATTGTGGAGCAACTGCCTCTATCTTACACATAGGAAGGATTCAATAAAAGTTCATGGAATTGTATTGAAATGAGCAAATGGTTATTAAACACCTATTCTGTGTAGCTAAATGATAGAGCAGGGAACCTGGAGGCAGGAAGACTGGAAGCCAAATCTGGTTTCAAATACTTATTAAGATGTGAGAGGCTGGTCAAATCACTTAGGCTCTGTCTGCCTCAGTTTCCTCAACTGTAAATGGGGGAGGAGGAAGGGCAGTGTAATATCCCATAGTTATGAGGATTAAATGAAATCATTTGTAAAGAGCTCAGCAAACCTTAAATCCCTATATGAATGTCTGGTGTGATTATGAGGTGCCAGGCATTGTGCTAAATGCTTGTGTTAGAAAGACAGAAATGAAATAGTCTACCCTTGGTGGATTGGGAGTTGGGAGGTGGAAGGGGTGGAACAAAACAATATGGCAACATGTATGTATAAGTGTATATGAAATAGATAGGGACTGGACTCATGATCTCATTTCTATAAGGGACTATCAATAAAGAAGCTTCTGCCGATACTGATTAGCAACTTTTCTGTAACTTTATCTTTTTTTATATTTTTGAACACAGGTCCATTACATATATTTCCTTTCATACAAAATAAATACCAAATACTTTGGGGGCTGTGTGGTAATAATCCTTGCATGTGCCTTTCTTTCATCATTTTTACTGTCTTTGATCATTCTTTTTAATCATTGTACTTTTCAAACATATTGTAGATTTGTCTTGATTGAGTGACATGAAGAAGCCCTCAGCAATCTATTTAAAATGACAAAATGATTCACATTGTCTAAGTCCACTGGGAACTTAACCTTATTGCTAAAATGACATTAGTAGAGTCTGTGTGGAGCAACTTATACAATATATCTACATAATAAATAGAGAAATACCTTGAGTTGTAAGAATGTTCCCTTTCATCTTGACTATTTTTAAATTAATCTGTCAAGTTTTGTTGTATGAGTCAAATAGAAGGGTACTATGTACAAAGGAGAATCATTTCTTAATCTTCTTCTTGGATAAAGTCTTGATGAGCTCCTCTTTTTTAGTCTATTGATGCTCTTCTTGACTATTAAGAAGGGAATAAACTAAAACTAAAACTAAACTAAAAATTTCTCTTTGCTGGTATTTTTATTGTATTTGAAATCTAGCATAAACTCTCCTATTTCCAAGATGTTTATGTGCATATTCTGTCAGAAGCAAAACTAAGAACAAACTTCTAGGACTTTGTCTGGGGCACTGAAATTCAAGATTGTAAAAATATTATATGTATCCTGCCTCCCAAAGTAGAAGCTACCAGACAACTAATACCCCCTCCCACAAACTGAATTAACTTAATTAATATATTCATTTCGCATAATTAACTAAAGTTGATTTGAGGGTATTTGCCCATTTTGTTCTGATTAATCCAGGTGGAAAAGACTTTTGCTTGTCCAAGAGTGAACTTTGTGTCCTACATGCCATCATCTATCCCTGAGACTGAGATAAACCAGATGATCTCAAGGTCCATTCTAGCTAATAATTCCCTTACTTTCATGTTATCTAGAAAAACTGCATTGGTACCCCACCAAAAAAATATAATAGTTTCCAAATTCACATGGTGGGTTAGCATCAGAGTAAATTTGCAATTTTCTGTGAGAGTCTTAAAAATATGTTTTTGTTGCTCTTTCATAGGAATCCATCTGTTAATATTGAAATCCTCATCTTCTGAAATGTCCCCACCCATGTTGAGAGAATTTTATTGTATAATAATTAGAAAAATAACTCAGAGGTCCATTCACAATTTTCTCCATTTCCTTTTCCATTTTTAATATGGCTCAAGGTCAGTGTCTAAAATGGAGAATCTGTCTGTCAGATTAAGCTCTGTTAAAAGAATAAAAAAATGAAAATGAAAGGAGGGAAGGAAGCTACCAAAAAAACTGTCAAAAGGGAAGAACTTATTAATCAAGAAATGGAAAAATCCAGCCTTTAAGGTGAAAATTTGGCTATTCCCTACTACTGGGGAAACCAATAACAAAATGTGAAGATAAAACTGATTAAGTTGTGATTTAAAAAAAAAAAAAAAAAAAAGGTAAGAAAGGGATGTTCCTAATAGCCATGAAGTTCTTTGAAAGTCATTGTTTTCTCCTTAATTTCAGATATTATGCGGATAATTCCAGTAGACTATGTGAAAAATGTCACCAAGACTGCCGAGAATGCCGGGGCCCTCATTCCACAGACTGCCTATCTTGTCACAAGTATTTCTTCCTGCTCCACTCCAAAGGAGAGTGTCACCGCACCTGCCCTGAACACCACTACATTGAAAACAGGACACATACCTGTGAGAGATGTTATCCCACCTGTAATGAGTGTAAAGGTGGGAAAATGATCTCTGAATGTAATTTATAATATGCATGCAAGAGTTAGCAAGACTTCTTGTCACCTCCTGCATCAAGACCAAATTTGGTAGCCAGACAAGTAGTTTTTATTAAGTGCCTATTATGTGCCATGCACCGTGCCAAGTGCTAGAGACAAAGTGGCAAAAGGTAATCCCCCTTCTTAAGAAGCTTTCGGTCTAATGGGGGTGGTGGCAAGCAAGCAATTATATAACAAACAAGATTGTGTTTGTCCTTAGTTCTTGAAGAGGATCATGACATCAGGGAGGTGATGGTATGACAGGCAAGTGAATTGGATTTCAATGAGAGCTGTGCAAGGTCACCTGCCTCACTTCCTACTCCAGAGCCATCTGGGTCCAGTGACAAGATGTAGATCAGGATGACTGGAGATGGCCCTGGGTACAATGGGAGACCTTGGTCTTTTTAAGTTAAGGTCTTTAACAGGTCTCAGATACAAGCAAAATAACTCCTTGTTGAATTGGTGATAATTACTAGAGATAATAACTGTCACTAAAAGTGATTAGAAAAGGCTTCTTGTAGAAGATGGGATTTAAACTTGAAGAAAGTCAGGAAAGCCAAGAGGTAAAGTAGAGGGAGAGCATTCTAGCACAGAGGACAAACAAAAACTGGCTGGGAGATGTACTCAGATATGTGCCCAGACAGCAAGAAACAGCAAAGAGGCCAGTTTCGCTGAGTATGAGAGTACATAGTGGGATTTAAGGTACAAGAAGACTGAAAAGGTTGAAGGGAGGCCAGGTCATGAAGACTTTGAAAACCAGAGAATATTACACTTAATCCTGGTGGAAATAGGGACTCAACAGAAATTGCTGAACTAAAATGCTAGAGTGACTCAGTAGTAGAAAGAATTTCTAATTAAATCAAAGACCTGGATGCCAACACTACTATTAACTCATCACAGGACTCTTAGGCAAATTTGAGATCATTTCCTTATCCATAAAATGAGATAATCTCCAAAGTGCCATGTGACTCTGACATTCTAGAAATGTTTCTGTGCACCTTCATAATCAAGCCCACCAACCCTAGTTTCTCATTAATCTCATCATGACAGGAGGTGTGGTCTAATGAAAACTATGATATTTTTGATTTCAGGAATCATTCTATTGATGCCTGTTTCTGAGATACTTACTAGATGGGAGACTATCATCAACTCATTGCCATCATCAATTAACTATGAAAGATTCTAGACTTAAATTTAGGAGACCTAAATTCAAATCCTCTTCTGATACTGGCTAGGTGTATAATTATCAGCAAATCATTTAAATTCTAAACTAGTCTCAAAGGTTCATGGCAGAAAAAATACTTTGTAGAACTTAAAGTGACATATAAATCTGAATTATTATTATTAATAATAGTAACATTTTACATTTAAATAACACTTTAAATCTCCCATTTAGTATCTCATTTCCTACTGCCAAGTTTTTGTACTAACTGGTTCTCTCACCCTAGAATATTGTTTTCCCTCCTTGGGTTTTCAAATTCTGTCCATTTTTCAATGTTCTCAAGTCCCTTCAATTTCAGGAAGTACCTATCAATTACCCCCACATGCATACATTTATACACACACACACACACACACACACACACACACACACACACACACACACACATCTTATTGCCTTCCTCATAAGGTGAGGTCTTTGAGGGCTGAGACCATTTTTTGTCTTTCTTTGTATCCTTAGCCCAGTGTCTATTTCATAATGAGGATTATTAAATGCTTGTTGATTTTCATTGACTTGATAAAAATATGAGTAACACAAAGCAACAAGCATAATACATACATACATACATATGTATATAGATATGGAGATATACCTAGAATTCCACCAAGACCTCATAAATTTACTAATTTAAGGTCAACCGTCCCCTCAAAAAATATTTGCCATTAAATAAGCAGGTACAGCGATAACTTCTTATACTTGTCACATCCTTCAATTGTCCCTACTAAGCATTCATGGTCAACAAATCACCTGGCTTCTAGATATCTTCTAATTTCTTAGGATTTTGTGTTGTGAGTGTGTGTTTCCAGTATTCAATCAGATCTGGCAAGAATCTTAGCTCTTGATCTTCTGAAATTACATCCAAATCCCTCTTTGCTAAGCCCAAGGCCTTATTTGATACCTGAAACTTCAAAATAAAATGGAACAAGAAGTCCTTGAAAAAGCTCTCCTTGGAGAGTTCATTTTTCATCTTTCTTCAAATTGCCCGTAGAGCTGATCTAAGCAGAGCACTGGACTAGCTTGAAAGGGTAGCCCCATGGGGAGATGAGAACACAGGGAAGAATTAACATTGATCACATCATGTAATAAAGAGATTGTCAGCCTGTCGGCACGAGAATAGACTGATGTTTTCATCCCACATAGCTTACCCAAGAGTACATTCTAACCAGAGTATACCCTAGGAATCCAGCACCTGTTTCAGACATGGGAAGGTGTTAGAGCTGACACTTCCTCAAACCTCAAAAATATAGATAAAAAGAGCCACATATGGGAATGAAATTCACATTTTCATTCATAGGCTTATTCCTCTCTTCTTCCAAAAGAGAACAAATAACCTTCTGGAAGAAAAAGGTTAGGACAATTGGACTACTACTTAGAAACCTAGAAACAACTTAGAAACTTAGCAACCTAGAAACAGTGATATGAATCAATGCCTTAAGAAAATGAATTCACAAGGGCAGTTAGATAGTACATGGAGAGAGCACCAGTCCTAGAGTTCAAATCTGGTCTCAGACACTTAAACACTTACTAACTGCGCTATCCTAGGCAAATTACTTACTCCCACCAAAAATAAATGAACAAAATAAAAAATAATCAATGGAAAAATAATGCATCCACTTCAGAACTGCTTGGTTATTATCTCTACCTTTCAATTATTAGAGCAGCTATTATGTGCCTGGCATTATGTTGGGAACTGGGTACACAAAGACAGAAATAAAATAAACTTTGCCCTCAAGGAGATTATATTCTGCTGGAATGAAATGCAGCATGATCTAGATAGATAGATAAAGGCATTTATTAAGTGCTTATTATGTGCTAAGCAAAGTACTAGTGGAAAATATGCTGAGCTGGCCATCAGAAAATCTGGTTTCAATTAAGATACATTGACAAATTTCAAGATAGGTGTCACATCCCATTAATTCTTAGCTACGTGACTTCAGCTGTCATTTAGCTCTTCATGCATCAAGTTTATGGAACGTCAAATGAGGATAATAATTCAGTTTAAAAAAGATGGATTAAAGATCACTCCCCATTTTTACCAATACCTACCCTATTTACATAACAGAATTATAATGATAAAATTAGACACCAGACGGGAGATTTAAAGTGCTATTTAAATGTAAGACACTATTAATAATAACTATCATTCATATGATGCTTTAAGTTTTATAAAGCATTTTTCCTGGTATGAACCTTTAAGATTGGTAGTATAACTATTATTATAATGATTTTACAGACTAAAGCTCAGAGTTTAAATAACTTGCCCAATGTTACACAGCCAGCAAGTATCAGAAAAGGATTTGAATGTGGCTCTCCTAAATCCAAGTCCATAATATTTCAAATATACTAAAATAATTAAGAAGATTTCTCTTTCAAGTGATATTAAGTAAATTGAATGTAAACATTTTATGTTAAAAACCTAGAGGGGAAAGAGTAACCAGTATGGATATGAGTGCCTTGGCAAAGAATGCAGTAAGAGGACAATTATGATATTCAGATTTTATGCAATTGAGACTGGAGATTGGTATAGCATTGTAGAACAGTTCTGTAATCTATCTGAAAAGCCAAGGCTAGTGGATCCCTCAAGAACAGATATCCTCACTAAGTCTGATAACACTCTACACTGATGAATCTTCAGGATTGGAGAACCAACTGAGAAGGGAAAGAAAACAGGTCAAAACTTCTCTGCCAATCAACAGTGGGAAAGAGTCCATAAGTGACTGATGGACTTTCTTTTTTTTTTTTTTTTTTTTACTAATTTTATAATTATAACATTTTTGACAGTACATATGTATAGGTAATTCTTTACAATATTATCCCTTGTACTCCCTTCTGTTCTGAATTTTCCTCTCCTTCCCTCCACCCCCTCCCCTAGATGGCAGGCATTCCCATACATATTAAATATCTTATAGTATATCCTAAGTACAATATATATGTGCAGAACCAAATTTTGTTGTTGTTGTTGTTGCAAAGGAAGAATTGGATTCAGAAGTAAAAATAACCTGGGAAGAAAAACAAAAATGCAAACAGCTTACACTCATTTCCCAGTATTTCTTCTCTGGGTATAGCTGATTCTGTCCATCATTGATCAATTGGAACTGCATTAGATCTTCTTTATGTTGAAGATATCCACTTCCATCAGAATACATCCTCATACAGTATTGTTGTTGAAGTGTATAATGATCTCCTAGTTCTGCTCATTTCACTCAGCATCAGTTGATGTAAGTCTCTCCAAACCTCTCTGTATTCATCCTGCTAGTCATTTCTTACAGAACAATAATATTCAGTAACATTCATATACCTTAATTTACCCAACCATTCTCCAATTGTTGGGCATCCGTTCATTTTCCAGTTTTAGCCACTACAAAAAGGGCTGCCACAAACATTTTGGCACATACAGGTCCCTTTCCCTTCTTTAGTATTTCCTTGGGATATAAGCCCAGTAGTAGCACTGCTGGATTAAAGGGTATGAACAGTTTGATAACTTTTTGGACATAATTCCAGATTTCTCTCCAGAATGGTTGGATTCTTTCACAATTCCACCAACAATGCATCAGTGTCCCAGTTTTCCCACATCCCCTCCAACATTCATTGTTATTTGTTCCCGTCATCTTACCCAATCTGACAGGTGTGTAGTGGTGTCTCAGAGTTGTCTTAATTTGCATTACTCTGATCAATAGTGATTTGGAACACTCTTTCATATGAGTGGAAATAGTTTCAATTTCATCATCTGAAAATTGTCTGTTCATCTCCTTTGACCATTTATCAATTGGAGAATGGCTTGATTTCTTATAAATTAGAGTCAATTCTCTGTATATTTTGAAGATGAGACCTTAAGACTGATGGACCTTCAACTTAAATGAAATAGGGAGACCAAGTCTCCCAACAAAAAAAAAAAAAAAAAAAAAAAGTTTTAAGAATGAAACAGAAAGGGAAAAGAATCAAAGTCCAGAAAATACAATTGGTATTCCTGAATTTTGGATGAAAAAGTTATTTGGAATAAAATTTGAATTTAGACAAGAGGACAATGTGGGGTAAACAGTACCCCAAATTTACCACAGAATTTTAAATGTAATTGTTGGAGGGACCTCAGAGCTCCAATCATACCCAAAAGAATTTCCCTGAAATATATACAGCAAGTCTTGGTCTCCCAGACTTTGCCTGAATACTTTCTATGAGAAGGAACCCATTTGTCTCATCTTTAAAAGTTCTAAAGGATAAGAGGGCTTTCCTGACATCAGATCTAGATTTTCCACTCACTATTCCTACTTTCATTTTCTGGAACCCTTAATCCCTCTTCCATATAATTACCCTTTAAATACTTTTCAGATAGCAGACATAGTCCCTTCATTCTTCTCTTCTCTGCCATCCTCATCCAGAGAGAGAGTTATGGAGACTCAAATGTGGATCAAAGCATCCCATTTTCATCATTTTTGTTTGTTTTTCTTCCTTATGTTTTTCCCTTTTGTTCTGATTTTTCTTTCACAACATGACTAATATGAAAATATGTTTAAAGTTATTGCACGTCTATAACTTATATTAGATTGCTTGTTGACTAAGGGAGAGAGAAAAAAATTGGAACTCAAAATCTTATGAAAATGAATGTTGAAAGCTATCTTTACATGTATTTGGAAAAATAAAATATTATTCAGATTTTTTTTTTTAAATTCTCTTCTCCAGTCTAAGCCTTAATGGACTACCTTTAGACACTTTGGCTATTTGAAACATAGCATAGATACAATGCTATAATTTCTGGTTAGGTTTCCAGACCAGCCTACAAAAGTCTGTTTAATAGACAAGACTTAGAGTACTGTTAAGTACTAGGAGTAGCTTGCATCAGATCATGCTTGATTGCACTGTGACTATGATTTTGAGTTCTAAATGCAGGATGTCAGGAACACGTTCCCCTTGCATTCCTGGCAGTGATTTCTCACATCAAGGGAAGGGTGAGGTGCTCTGTTTAGAGAGGGGAGAGTAGACACACCTAGGGAACAATAACTTCATACTTATTTCAATCCTTTTTTTTTTTTTTTTTTTAATTTTTTTTATTATATATATATATATATATTTTATAATATTATCCCTTGTATTCATTTTTCCAAATTACCCCCCCTCCCTTATTCCCTCCCCCCGACGACAGGCAATACCATACATTTTACATGTGTTACAATATAGTCTAAGTACAATACATGTGTGTGAATATCATTTTCTTGTTGCACAATAAACATTAGAATCCGAAGGTACATGCAACCTGGGCAGACAGATATTAGTGCTAACAATTTACATTCCCCTCCCAGTGTTTCTTCTCTGGGTGTATCTACCTCTGTCCATCATTGATCAACTGGAAGTGAGTTGGATCTTCTTTATGTTGAAGATTTCCACTTCCATCAGAATACATCCTCATACAGTATTGTTGTTGAAGTGTACAGTGATCTTCTGGTTCTGCTCATTTCACTCAGCATCAGTTGATTTAAGTCTCTCCAACCCTCTCTGTATTCCTCCTGCTGGTCATTTCTTACTGAGCAATAATATTCCATAACTTTCATATACCACAATTTACCCAACCATTCTCCAACTGATGGACATCCTTTCATCTTCCAGTTTCTAGCTACAACAAAAAGAGCTGCCACAAACATTTTGGCACATATATGTCTCTTTCCGCTCTTTAGTATTTCTTTGGGATATAATCCCAGTAGTAGCGCTGCTGGGTCAAAGGGTATGCACAGTTTGATAACTTTTTGGGCATAATTCCAGATTGCTCTCCAGAATGGCTGGATTCTTTCGCAACTCCACCAGCAATGTATTAGTGTCCCAATTTCCCCACATCCCCTCTAACATTTGTCATTATTTGTTCCTGTCATCTTAGTATTTCAATCCTTTGATAGTTCAAAGATCCATGGTTTGATCTATATGTGTAATTTCTGCACTGATTTATATCTGTTCCCTTCCATGGCATTGTATTTGCTTTAATGAATTCTTCGCTATGAGTTCTGTAGCCAAAAACTCTGCCTGTTAGAAAAAACAAAAACAAAAACAAAAACAAAACAAAAAAAACATTCCTATATCATCACAAATATACAGACAGGAAGGAGCCCTTAGAGGTAATCTAATTGAAGATCTTTATTTTACAGAGTGGGAAACTGAGGGCCAGAGATTAAGACTTGCCCAACATTATTCAGATAGTGACAAAGGAAACCTCTGAACTCAGGTCTTCTACTTAAGACTCCTTTTTAAATTGTAACACTTTATAAGAAAACTAAAGAATGAGAAATCCCTAAAGGTACTTAGATGAATAGTTTGATGTCTTCATTTTCAGTAAAAGAAAAATTAAGGCATAGAGAAATTAAATGATTTATCCAAAGTGAAAGGAATTAATGACAAAGCTTATAACTCAAAATGTGCTTCACCCAATCTGATAATCTCTAAATGGTAATTCTCTGTATGTATGTAAAAAAAGGTACAATACTTTAAGGGTAAGGGGGAAGATAAATTTTTAAATTTTAACTTTTTTTTTTTTTTTTGGTGATTTAGGTGATAAGCACTTTTCCACTTTTGTAGTTTATAAACTACCAATCTTTAGATAAATGACTCTCCAGACTCTCCGGGTATTTTAAATTAGTGGAGGAATGGGAAGGACATGGATCCTCATTATTGTGTTGGAGATAATAAATGGAAACTGAAAGGAGTTTGTAGGAAAATAAGAATTTGTCATAACCAAAGATATGAATGGATATATTTACAAGCAAGTCTTTTTTCTCCCTTTTCTTTTAGGAAAGGGACCTTTGAACTGTTTATCCTGCATGTGGAACTACCATCTGTTAGGAGGAATTTGCAGCTCAGATTGTCTTATTGGAGAATACAGAGTAGGCGAGGTATTACATACTTTGTTACTTCTTTGTTTGTTTGTTTTCCCATTCTCTCTGGAGAGATATGAGGGACCCTGCAGGGGTACCTAGGTATCATAGCAGATAGACATGTATTCAAATATGGCCTCAGATCCTTATTAGCTGTGTGACTCTGAGCAAGTCATTTAATCCAATTGCTGGGAGGGGAGGTGGAGAAGGAGGGAGAAAGAGGGGGGAAAACAGAGAAAATGAGGAGGGAGGGAGACAAAGGAGGGGAGAGAGAGAGAGAGAGAGAGAAAGAGAGAGAGAGAGAGAGAGAGAGAGCGAGCGCACTCTTGTTAAGTCCTATGTGTAGTATTTTGAATTGTTCCTATGATTCCAGGAAAGAAACTCCCTTTACCAATGCAGATCAAGACCTTGTCTGGGGCAATAAAAGTTTAAGTAAATTGCATACAGATAGTATATGTCAAGAGAAAGGACCTGAACCCAGCTTTTCCTGAGTCCATAACTAAATCTTCACTTACTACACTATCTCAACTCCTGAGGCTACAAAAATTAAACAAACACACACACACACACACACACACACACACACACATATACACACACACAATCTCTGCTTTCATATAATTTGTGTTCTTTTAGCAAAGTACGCACACAAAATTATGAGGTCAAATTTAAGCCTCTACAAGCTTCTTAGCTTTTCACTTCTCCACTTTCCATATTGAAATGCTCAGGTTAGTCAGACTAGAATAAATCAGCCTGAAAAATAATCATTATAAAAATGTTTTAAATATCTGTTGAATCTAAGTGGAGCCTCATAGCCTTCCCAAGACATGACCACAGCTCAGCTCCTTAACCCATGTTTATTTTTAAGAAGGATTTTGTAAACTCTGAAATAATGGCTGTAGAACAGAAAAGGACACAGCAGATTAAAAGCAGAAGAATCACTTAGGATTTAATAATAATACGAGTGAGTGGTAGTGAAGCTTTGAACTGGGATGATGGCATTGTGAGTGGAGAGGACAGGTTGTGGAGGTTATAGAGGGAGGAAATCTACAGTATTTGGTAGCTAACTGCCGAGAAGTATACAGGAAGAACTCTACTCAGTGACACTAGACTTCTTTCTGAGTGGGAACTTATTGTTTAACGAATGTTGCTCAGGAGTTGACTTTAGGAAGTATCTCTATCACAATAATTTATAGTAAATATCACAAACAAGGCTTGAACTCAGCTGCGTCTGACTCCAAGACTGTCTCTCTTCACTTTACTGCCCTATCTCAGAAGAAACAAGAAGAGCTAGTGTCCCTTGCTCCTTGACTGAAAGGTTTCACAATCTCTGATCAAGACATGTTCAACAAACAAAGGAAATGTTATCAAAGACAACTGCAACTTTTGCAGACTTTGTGACACAGATTTATAAATAATACAAAGCTTCAATGTCTCTGTGCATAGAATCTCAGGTCCTCCTGACTTCAAGGGCTGGTAATCTATGCACTGCATACCTAGTTGCCCCTCCCCCAAGAAGTTTTTAAAAATTAATTTCTTGGTGATTATTTTCAGGGAGAAAATTTTGAATGTGATAAATGCCATGAGAGCTGTATTGAATGTAAGGGCCCAGGCCCCCAAAACTGCACCATGTGCCCAACTAACATGATGCTCTATATAGAGGATGGTCGCTGTATCCACTGCTGCAGCAGCTCAAATTCCACAGATGTTCAGGATTGCTGTGACTGCCAAGAGACTACAGGTGAGTACAAGAAAATACACAATATGGATAGGTAAAGTGCATTGCACAGGATAAGGATGAAGAATGAAAATGGAAGAGGTGGCAATAATCTCCTTGACTAAAGATTTCATTTTGTGTTTCTTTTTTTTTGTTGTTGTTCTTTTGTTCAATTCAGGGAGCAATGCCAATATAGTCTTTTTTTTTTTTTTTTTTTTTTTTAATTTTTTTTCCCCTAAGGCTGGGGTTAAGTGACTTGCCCAGGGTCACACAGCTAGGAAGTGTTAAGTGTCTGAGACCACATTTGAACTCGGGTCCTCCTGAATTCAGGACTGGTGCTCTATCTACTGCGCCACCTAGCTGCCCCCCCAATATAGTCTTAATGTCGGGATGTTGTTGCTTAATTTTTTTCAGTTATGTCTGATTCTTCATTGAGCCTTTTGAGATTGTCTCAGTAAAGAAACTAGAGGGATTTGCCATTTCTTTCTCCAATTCATTTGATAGAAAACTGAAACAGGTTAAATGACTTGCCTAGGATCATACAGTCTTCCTGACTCCAGACCCAATGTTCTCTACACTAAGTGACCTCACAGCCATTGTTGAGATAGGACTATATAATGAAAGACCAACATTGTTCCTTAATACTGTCAGAGATTACTGTGAAACCATTCACTGATTGCCAGAGGTATTCCTCTATAATAAATTGAATTGTTTTACCTAGTCATGTTTTCAATGGAGCTAATTAATGATATCAATGGATGATGTCTATAGGAGCCCAGGAAGAAAAGATTAACCTTGAAGTCAGAAAGATCTGTGTTGACTGAATGACACAAACTAGCTGTATGACTCTGGGCAAGTCACCTAATCTTTCAGAACCCTCAAGCAAAACAGACCATAGTTTGCAGGAAAAGTGCAAATCTTCATCTGCAGAGGAAATTTCAGCACTGCCTCTCGACCCCACAACTAGTCCTTTGTCTTTAGCCTCTTACAATAACCATATCAATTAAACATTCAGGAAAGCCTCAAGTGACATTTCTCCTGCCAATAGATTGGAGGTAAATATATCTTTGCCAAGCATTACTTTGCTTAGGCCTCAGGTTTACCATTGTACGACCAAAATACTTGTTAAATTTCTACCATTGGTAGATAAGAAAGACAAAGTTAGTCTTGTATTAATTTTTTTTTTCATGTACAAAATAGTCTATCTCTTTGATCCAAAGCTTTGCACAGACTGCCCCAATATGTGGAATACATTACATCTTCCCCTTCAATTCCCACAATAACTTCATTCAGAGCATATCTCATGTTCCACTTCTTATAGTGGGAGCAGGGAGAGGAGTAGTTCCTGATTCCCCCAACTATCAGTGCTCTCTCTCACTCAAAATTATATTTATGTTCTCTTTTTATTTGTGATCTCAGATCCTTTCAATGTTCTAGGCAAAGGAGGTATTGACCTACATTGATAAAGGGAATTTCTTCCTATGACAGTGAAAGCACATGTCTTCTCCCTTCCCCACCCTCCCACCCCCCATCTTTTGATCCTTATCCCTATATTTTGCATTTGCTTCTTTGTTTTTATCTTGAATTCCTGCTCCATCCTCACCTCCAAGGAGAGGGGAGTAATCTGGAATGATTTTGTTTGTTTGTTTTATATTTACTTGGAATGCATTTCATTGTGTTTTGTACTTGTATTTGTTTTATATCTCCAGAATTTAGCTAAAACCTTATTTATTGAAGAAGCTTAATAATAGCATCTATATGCAATTCCAAACATTAATCCTTCCTTCTTCTCTTTCACTTCTCCAACTCCCTGCCAACTTCTCTTTAGCCCATACCTACCCCAACAACCAGATGGTTTCCTCATCTCCTCATATACTTATATCTCCCTGACTGCCCTTACATTTCTATGTGTCAATTAAGAATAATTGCCCTTATAATATCAATGTTCCTGATGAACCAAAAACCAAGGTCTTTTCTTGTCATATGTCAGTGAGCACATGCCAGCTAAGTGTTTCACTTTTATTACTAGCATCGTTTAGAACTTCAGCAAATTTTGTGAGGCTATTATCTGAAATCCTAATGAATTTCTATTAACCACTAGTACATACTTTACCAAGATGCTCATCCGGATACAGTGTACTTTGGGATGAATTGCAAGACAATTTGTGTTGACCCCATTTTCCTTTGTAAAATAAGGGATAGTACCCTAAGAGAAATAGACTAACAAGGGAAGGGAAAGAAAACTATTAAGGCTTGTTGTGTAATGCCGGAGAAACTGAGCAAGACAGATATTAGAGAGTATTCAATACAGAATTTATTAAATGGAATGATTTACTGGGACCAAATGGTTGGTCCCAGGGCTGAATGAGACTATCATCTCAAAGAATCCAGCTCTGAATGTCAAATTGCAAGACTCTTTTATAGGGTAACAAGAATAATGACAATGGGAGAGATACCTGAATGGGGAAGACCTAATGGGGGGAGGCACTTAGGATGACATGATGGAGGGAGGTACCAGAGGGGCTCCTGATATTCTAATGATGTCTAAAATGTATAAAGACCTTTATCCCAACAAATATTAAGAGGGAATAAGGGTAGCCTACGGTCGAAGATATAAACCTTTATTCTAACATTAATGGTTATAACCTGAGGCAGAATAACTGAATAGGACAATTAGGGAAACTGGGTCAGAACATCAAAAGAGAACTGTGGCACAACAGTTGGAATCACAAATCTCTGAAGCTTTAATTGTGAATAAAATTCTGGCTTGAGAGAACAAGACCTTCAAAAACCAAATGAGTTACTTATGTAACACAATTTGTAAATCTACAATGTCACATGATTATTAGAATTATTACTCGATAAAGATAGCCATATCTTAGTTGCAATGATAGAAAGGGTGGAGGAGGTAGACTAGAAAAGAGTTCATATGAAAAAATATTTTTAATTTAAATTTTACTAAAAACCTACTATTGATGTGGTGGTAACTTCCCCCATGTAGTGTAACCCAGCCTGGGGATCCTCAGACCACTGCCATCATCACATAATTATGTGCCAGGCACAGATAGCTAGGGCAGCTAAATGGCTCAGTGAATAGAACACTTGGCATGGAAACAGAAAAATCTGAGTTCAAATCCAACCTTAGACACTTAGCTCTGCTTGCCTAGGAAACAGTTAGGTGACTTAGTGGATAGAACACTGGGCCAGGAATTCAAACCTAGTTTCAGACACTAGCTGGAAACCTCATGGACATTAAATACATGGGGTCAGGAAGAGTCAGACACAACTAAACAACAAATATGTCAAGCATTGTACCAAATGCTCTACAAATATTGTTTTATTTGATTCTTATAATAACCTGGGAGATAGATGCTGTTACTATCCTTACTTTACAGATGAGAAAACTGAGGCAGATAGAAGTTAAACTTGCCCAGGAACATATAGCTATTAAGTGTCTGAGGTAAAATTTGAACTCAGATCTTCCTGACTCCAAGACCAAGGCATACTGTACCATTTAGCTTCAGGTATATTAGGTAACTTCAAGCTCATAATGTCAACTGAATGACCTAGCAGCCAAAAACCTCTTGATATATATATAACAAAATTATAAATTATAAATTAACTTGTTTTGACATCTTTTTTTTAATGTTTTAATGTTTTTTAATTTCCCCAAGTATCCTTCCCTCTTTCCTTCCTAAAGTATAACTCTTTTCTCTATCCCATATTAGTCTATTTCACTTGGATGACTATAAGGTTCCCAAAAATCACCTTGCAACTGACTCCAAATTACAACCTTCCAGGTGAAGGAAAGACCAAGATTTATCTTTTGTTGCCTTAGTCTTCCCTTAGTTACCTGTGGTAGTGTCCATTCATCTAGGAATAAGAAAATAATCCTTTGTTGACCTTCATTTCTGAACATTATGAGACCAGAGAGCAAAAAGAAAATTTAAAAATATAATCCTTATTCCCACCACAAGTCATAATTTAAATCTTACGTGAGCAAAGTATGAAAGAAGACCAGAAAGGTAAGTAGGAACTAGACTATGGATGGCTTTATATGCCAAGTAATTAAGAATTGGGAACATGAATAGACTTTCCTAATATTTTCCATGAGGGAAAGGAAATTTGGGAGAAGAGCTTAGGGAACTATTTAGAAGTCTTTTTGAGTTAACCCCAAATAGTATGGGATATTGGGAGGATCCTTGTGGCCCCAAATAATTCTTTAGGTATTCCAAGATGTTTCCTACTTGGGAACTAGAGTAATAGTTCCTCTAACATTTGGAATTTCTAAACAGCTAACCTTATTCTCCCTCTTTCTTCTTTTCTTGCTTTCTTTTGGTTCCATCTTCCTCCAGAGGAATGCAGCTTTCGAGCTGGTGTGATTAAGTCCAAGACTGAGAATACAAAGCGGACAGGTCTGCTCATTACTTCCTCTATCATGCTGATCCTCCTTTTTGGGGTCACAATCTGTGTCTGGAGAAGGTCCAAGGCCAAATCCCAAAAGACTCACAAGGCTGGATATGAGAAACTGTCAGAGCAAAACAAGACCTTCTCTTCCTATAAAAGCAGCTATCGAGAGAGCACCAACTTCCAGGAGGACCAAGTTATTGAATACAGAGATCGGGACTATGATGAAGATGAAGATGATGACATTGTCTATATGGGTCAAGATGGCACAGTCTATAGGAAATTTAAGTATGGTCTGCTGGATGATGATGATGAAGATGAGTTGGAATATGATGATGAAAGCTACTCATTTAAGTAAATTTGAGTATATTGATAGAGTTATTTTTTTCCATTCCTAATTATTAATTTTGGAGAGTATTTTATTGCTAACAACTCCAACTCAGGTTTTGTGGAAATTCTCAAATATTTTTCTATTTCACTGAGTATTTAAGCTGTAATATCATTCCATATTCATTCAGAATCCAAGGGGAAAAAAAACCAAAAATTAATAGGTCCTTTCCCTAGGCAATATATCAAGGCATCACTACCCTCACTTAAGTAATCATCCAGAGTTAAAATAAATGAGTTTTCTACTAGTTGCATGTGATCAAACATCCCCACAGACTTCACTTTTCCACAATACACAAAGGAATTGGGAATAGCTTTGGGGACTTTCTAAAACTTCATGACATAGTGTTAATTTATTTCCTGACTTTCAAACAAACAAACAAACAAAAAAACCCAACACAACTGTTTACTTTTAATTTTGTCCTTAAGTTAAATTGTGAAAATTAACAAAAAATTCACTCTCTTCTTTTCATCATAAACACCCCAAAACACATTCTCTCCTTCTCTCCCTTCCTTCCTCCCCTCTCTCTTCCTCCCTGTGTCTCAATTTGTGCAACTGTCTGTCTCTCTGTCTCTGTCTCTCTTTATCTCACATGCACATAACACAGGTTGGCATTTGGCACTTGCCACAAGGGGTGGAGATTTATTGCTGAAGTTGTCAGCTATTGCTTACATCCTCACAAAATTTAAGGAAGCAACATAAAAGGAGAATAACAGAGTTTCCTAGATTTAAAAACTTTTTGAAATGCTATAGATTGACAATAATGTTTAGGAACAAAAGTATCAAAAATGGCAAGGTGGGAAAACAAGGAATAATGAGCATAGGTAGAAGAAAACTATGAGATTTCCAAGGGGTTCAACTGCCTCTCTTTTATTAGTATGGTTGTTTTCTCCAAGGGACCAAGACTATTTATTCTAGAGAACTAACTAAAAATATCAAGAAATACAAGATAATTGGCAATGCCAACCCCCAAACAGATGTGATTTTTTAAAAAAAAGATATCCTTTCTCCTCAAAACAGCTTTACCTACAAAAACAGGGAAGTTTTTCAAAAAAGGCTTTCAGATCTGCTGACTCTTGATAGAACATTTGAAAATTAGTCTTAAGATTAAAGAAAAAAATCAGCATTTGATTTCTTAGACTACAAATTGTCTTTCTCACTCTCTCTCTCTCTCTCTTCTTCTTAACACTTTTTTGCAAAGACTTGAGTCTCTAGAATCCACACTTGTGTCACATATATTTGAGTCCATTTTAAAATTCTTTAAAAAAGAAAGGACTTTCTTGAAATAAACAATGAAGTGAGAAAATTTTACTATAAAATATAATTAAAGCCCTTTTTATATGTTGGCTTATTTTGGAATGAGTCTCTTGTCAAACTAGAAGTCTACACAGAGATTTTGAGTGGACATAACTCTTGGCTTCAGATATGTCAGTAGCAATAATATTTAGCCTTTCCATCAAACTGTTCCCCTAAGAAAAACTACATTTCAAACATGGTGGTCAGAACTAGATGGTGCCACTGTTCTTCCCATTAAAAAAAGTAAAAACATCCTAGAGGTAGAAGCAGAGATACAAATATCAGGAAGTGGATAAACCATTTTTGGATAATCACCTTGTGTGCAGTGGGGTCTAGGTGGGAGGAAAGGAAATAGTGTGTGAAAATATGTCTCTGTGTGTGCTATATACATACATATGTGTCATTAGTATTTTTTCCCCCCTGAGCCTGGGGTTGCCCAGGGTCACACAGCTAGGAAATGTTAAGTCTCTGAGACCAGATTTGAACTGGGGTCCTCCTGACTTCTAGGCTGGTCCTCTATCCACTGCACCACCTAGCTGCCCCTTGTCATCAGTATTTTTATGACACTTGAATTATCTTCTTTAAAGCAAGCATCTTCTTAGTGGAAAGTGTAACTATTTACATTTATGGTAAAGAATTCTTGGAATTACTAAGTTCCTTTAATGGACTCCTCTTTTACATAGCTAATTTTAAAGTCTATATTAGGTTTTTAATCTTTTTTTTTTTTTTAGGTGATACACTCCTTTGGCAGCTCAGTGAAGCCTATGAGCCCCTTTTCAGAATAATGTTTTTAAGTGAATAAAATAAAATATAAAGGATTACAAAGGAAATCAATTATATAAAAATATGGTTATTTTAAAAATATATATCTTTTAATTGAAAAAAAAAAAGTTCATGGACCCATATTTAAAAAACCTGTCAGCTATTTATACATCCATACACATCCATGCACACACATACCCACACACACACACAATGTACTCGACTGGGTGGAAGAGGAGAAGGGGTGAGCTTCACACCTGCAATTTCATATGTATAAGGAATTCAAATGAGCAAATTTCCTCTAAGAGTGTGGATCAACACCGACTTTGCAACTTCTATTTTTAGACAAGTTGCTTGTAGCATTAAGATATTAAGGGTCAAACAGTCAATATATGGCATAGGCAAGCCTTAAAGGTTTTCCTGATGCCAGAGCCAGCATTCTATCCTTTATACCACACTGAATCTTTAGCCATAAGAATCTTTTTAAAATTCTGCTGTTTCTCTTCCAATCCAATATTTAAATATAAAAGAATATTAACAAATCAGTCACCTTGCAGAGTGGATTATTCCCCATCTAATGTAGACCCCTCTGAGGTCATAAACATTATCGAAATTGCTGGCACAGTGTCTCTTGTTCTTGATATTTTCAAAGCACTGACACTCTTCCTCTCAGGCAACTAGAAGTTGTCCCCCCCCACCCCAATCCCCCTGAAAAGAATTGGTATTTATGATACACTATTTAAAGTTTTTAAAAGGTCTTTGAATTCTGAGGACACATTGTGGCTGTAATTTACAATGAGAATCTTCTGTTTGTATCCGCTATTAACATTTAGTTAATGTTTCTCTTCCTTGTCAGAAATAACACATTATATTCAGGTTGCTTTGCAACCATGTGCAAACAAGTATTTAATAGATAAAAACACGTTGGGGGAAAATAAACATTTTTGTTTTGTCTTCTGTTTGCAAAAATCTTGGTAATTTTCTGATAAATCAGTGTGCCTTAGTAATACACGGAGAAAAAAGGGATAATATGTTGGGATGTTCAAGATTATGAATGTAAATTTGAGGACAGAAAGGAAATAAATGCTGAATGTTAGAGGGACTTTTGCTCTACAATGAGGATGCAATCAATTGATTAACCCAGAATTATGGATATGGATACACTAGAAATATAAGGCATTATCCCCATGATCTTGGATTTTTTAGTTTATTTGGAAAGGTAAAACTTGCAGGCTCATAGTGATAATGGAATAACACAAGACAGAAGCAGCATGATAAAATGCCTAGAAGGCCAGACTTGGAATCAGGAAGCTCTGGATTCAAGTTTCGCCTTTGATACATAATATCTCTGTGACTATAGGCAAATTACTTCATCTCAGTGCCACAGACAGATTTCTAAATCTAGAAATTAAAGAGAAAGTGCTGATCAGCATCAGTACCAAGAGTTCCCACATAAGGGAATTCCTTAATGGGTGAAATCACTTATTAGGACTCAAAAAATTCAAATTAGACAAAGTAGATTTAAGTAAGCCTTTAAATTGCACTGTTGTGACTAGGAATTTTAGAAAAGGAGACAGCAAAAGGAACTAAACTGAAAGAGGTTAAATGTATGGCCAAGGATTATACAGGTACCATGCCAGTAGAAGAACTAGAATATGTGCTCACTTCCTTACATTTGATGTGCTAAGAAGACCTGTCCTTAAAGTGTTCTGCCACTCTGTGTGACTTTGTATGTATCATTTCACCTTATTTTCCTGATTTGTAAAATAAAGGGGGGAAGGAGGGGCAACTAGATGGTATAGTGGATAGAGTACCAACCCTGATGGCAGGAGGGGACATGAGTTCAAATCCATCCTCAAACACTTAATATTTACCAGCTGTGTCTCTAGACAAATAACATCAATTGCCTAGGGAAAAAAAATTAATAAAAGAAAATGAACTGTTTCTAGCCCCTACTCTATAATCCTACATCATATCCATTATATTATAAAACCTCTAAAAAATGTTGCTTCATGAAGATATAGGACTTGAGATGGGACTCAAAGGATGAGTCTTATTTAAGAAGAAAAAGAGGGAAGGGCAAGCAGGCACTAGATGAGAACTAGAGAAAATCTCATTGATTGAGAAGATGCTAGATCTGCCCTGTATGGTAATGGAAGAATAAACTTCATCCTAGAGTGTCTGGGAATGAGGCTATAATCTTACATTTTAAATTGATAACTTTAAGAGTAGGATAGGGGTAGGATGTTTTAGAAATTAGCTATTTTCCTTCAGAAAGTTGGAAAGGGTAAACAATAATCTTACAGGTTTCACATCAAGTAGTTTTTCAGTTTCAGAAATAAAAGTAAATTTGAGAACTCATCTAATCTCTTTTCTCATCAGGAAGGAAGGACTCACTGAAACAATTCTAAGATATTAGGCTATCATCATGATCAACAGAAAGTTTTTGTTTTTGTTTTGTTTTTTTTAAGACGTCTTTTATTGATGTCTTTCCGCTCCAGTCATTTTCCCCCTCCTTCAATGACCTTACTTAATAACAATGAAAAACTATTAAGCAAAATCCACTAACACAGTGATCCTGACAATGTTTGCTACAGTCTATCCTCATAATTCTTCATTTCTATTGAGGAATAAAGTGTTTTATTATCTGATCCCCAGGATTGATGTTGGTCATTATAATAAAACAGATTGGCTTTCAGTGTTATATTTTTTACTGTATGCTTTTTTTTTTAATTTCTGTTTATTTTATTCTGCATCAGTTCAAAACAGCCTTCAGACATTTCTTTTTTTTTCTCATGTCTCTCATTTCTTAAAGTGAAATATTACTCTATTATTCTTCATGTAACATGAAGGAATCTACATTTTTCTACAATTTTATTTTTATCTAGTACAAAAAGCACTTATTTCTATGAATGTTTTGGTATTTATAAGTTTGGCATGTTTTCTGTTTTTGATGTCCTCTGAAGAAAAGATAATAAGGAAGTCTTTGAAGGTCAAAGGGCACAAACATAAGAGTAACATTTCTTGAGTGATTCCAAATTGTTTTCTCTCATAGTTGAATAATTTCACTATTTTGCCAACAACTCAACTATCTTCCCACAGCTTTTTCAACAATATTTCCATCCTTTATATTGCCATTTTGAATGAATGAATGAAATAATGAATAATGAATGAAAAGAAGCCCTAACTTAGAATACTAACATGGATTAGGGAAGATCTGAGTTCAAATCAAACCTCAGACATTTCATCTGGGTGACCGTGAGCAACTTTAACTTCTGATAGCCTCAGTTTCTTCATTTTTAAAATGGGAATAATAATAGTTTTACCTCCAAGGGTTGTTGTGAAGATCAGATGAGTTAACTGTCATAAACCATTTAGCACAATGCCTGGTGAATGAGATGAAGTATTAGGGACACCCCCCTTACCCAAATTGACTTCTCGAAGGTGTATCCAGGTACAAACAGAAAGTCTTTATTTCCTGCAAGAAGTAGGCCAGCATACTAATTGGGCAGTCCAGCAAGGTGTGTGGCAGAGTACAGATTTATCCTGTTGATTCTTAAATTCATTGGATTGTTTGAATTCTTCCCAAACATGTAAAGGGCTATTAACCAATGTGCAATAATGCCTCCTTATTTAGCAGAAGGGCTGACATTACAGTGCAGATTCTGTTTCATGATGGTCACATGACTCCTAAAACTTAGACCTAAGGTCTGCTCTACTTTACAGTCTCCTGAGAAATCTTCATTTATTCCATTCTCTGGCAAATAGTAAGTGCCATGTAAATGTATTATTACTTTTAATATACATTTTTCTTATTTTTAGTGATTTGAAAAAATTTTTCACATGGTTACTGATGATTTGCGATCCTTCTTTTGAAAAATTTTTATCCTTTGGCTCCTTATGTTTTGGGGAAGGCTCTTGAATAACAACAAATATTTATTAAGCCTCTATTTGTACAGGACACTCTGTTGGGTTCTAGGAATATAAAGAGTTATAAGGCTCAATTCTTGCCCTAGAGAACTTCCATTATGGATGGTAAGAGAGAATATATATAAATACATAAGCAACAACAGAAAGTAATGAATTTTGTCAGACAAGAAGACAGATAATATGTATTACAGGAGTTCAGAGAACTGAGAGCTGGACTAGTCCATGAAGACTTGGTTAGGAGTGAGATTTTATATTGGGCCTTGTAGGAAGGTGAGGATTTGCATAAAGAGAAATACAATATAAAGGGAGTTCCTGCAAGCAGAATGAAAAAATAAAAAGCACAAAGTAAAAATGGATGCTGTATAATTAGGAAAAATAAGATCTGTTTAATTGAAATATATATGGAAGAAATAGAAGATGCAGTTATCCTTTCCACATTACAACTCTCCCTATTGCAATTTTGATATATTATTGAATGAGACTGATTGGGTGAAATTTTCTCAGTTTATGAGCCTAGGCCTAAGTCACATGATTCCTATTCCCAGAGCCAGAAGATCAGGTCTTGGACCTTTGGTTGCAGGGAGTCACATGGTCTCTAAAGGTCAGACCCTCAGGAAGTTACAGGAAGTGACCATTGGTCAAGGATGGTCATGTCTTTTTAGCCTATCCAGTGAAAAGGCTTGGTTCTTTTGCTATTTAAATCCTGACAAACTAGAAGCTGGTCAGATCCCACAAGCACATGGTGAGAGTTGGGATGACTCCCAGCTGTGTCTTTGGGCCTCTCCCTGCAGGGACTAAATAAATGCTTTCTCTTTGTACCTGAAGATGTCGCTGGTCAGTTAATTTGGGGAAGGGGGTCTAACACCTGTCCCACATAGTTTATGGGAGCTTGTCCAGGATCTGTGGCTTCCCAGAGAGATGGCTGGCATTCTAATAAGCAGGTTCCAGGTTTTCTCTGACCATCCTGGGGATCAGACTCTCAGCCTCCCTTTCTGTAAAGAATGGGCCTAGGGGAGACACTCATATACAAACAGAAAAGCATATAAGCCTCCAAAGATGAGGAAGCCAGGTAACTTCTGCATGCCTAATCCACAGGAGCACTATCTGTTAATGTCTTTAGACTATCCTTAGGTGGCCTGGACCCTGGGAAGGGGTGAGCCAGGAAAAAGATTCTGTTAATGACACAGGACAGTGTCCTTGAAATGAAATGTATAATATTGAACTTAAAACAATCTACTTAGATATGAAAAAAAAAATTAACTTATGAATCTCTTACTGTGATTCTTGAAAGTTAGATTCATCAAAAAAAGTCAGATGAAGGTGGTCTAGTTGTACCTGATCTAAAGCTATATTATAAAGCAGCAGTCACCAAAACCATTTGGTATTAGCTAAGAAATAGACTATTTGATCAGTGGAACAGATTAGGTACACAGGACAAAATAGGGTACAACTATAGCAATCTAGTGTTTGACAAACCCAAAGATCCCAGCTTTTGGGATAAGAATTCATTATTTGAAAAAAAAAAACCTGTTGGGAAAACTGGAAATTAGTATGGCAGAAATTAGATATGAATCCACACTTAACACCATATACCAAGATAAGATCAAAATGGGTCCATGATTTAGACATAAAGAATGAGATCATAAATAGTTTAGAGGAACAGAGGATAGTCTACCTCTCAGACCTGTGGAGGAGGAAAGAATTTATGACCAAAGGAGAACTAGAGATCATTATTGATCACAAAATAGAAGATTTTTATTTCATCAAATTAAAAAGCTTTTATACAAACAAAACTAATGCAATCAAGATTTAGAAGGGAAGTAACAAATTGGGAAAATATTTTTACAGTTAAAGGTTCTGATAAAGGTCTCATTTCCAAAATATACAGAGAACTGACTCTAATTTATAAGAAATCAAACCATTCTCCAATTGATAAATGGTCAAAGGATAGGAACAGACAATTTTCAGATGATGAAAATGAAACTATATCCACTCATATGAGTGTTCCCAATCACTATTGATCCGAGAAATGCAAATTAAGGCTCCTAATATTCTAATGATGTCTAAAATGGATAAAGACCTTTATCCCATCAAACATTTTATTAATTTTTTATAATTATAACATTTTCTTTGACAGTACATATTCATAGGTAATTTTTTTTTTTGCAACATTATCCCTTGTACTCCCTTCTGTTCCGAATTTTTCCCCTCCTTCCCTCCACTAGATGGCAGGCATTCCCATATATATTAAATATCAGCCGAACTGAATTTTGTTGTTGTTGCAAAGAAGGATTGTATTCGGAAGCTAAAAATAATCTGGGAAGAAAAATAAAACAAAACAAAATAAAACAGTGCTCACAGTTTACACTCATTTCCCAGTGTTCCTTTTCTGGATGTAGCTGATTCTGTCCATCATTAATCAATTGGAATTGGATTAGCTCTTCTCTATGTTGAAGATTTCCACTTCCATCAGAATACATCCTCATACAGTATCATTGTTGAAGTGTATAGTGATCTTCTGGTTCTGCTAGTTTCACTTAGCATCACTTGATGTCAGTCTCTCCAAGCCTCTCTGTATTCCTCCTGTTGGTCATTTCTTACAGAACAATAATATTCCATAACCTTCATATATCATAATTTACCCAACCATTCTCCACTGATGGACATCCATTCATCTTCCAGTTTCTAGCCACTACAAAAAGGGCTGCCACAAACATTTTGGCACATACAGGTCCCTTTCCCTGCTCCTGGGCTTATATACCAAGGAAATATCCCATCAAACATTAAGAGGGACTGACTATAGCCTAAGGTCTAAGATATAAGACCTTTATCCTAACATTAAGAGGGAATGGTTATAACCTGAAGCAGAGTAACTGAATAGGACAATTAGGGAAACTGGGTCAGGACATTAAAAGGGAATTTTGGCACAACAAATTGTTTTGATTACATTGAATCCTGAGTACATTGATCAATTACAAGTCTCCGAAATAAGATCTATATTCATTTAAATGAATTCAACCTAAAGATACACATAGAGAAAACAAAATGACTAAAGAATATTTATCACACAGAATATCCAATAAACAACCTTTAGCATGGATCCCAGAAGAGATGGGAAAAAGAAGATTGGATTACCTTCAAAAAACTATCAATCCTTTCTATAACCCCAAATCACTCTTGAAAAATAACTCACTTTTTCTAAACCAAAATTCTTCTGGTAATAGTATATAGTTATAAAAATGATTGGAAATGGATGCTATATGGCTGGAAGGATAAGAAATCATTAGCCTGACTACTACACTAGTGGTGAAATATTTAAATCTTTCCCATTAATGAGTATAAAATACTTCCAAACTCACCATTGATATTTGATATAATTTCAGAAAGTTAGTTATAAAAATTCCAGAAAAAGAAATTAATTCTTATACATGTATAATAATTTTTCAACATTTATTTTTGTAAGATGTTGTGTTCTAAATTTTTCTCCCTCTTCTTCCATCTTCCATTCTCCAAGACATTAAGCAATCTAGTAAAGATTATATATGTATCATCAGATTAAACACATACCTACATTAGTCATGTTGTAAAAGGAGAATCAGAACAATAGGGAAAAACTTCAAGAAAGGAAAAATAAACATAAAAAGGTAAAAATAGTATACTTCAAATTACATTCAGACTCCATAGTTCTCAGAAAAAGAAATTAAGGAGCTAATCTTTTTTTTTAAATTTTTTATTATATTTTTTTATAATATTATCCCTTGTATTCATTTTTCCAAATTATCCCTTCCTTCCCTCTACTCCCTCCCCTTGATGACAGGCAATCCCATACATTTTACATGTGTTACAGTATAACCTAGATACAATATATGTGTGTAAATACCATTTTCTTGTTGCACAATAAGCATTAGATTCCCAAGGTACATGTAACCTGGGCAGACAGATATTAGTGCTAACAATTTACATTCACTTCCCAGTGTTCCTTCTCTGGGTGTAGCTACCTCTGTCCATCATTGATCAACTGGAAGTGAGTTGGCTCTTCTTTATGTTGAAGATTTCCACTACCATCAGAATATATCCTCATACAGTATTGTTGTTGAAGTGTACAGTGATCTTCTGGTTCTGCTCATTTCACTCAGCATCAGTTGATGTAAGTCTCTCTAAGCCTCTCTGTATTCATCCTGCTGGTCATTTCTTACCGAGCAATAATATTCCATAACCTTCATATACCACAATTTACCCAACCATTCTCCAACTGATGGACATCCATTCATCTTCCAGTTTCTAGCTACAACAAAAAGAGCTGCCACAAACATTTTGGCACATATAGGTGTCTTTCTGCTCTTTAGTATTTCTTTGGGATATAAGCCCAGTAGTAGCACTGCTGGGTCAAAGGGTATGCACAGTTTGATAACTTTTTGGGCATAGTTCCAAATTGCTCTCCAGAATGGCTGGATTCTTTCACAACTCCACCAGCAATGTATTAGTGTCCCAGTTTTCCCACATCCCCTCCAACATAAGGAGCGATTAGGCAAAAGAATTTTAAATATTTTATTTGCATATAGTATGATACTATAGAAACTACAAGATATATATGATACTATACTATATATACTATATGATACTTAAGATATTCAATAACAAAAATGAATAAAGATAAAAAACCACTTCAGTACCAGGAGAAAATAAGACAACCTCATTAATATCCCCATCATGTCAACATTTCATTAACAAAAAGCAAAATAAATTAATGGAGATAAACACAATTTACATTAATGACAAAATGTATCAAGTACCTGGGCATTAGTATACATAGATATGTATCAACACATATAAACGAAGCTAAAAACTATGTAAACCGAAATAAGGTAGGAATAAACAATGAAAAAGACAGCTGATGTGCTTATCTATGTCAAACCAGTCAGTCACCCAACTTTTTTGTTAAGTATTTATTATGTGTCAAGCACTTTACTTAAGCCTGAGGTTACAAAGAAAGGCAAAAGACAGTGCCTGGAACTCTGGAGTTCACAATCTAATTGGGGAAACAATAAACAAATATATACTAACAAAACATGGAAAGGATAAATTGGAGATGTTTAATGGAGGGAAAGCACTAGAATTAGTGCCTACTTTTTGGGAAAGGCTTCTTACAGAGGTGAAATTTTGGTGGAGATCTGAAGGAAGCCAATGAATGTGGGAGATATAAATGAAGAAGGAGAGCATTCTAGGCATAAGGGACAGCCATGAAAGTGCCATGAGCTAAGGAGATGGACTGTTTTGTTCAAGTAACAAGCAAAGGGTCCAATGTCATTGGATCCAATAAGGATTGAGTGAAATAAAGTGTAACAAGTCTAAAAAGGTAGGAGGGATCAGGTTGTGAAGAATTTTGGTTGCTAAACAAATTATATTTGATGCTGAAGTTGATAAGGAATTATTGGAGTGTACTGAATGGGAGTAGGGGATAAACTTATACTTTAGGAAGATTACTATGATAACTAAATGAAGAATGGGTTAGAAAGGAGGAAGACTTGGGGCAGGTCCATTGCAATAGTTCATGCATAAAGTAATAAACACCTGCACTGTGATGTTAGCAGTGTCAGAGCAGAGAAAGGGGTATAAACTAGACATATTATAAGAGTAAAACCTACAGGATTTGACAACAGATTGGATATGTGGGATAAGAGAGAATGAGGGAGTCATAGAATGATACATTGGACCTTGACAACTGAAAGGATAGATGGTGGTACTTCTGACAACAAATTACAAAGAGGAGTTGCAGGGAGGAAGAGAATGAGTTCAGTTTTGGACATGCCAAATTTAAAATGTCTACAAAATATCTAATTTGAGATGTCAAGAAGGCATTCTAAGTTGCATGACTAGCTCAAGAGGAAGATTAAGTCTGGATCTGTGGCAACTAATGAATGGCACAGTGTATAGAGTCCTAAGCTTGATATCAAGGAGACTTATCTTCCTAAATTCAAATCTGGTTTCAAGCATTTCCTAAATGTGTGACTCTGCACAAATCACTTCATCCTGTTTGCCTCAATTTCTTATTTGTAAAATGAACTCGAGAAGGAAATGACAAACTATTCCAGTAGCTTTTCCAAGAAAACTTTTGTTGGTTTACAGAGAGTCAGAAAGGACAAAATAACAACATACATAGAGATCTAAAAATTCTCAACATAGACTTGGTCATTGCAACTGTAAGTGTTAAAAAGCCTCTAGAAGTAAGGAATGCAGTTCAAGGCATGTGGGAGGACCTGAGGGATGAGAGGTTCTGAGGCACAGGCGAGTACTACCTGGAGGTGGGGCAAAGCCCCATGAGGCAGTGTCTGATTACAGGTACTACGCTTCCCTCCTTAGTGCTCTCAAAGCCTAGCACGCCTCCCTCCTTCTTCTTGGGCCAGCCCCATTATGCCAGGTTCCCAGAGGACTTCTCCCTTCCCCCATATCATCAGTGGGGTATAAATATGTGTTATCTCAGAATAGAGTTCTCTTTTGCTTCACCCCTACCTAATGGTGGTCTGTCTCTATGGGATCCGGGTTGGTGCCCGAAGACAGGTAAGTGTGGCCTATCTGTGCCTTCGACGAATGGGCATTAAGAGTAGCTCTAAGGGGAGCTACCAGGTTAGAGTAATCCATAGGGGTATAACAGCAACCATGGGAGTTGATGGGATTACTAAATACAATAGAATAGGGGGAGGAAAAAAGGAGGCCCAAAACAAAATCTTAGGGAAAGAGAAGCCCCAAGTTTATATATAGATTTAATGCTATTGCAATTATATCAAAGTGCTATTTTATAGAATTTAATATTAAAAAGAAATAGGCACATAAGAATATGGGAGGTGGTTTTCTTAAGAAGAGAAAGAACTTGTACTGTCAGATGTAAAATATAGGAAAGTTACATGGAATAGAATCAATAATATAGAATTAGTATGAAGTTAAACACTGGACTATAATTTGAATGCAACTTGACAGAATAATAGAGAAGTGAATTATTATTTAATAAAAAGATATTAGAAATTGGAAAGCAATAATGTAGATTTAATTTGGAAAATTAAAGAATTAGGATAATATTCCATATCATATATCAGAACACATTCCAAATGAATTAGTTAACTATTAAAATTATATCATAAAATAAGAAAATAGAATTTGCTATAAAGATTTTCCCCAATTATTTCCCTTTAAATATTGATTTTATTGGATTTATTTCTGCAAACACTTAAATTTCATATAATTAAAATCATCCAGTTATCTTCTCTAATCCTCTCTATATCTTGCTGGGTCATGAACTTTTCTTCTATCCATAGATTTAATAGGTAATTTTCCATGTTTTTCTAATTTGTCTGTGATAATTGCTTTTTCTATCTAATTTAAACATCCATTTGGAGCTTATTTTGGCATAAGGAAGAAGCTGTAAGTTTAAATTAAATTTCTTTCATACTGTTGTCCAATTTGTCCAGTGGTTTTTTGATCAAATAGTAAGTCCTTAGCTCAATAATGACATTTCTCTGTTAAAGATCTAATATCTAAAATATATAAGGAACTAATTCAATTGTATAAGAAGATCTATTCCTCAGTTGATTAATCATCTAAGGATGTGAACAGAACATTTAGAAGGGAAGAAATCTAGACTTATCTATTGCCAATTCTTTTAATGGTTCAAATTAATACTAATTAGGGAAATGCTAATTGAAGCAAATCTCAGATTCCACTTCACACTGATCAAGGCAAAAACAGAAAAACAATGGGTTTAATTACTATCTCTATGCTGATGATTCTCAAATCTGCCTTTCCTACCCCAAACTCTTTGCTTTCACATGTCTCAAATTGGATGTACAGTTGGAATTTTAAACTCGATATGTCCAAAAGGGAATTCCTTATCTTTCCCCCACTCCTATTTTTCATGGAGCAACAGCATCCTTTTAGTCCCTCAGGCTTACAATATAGGACTTATCCTGGACTCCTCACACTCTCCCAATTTGTCAATTTTCACCTTTGTGACATCTCTTAAATATCCCTCCTTCTCTTTTGTTCTCTGACAGAACTGCCATCATTCTACTGTAGTATACCCTTATGGTTTCAAATCTGGATTCTTTCAAAAGCTTCTTGGTGGTCTGCCTGCTTCAAATTTCTCCTTACTCTAATCCATCCTCTCTACAGCCACTAAAATGATTTTTCTAAAGTACAGGCCCCACATATTCACATAGCCACCAGCAAGTCTGTGTTGTTGTTTTTGGTTTACAACATTTTGAAATGTTCCCTTTTTGTGAATTTCAAGGCTGATCTGATCCTCCAGGATGAAGAGGTTCCTGGGCTTGACAAAACCCAGGTGGAAAATTAGCACTGTGCTTTAAATTCAGTAGGTATTTAATAAAATTTATTGCATTGCTCTGAACTGACTCCATGTTTCACCATGACACCCCTCTAAAATATTACCAAATCACCTACCTTGGTGACGTTGCTATCAATTTTTCCCATATCATAGTGATTTTTTAGACTTTAAGTAAGTCATAGAGAAGGTACCTGGTGAAATAGTCTGGACTCAAGTAGAACTGAATTCAAATTCAGCCTCAGCAGTGTGATCCTAGACAAGTCACTTAATCCCATTTGTTTCAGTTCCTCATATGTAAAAAGGGGACACACTGGAGAAGAAAATGGCAAGCCACTCCAGTATCTTTGCCAAGAAAAAGACAAAGTCCATGAGGTTACATAGGGTTGGACATGACTGAACAACAACAAAGCAAGCCAAACTGTGTTTCCTTGTTGCTTACCTAATTTCCTATTTGCAAACCTTTGCTTCATCCTGATTCCCTTGAACTTCCTGCCTTGACTCTCAATTGTTTCCCAAAGTAACAATTTCATTCGGGACATGCTTGATACAGACTATGATAACTCAATTCTTCTTGGAATAATCTATTGCTATACAAGGTATGGGACAATTATTGCTACAAGGAATAATATCCAGTTCCTGAGACTCCAATGTGCTTGTAATTTGGTATTGGGGAGAGAAAGGGTAGGAAGGAAAAGAGAAGTAGTTCACCTGGGATATGACAGTTAGAAGAGAAAGTAGTCCACTACTATATATTATTATATGTATTACTATTTTAACAAATTTTTCTTACTAATGAATTACTTGTTTCTCTGTTTTTCTCCTTTGAGAGAGGAGTTTCAGTACCCCGTGGCAATGTCCAAATTATCTCATCTTTGTTCCATTTATGTTTGATATTTGATGAAAGTAGGCTTGCATTTAACTCAGCAAAACCTATAATTATGCAAAGTTTGAAGCTTTGCAACTCTTGCTGTTGTTTTAGCTACTCATCTATCAAAAATTTTTTGATCCAATCTTTCAGGCTGAATCTATATAACCATGCATTCAGAAATCAAATGAACATAAGTGATTAATACATTATGTTCATTTAAAATGCTTGAGGGAATCTGCTTTCCTTAATTAACTAAAGTGTCACTAATGAAGAAGATTTATCATTGCCTTGAAATCTTATCAGCATTTCCACTGGGCTTATGAGATGTATTCTCTCATTAAAAGCAAAGATGGAGATTAAAGAGAGAGGTAATTGTATTCAAGCATACAGTTTGGCAAAATAAAATCTTTCTCTTTAGAAGTTAAATCAAAACTTAAGGTTGAAATTGCTCCTCTTGGATCAATAGCCACTCAGAAATACTGTTTATTTGTCCTCTGCAAACCAACTATTGCTCCTAGAGTATGATTTCCAGTCGCCTCACTGGATTTTCTCCTCTGGACTTGCTTTATCATACATATCATTGCCAGTAGTCTTGACGTTCATTTTGGTACTGGATTCTGATGACTCTGGAACAGAGAGTAAGGCTGACTTCAAGCAACTCTGCCTCACTTAAATCCAAATTATGTGTCAGTCAAAAGAGATTATCCAAACCATTTTACCATTTTTACCTATCTCAACAGTATCAGCTTCAGTTTTATATCAGTTCATTCTCTGCAGGTGGATAGCATTTTCCATCATAAGTCTTTTTTGGAATTGTCTAGGATTATTGTAGTGATGAGAATAGCTACACTATTCATAGTTCTTCATTGTACAATTCTGTATACATTGTTCAAGTACATTGCTCATGTCATTTTGCATCAGTTCATGGAAGTCTTTCTAGATTTTTTCTGAAATCATCTTGCTTGTCATTTCTCATAGCAAAATAATATTACATTACAATCATATGCTACAGCTTGTTTAGCCATTCCCCATTTGACTAGCAAGCTCTTAATTTCCCATTTTTAGCTACCATAAAAAGCTACCTAAAAATATTTTTGTACAAACTTTTGTACACATATGACTCTTTCCCTTTCTTGGATGTCTTTGGCATATAGATGTAGATGCCCTAAAAATTGTCTACTACATCTGGGCTGCTTGAGGTCAAAGCACGCTCACATACACATACACATACACACAAATTACAAATACTTTTGTGAAAATAATTTCACTCACCATCCATACGTGGAATGTGTACAAGTTTATGAATAACACAAACTCTAGGGGACTTGAAAAACAAACAGTTCTTGTTGTGAGAGTATTCAGCAGGTATTGCATCCAAATAGCAACCCCAAGTGAAATAAGTCTAGCAAATGAAGGCCAATTTACCAAGTTAGACTTGGATACAGATTTTCTTAGAGTGGCTGCAGTGATGGGAACACCATGAAGTTTGTTTTGCAATCAAAATTAATCAATTTGACAGGTTTGTATGCCTCCCCAAAGGAAGGAATGACAGGTTCATGACTATACATTTGCCACTCGCAAGAAAACACCACACCACCATTATCAGTGTGTATGCTCCATCATGACAAAACCAGTTAAAGCCAAAGAAAAAATTTAGGAATAATTGGAGATCCTCATCATCAGTGTACCTAAAGAAGATAAATAAGTTGATAATTCTGTGTGACTTTAACATCAGAATATGTCAGGGAGTCCTCGGAAAGAATGGTCTCAGCAGCAGCAATAGCAATGGTCACTTACCATTTGTGATTTTTGTGAAGATTTGTGAGTCTCTTGACCTTCATATAGCTAACATTGTCTTCCATTTACCTAAACTCAATAAAACTTCATTGATCACCCTTACAGCAAACATTGGCATCTAGTAGACTATGTCTCTATAAGAAGAGACAGACAGGATTCAAGACTGACAAAGTTAACATATGGCACAGACTGCTTGTCTGGTTATAGACTTAAAATCTCCAACTAAATATTTACATAACAAAAACAGCAACCCCAAAGCAAGAGGAGTTCCAAAAGACTTAAAGTTAACTGATTAGATTGCTTCTCTGACATGAACAGCTTCTTACTAAAGTGGGGAGAATGAGAAGTTAGGTTTCCACAGATTTTGTCAAAACAGGATGAAGGGAGGGGTGAAGTGTCTTCTTAAAATATCTCCAACTATATTATTGCTCTGTAAGAAATGACCAGCAGGATGAATACAGAGAGGCTTGGAGAGAATTACATGAACAGATGCTGAGTGAAATGAGCAGAACCAGGAGATCACTATACACTTCAACAACAATACTGTATGAGGATGTATTCTGATGGAAGTGGATATCTTCAACATAAAGAAGATCTAACTCAGATCCAATTGATCAATGATGGACAGAATCAGCTACACCCACAGAAGGAACACTGAGAAATGAGTGTAAACTGTTTGCATTTTTGTTTTTCTTCCCAGGTTATTTTTACCTTCTGAATCCAATTCTTCATTAGTAACAACAACAAAAATTCGGTTCTGCATATGTATACATATTGTATCTAGGATATACTATAACATTTAATATGTATGGGAATGCCTGCCATCTAGGGGAGGGGTGGAGGGAAGGAAGGGAAAGTTCAGAACAGAAGGGAGTGCAAGGAATAATGTTGTAAAAAATTACCCATGCATAAGTACTGTCCAAAAAAAATGTTATAATTATAAAACCAATTTTAAAAAATAAATTACAGAATTTAAATATGTGTACATATTTATATCCAACTAATCACCATGTGAGTCAAAGAACTGACTAAATAAAAGTCCTGATAAAGGGAAACGGGCTTTAACTGGCCCAAAATGGCTAAAGTCAATGACAGGACACAAGTCTTTTGACATATGGAATGAACAAATAAAGAGGATTGTAAATCCAATAAATTATAACTCTAATTATAAATCTGACCAAATTATAATTCAGATTATAAAACCAACCAATTATAACTAACTCTGTAAATCCTACCCATCCAAACCTTGAAGGGAGAAGTAAGGTAACAAACTAACAGTATAAAGCTTGCTGCTGGCATTTGGTTGTAACCTTACTCTTGGACTAGTTTTCATCTGGGCGAGCAGTGGACAATGGAAACTGATCCTGGGTTTATTCCTCAATCCTGTTGAATTCCACAGTTTTTTGATAAGACTAACTTGGAGGAAAAGCTAAGCAACACGTAGTTGGCAACCATTGAGCAGAAAAGAAATGGGCAACTTTCAGAGATTTAGTGTATAGCACCACATATATTCAATTGGGCCAAAATATTGGTGTTGAGGTTGGCAAGGGGGACCCCAAAAGGGTCATAGACCATGTTGCAAGATGTCTCAAAAGAATTTGGAGGCTTGGCCCCATCTCCTTAGCCAAGGGGCAAAGCTTTATTACAATTGTAACGCAATTACAAAGAGGACTGAATTGTAAGGGAATTCAGCAGAGAAATAAAAGCTAGAAGACACATTTATCCAGCTTTTTTGCATTGATATGCTAATTCTATGGTTCTCAGGTAGGAAGGAATTTGGTTCTCATTGACCAGATCCTTACTATTGTCTCAGGAGTTTGATCTGTGGGAGTTTCCTGAGGCTGATTAAAGAATAGTTAGAAAAATTGGGTGTGGGAGTGTCCTGAGGCAGATTTCAAAGCTAGAAAATTTAGAACTACTGACATTGTTAGAACAGAAGCCCCCAAAGTCAGGGGATCCCAAAACCACTGCTATATTTCCCTAGAAGCTATACCATATCACATGCAAACATCAAGACTAGTTTGACAAAAATGATGAGGAAATTCAGAAGTTTCTAAACAAAAAATGAAAACTCCACAGAGTGTAACAACAGGAAAATTCATCTGTATCTAAGAAGGTAATATTTAGCTCTCCTCCCCACTCCTCATCAAAAGTAAAATGAAAATAAAACTTAGAGAGATGTAGGATTTTGGGTTCAATAAAAAAGCAGGTGAAATTCAGTTTTATGTTTATAGTAACAATTCAAAACACTTTTATGATTTCCTACAGACTATTTATAGGTCAAAAATCTATGATCCATCTTAGCTACTCACTGATGATGGTGTTGCATCAATATGATCCTAGAGAGATAGACTGGACGCTTTCTTAGTGTTTTCAACAGATCATCAACAATTAATGATGAAGATACGAATCATATACTTCAGGTTGAAGTCAATCCCTCTCTAACCAAATTTATATGGTGATTCTGTGATGAATGCTAGAAAGATTTTATTTTACATTCTTGAAAGAATGGGTGTTTAGAGTAATAGGCACTTTTTTTTTTTTTTTACTTCAAAGGCAGTCTTTTATTTCCTATCCTGAAGCATAACCACCCTGATTCCATATTAATTGGGTGTTATAGAAAATTACAGGACATGAATCTCCATCCCTCATTACATAAGCCAGTTTCTGCTCCCAAAAAGTTTACATTCTTGTGGAGGAAGATAACACTAGAAAGTGTGTGGTACGGAAATGGTGAGGGATCACCATATAATAAAAAAAAGCTGGAGAGAACTCTAAAGAAAAGCAAAGTTTATTGAATGTCCTCCCGAGAATCAGGCGTCCCACTCCTTGAGTAGACATCAAAGAGAGGAAGCACCTCCTGTGGGCAGGACAGCACTTTTAATCCCTAACTCAAAACGCCCCCTCCCACCACTGACTCTCATCCTCATTGGCTGAGAGTCTTACATTCTAAAGGAGAGATCTACCCATGAAATTGAACTTGACCAATAAGTACATAGTTGCCCATATTTGGATGAAATAGGGAGATGATATCATAGGAGGAGAAGGCAATGTCCTTTGCTCGAACTTCACAGTCCTTCAGGCCTACTCGAACTCTGAAGTAGATGAAGCCTTACTCGATTTTCACAACTGTCTTGAAAGATCTCACCTCATCTCATTCAGTCTACACTGAGATCTCTTCAAATTTTTGTAACATAATTTCACATTCCCTATGAATTCCTCACCTCCTTCTGGTTCCTGTTGGCCTTGGGCCACCGGCTCCACCCTTGCCCTTTTAACAGCATCCATCTAACAGACCCTTCAGCTTTCTCTTCCAACCTGATCATTCCAGATGATGAGTTTTGGACAATTCTGGTTATTAATCTGATCAAACAAGGGATGTAGATAGGGAATAATATAACACCACTAAGGGCTATAAGGCCAAACCAAAGGAGCTGCTTCCACCAGCTTCCCAAACCAGGACCATCAAGAAGTATTGAACAGTGAGGTCCACATCTGTACAGGAACATGAGCAAGTTTCCTAATATTCTTAGTGATTTCTTTCACTAGATTACCATTGTTATCAATCTTTATACAACATGTGGATAAATTTAGTTTAGCACAAACTCCCCTTCCTCAGCCAACAAATAATCCAGCACAAGTCTATGTTGTAAAACAGCCTCTCTGGTTTGAGTAGCTTCATCAGCCAAAAGATGTAGTGCCTCAGCTGTCTGATTGGTGATAATCTCTACAATTGCCTGAAGCCTAATTATCCTGTTAAACATATATATTGGAGTTCTATATCCCCAACTTCCATCTTGAGCCCAGGTCGCTGGCCCATACTCTTTGACTATTCTTTCTGGAGGCTAGGCCTCACCCTAACCATTTGCATCTCCAGTGCAAGTGATGGAGGTATCTAAACTCCGTTTCCCCCTTCCCAAATCATCATACAACTGAATCCCTAAATATTGGTTTGCCTGTTCGGGAAGAAAGAAAAATTTTGGCTTTATTAGTCCAATATAACAATTCCCTGTTCAATTGAGAGGCAGGTGAGTATAGGCAGTTAAACCACAGATCCAATAATGACCCTCTAGAGCAGGTTGTTCTCTTGGAAATATGTCTGAGCTATTCCTTGTAAAAGGGTAATATTGTTGGTCTCTCGTCCCTAGGGGGCTTCCCCCCACAAAGGAGACATACTGACATTTCCATAAACCTTGCTCCTTCTTCCAACTACAATTGGCAACTGGCCACTGATCTATTAGGTTAAAGGTACTCCGTGTTTCCAGGTGTCCCCGGAGTGACATTATACCAACTCCATTGATAACTGCACCCAATGTATATGTTCCCTTTGGGATCTGTTACTAAGGAGCCAGGCTGTGCTTAAGGGGACAGGTACCCATGGCCATTGGTTTGATTGTTGGGATCCAACACAGATCCAACAATTTGATAAATTAAAAGTTCTCCCTATATTCTGCATGAGCAGGAGGAACTAGTTCTCATCTCTGGAAAGTAAAAGTCTGGTTTCTATGGCTATCATGAGGAAATAGGTAAACCTAAAGCTCAGGGAAAGCCCCATTGAGATTCAACTTATAACACTGTGAAGTTAAGGTGAAATTCCCAAAGGAAAATATATCAGCTTCCAAACAGGCAAAGAGACCCAAAGTAAGAAAAGTCATACAGTTACAATGCACTGGATTCAGAATCAGTGTTCTTTCAGTGGAGGTCCCCTCCTCTTATGTAATTGGAGGTCTCCCCTGTCTTCAACTGTCCACTCTGATAAAGGTAGCGCCACAGGTCCTTTTGTCCTGGTGTGGTGTCCAGCCTCGTTCCTGGGTGCAAATCGCAGTGTCTGAGGTCAGGGCCACCTGGTAGGGTCCGTCCCAGCACGGAGTCAGCTTCTGTCCTTCCAGGAACGGATCAACACCCAATCTCCAACCTGAATTCTATGAACAGGGAAACCTAGGAGTTTGAGCTATTAACCCTTTTTGTTGAAGTTCTTGCAAATGTTTTAGCAATGATTTAACATTATCTCTTAACAAATAAATCCTTTGTCTCTAAAATGGGCTCCCAGTCTCCCTCATGATAAGCCTGGAAAGGATGACCGTACAATAATTCATAAGGTGAAATCCCACTATCTTACATGGCTTAGTTCAGATTCTAACCAGAGCGAGAGGAAGTCCCAGTTAGTTGGGCCTCTAAAGATAATTTAGTCAGTTGTCATTTTATTTCTTGGTTCATCCTTTCTACTTTCCCAGAAGAGGGAGGATGCCAAGGGCTATGGAGATCCCAAGTGATTTCTAAGGCCCCAATCAGATTCAGCAATACCTGAGCAAAAAATGTGTTCCCTGATCCGAGTCTATCCTCTCCACCATCCCATATCTGGGAATAATTTGTTCTAATAAGACCTTACTTACTGTCGAGGCAGTTGCTCAGCCTGAGGGGAATGCCTCCACCCATGAGGTCAGATGGTACACTATGACCAGCAAGTATTTGAGGCGACTCTGGTGACAGCTCAGTAAAATCTACCTGGATGCTTTGGAATGGTCTGATTCCTGGAGGTCATCCCCCTTTTGGGAGCTGGCGTTAAGCAGCCTTGTCAGTCCTTCGACAAACGAGACAGCTGTCCACCAGGTGTCGGCCATAGTATATGGGCCGGGGGAAACATACCTTGTCAACACAGCATCACACAGGTTTTGGACATCCCAATGACTGCCCTGGTGCAGTTGCTGAAGGACCTGCCTCATACTTGCTTTGGTCAGTACCTCTCTGCCATCAGGTAAGAGCCATCGTCCTTCCGAGTTCTCAACTGCTCCGAGAGTTGAGGCCTTCTCTTTTTCCTTCTGAGTAAAAGTGGGAGAGGGTAGACTAGGGGGAAGTACAGGTATCAAGGCCATTAAATGAGAAATATCCTGGTCTCCAGCTCCCTTGGCCTCCTCATCTGCTAATCTATTTCCCCTTACCTCAAAACAACTTTCCATCTCATATCCCTTTACATGTATTACTGCTACATTCCAGAATGTTTTCCAGTCCCTCTTTTCTCCCAAATCCCTCCAAATCCCTGCATCACACCCCAGGCATATCTCAAATCAGTGTATATATATATATATATATATATATATATATATATAGTCCCATCCTGGCCCCACAATAATTTCAACCCTTGATTTAAAGCATACAATTCACAAGTTTGAGCTGACCAATGGGCAGGTAGACTGCCCTTGGTAACAGTGGAAGTTCTAGCAAACTCATTTCTTTTTCCCATAAATTCTAAACAAATATTTATCATAACCTTGTGTTGATAACAATAAGGAATTTGTCCCAATGAGTTTATATCCAAGTAGATCTTTCATAAGTGAACATTATTCATACAAATCAGTTTGTTTTTAAAAACACCCAATGCAAATACAATCATATACAGAATGTCTAATTCCACACAAGAGAATTCAAGAAGTTTTGATAAGAGATTCCCATTAACTTGTAATGGGAGAGACATTCTGCTATTCTGAAACATAAGGTCTTATCAAGTATTCTGATAAAGAGGCAGGGGGGGGGGGAAGGTTTGCAGAACTAAGAGGCAGGGAAACTGAGGCAGGACTGAGTCAGGACAATAATTCAAAGTTAAAACATAAGCCAGCCAATCATAGTCTAGCAAATTTTCAGCTAGAGTCCCCTGTAAATGAATTTACAGGCCAAAAACCTAGATGAGTAAAAAGATGTTTATTGCAAGGTTTGAAAGCTAGGTTGAGGTCTGATTAGAAAGCCTTGAGATGCAAAAGGCCTTTTGTCTCTGCAGCCTTCTCCAAACCCAGCATCTGCTAAAATCAGGTGTGTCTAGATAGTGGACAGGTAAAAAGCTTTTTCAACTTTTTGCAGCCTCTCCCTTATCTGTAGAGACAAGAGAGTGAGACAAAAGGAGACCTTTCGTCAATAGCAGCAATTCTTAAAGAATTGTGCCCCAGCATAGAGCTCTAACAACGATCCAGGCCAGAAGCAGCCTGGATGTCCACTGCAAAAAGAAAAAAAATCTTTTACCTTTTCCAGAGTTCCATTCAGTACCCAAATTATGTCCAGTTTTCAAGGTCCTTCATCAGGGAACCAAAATGATGAGGTAAGCAAGGAGTAAAATAGTTTCCAATTTGGCCTGAACTGAAATAAGACATCAGTTTTTCCCAATTTTCTGACCAGTTGAAATCTTCCCCCCCCCCCTGTTTACAGAAATTATCAGATTATACATAACAGACTAGTAAATTTCCCAAAATAGCAATAGTCATACAGTTTTATACAGCAATAGTTCTGGATTATGGAGCATTCTTTTCTAATAGTATTGCCTCATGTTTCAACATTCTAGAATCTGTGAGCCATCTCCCAGCCCTCTAGATTTAATATTGTTCTAACTTGAATACCCCTTCTTTTCATTTTCTGTGCATATTTAATAGGGGATTGAGTGTCAAAAGTTCTTTCCATATAAATTCTTTCCCCACCATGATCATGCAAAACATGAAAAACGCATCTGAATATAGATCTATAGTCAGGAGTCTAGGATTGGGGTTCCAGAGATTGCCAGCTTCGTCTCAAAAAGAAAGGCAAAGTGGGAGCAGTCCTAGCATTGTATATCTCACTGACCACTTGGCTCTGATTACAAACATAAGAGGAAAAAACCAGGGGCATGATTTAAGGCAGTTTTACTTCAGGTAGCTGTCCTAATTTTTAACCATCCCACCTCCAGATGGTGGAGTTTAACAACCTAAGCAAACAGTTATACCTGAATTCAAAACTCCAAGTAAATATTAGCTACAGTCCCAAAAGATTTTATCTCCTACATCAATTATCATTAATCAAGGCTTCAGGTGAATCTAGTTCTCAAGAATCACAGTAAAGATTCATCCTAGGAAGTTCACAGATTATACAGTGTCTTTCATAAAGTAGATGGTTCTAGGTTTAACATCACAGATTATTTTGCCTTCAAAATACTCAATACAAGAAAAATTCTAAATCTCATGTTGTCCATCCCATTTCCACAGAAAAGAAACTTTCAGATCTTTCAGAGTTAACTTTAATACTCTCTTCATTCTGAAAAGGATTAAAATTTTTGCAAATAACCCTATCAAAGTATCAGATCAGATTAAAATAATCTTTAAACAAGGAGACTATCACGCATGTAAATAAACATTGAATAATTTTCTTTAGTCAGATGAGATCTTAGTAGAAATGAAATGCTTTCAGAAAACTTCAGTTCCAACTCCTTAGGACAGTAATAGACTTGAAAAATAAAAATAAAGCATTCAGTTATTAACACCGTATAAATGTAGGCTGTTCCTTTAAACAGTAGAAATAATTAATATCTAAATCAGCAAGGAGGTGCAGTTATTAAAAACAAACAAACAAAAAAAAACCTGCTATACTTAATGGGAGGAGAGACCTCTCCACATGGTCACCCTTCCCCACACCACCATGCTTCCCAACCCAATATATCATAGCTCCATTTAAACTATTAATTACTTTTACAAATCAATCTTTCCTGTCCCGTCTTTAAGTAAATATATATGTATATATTTTTAAACTTTACAGTTCAATGTTCTCAAGTAACTGACCCAAATTTCATAAAACTTAATACATGCCCAACAGAGCTGACAAACACTTAAGGCATAGCTCAGTTACAAATTACCCAATACCTCTAGCAAACATAACATCTAAGTAGGGAGATACAACCACAACCTCCCCTAAGTAAGCTACCAGCATTTTGTTTTAAAAACCTATGTTTTAACTTAAAATCCCAAACACAGCTTTAAATTCCCAATAATATAAAACTACTTTGCTATCACATTTAAAACAATGAACTTCACTAAATAGCGGTTCCTTTCCCCTGGCCCACGTGGCCCTGCTGCAGTCAGGACACATAGGAGGGAAAAGAAAGGAAGCCACCATCTTCACTGGCTCAATCCCACATACTTTCCCATGTGCAGGGTTTCTGATCCCAAATGGGATCTACTAACAGGTATTTCTAGCCAGCTGAAACGGCCCCTGCTTCAAAAGACATATTTCTCCTCCCAGCCCGAAGGCCCCTAGAAGGGCTAATGGAATTAAATCCTCTCAGGTCCTTCCCTTCAGGTACCATTTAATCCTTTTGGCACACCCAGTCTGCAACAAAACAACAATACCTTATCATCTTTTTCTTGCTTTTTATTTTTCCTCATATTTTGGCAGTTTGTTCCAATTACTTAATTTATCTCCGAAGGGAATATCTACCGGTATCTTATGATCATTTTTCTCATTTCTCTCCGCTAGGGCTGGCTGGGACTGGACCGCACCCATTGAATTTGAATGGAGTTAACACTCCAAAATGCCCAAACACTCTAACCGTCGCCGGTTAACCCAGTCACCCAGGAAGGCCTAGCTATCTTCCTGTCTACAGTCTACAGCCCCCTCCAGAACCTATAACTAGACTCAAGGGGCTTCACAGGGGCTTACCTCCACTGGGTTGCTGCGCAGCAAATTTCTTGACTGATCTGTCCTCCACCAACCAGTTGGGATTTTCACCGCAGAGTTTCCGTTGCTTTTCTCTGAGTTTCTCCACTTCTGGTCCACTCTATGACAGGGAACAAGGAGAAGCCCCTGGACGCTGGCGGGCTGCCTAAATCAAGGCAGGGCGCCACCCCACTAGCACCCAGGAGTTCACTTACTCACCGAGTAAAGGATCCCGGACGAGCCCCCAAAACTGCATGGTACGGAAATGGTGAGGGTTCACCATATAATAAAAAAAAGCTGGAGAGAGCTCTAAAGAAAAGCAAAGTTTATTGAATGTCCTCCCGAGAATCAGGCGTCCCACTCCTTGAGTAGACATCAAAGAGAGGAAGCACCTCCTGTGGGCAGGACAGCACTTTTAATCCCTAACTCAAAACGCCCCCTCCCACCACTGACTCTCATCCTCATTGGCTGAGAGTCTTACATTCTAAAAGCGAGATCTACCCATGAAATTGAACTTGACCAATAAGTACATAGTTGCCCATATTTGGATGAAATAGAGAGATGATATCATAGGAGGGAAAGGCAATGTCCTTTGCTCGAACTTCAGAGTCCTTCAGGCCTACTCGAACTCTGAAGTAGATAAAGCCTTACTTGATTTTCGCAACTGTCTTGAAAGATCTCACCTCATCTCATTCAAAAGGAACCTGAATAGGGAAAGAGGGCAAAGTCCAGAGGGTTCTTTTTAAAATCTAAAACCTCTACCCCTGATTATTTTAATTTCCTTGTAGGTACCAGCCTCCCATTTCTTAGGTTTTGATTTTCTAATTTGTTATATTTCTCCAATTTTTCATAACTTTGTGGAAGCTAAATTGCCATCCATTTCTCACATTTTGAACACCATTATGCTCCTTTTGTGTGACAAAGCAATGGTGTTGATTTCATTTCAGCTGAGATTACTAGGAAGGGGGTCCATTGCTCATACAAAAGCTTCCTGAAACAGAAATTTTCTGAGTTATATAGCAAGAGGAAATTGTCACCCAGGAGTTCAAGGATGCCTCCATTGTCTATCTTTTATAAGGGAAAGGGATTTAGGTTGTCCTGTGATGACCACAAAAGGGGGGGTCTGTCTCCCTCTTAGTCATTGCCAGCAAGATTCTTGCCAGAGTCCTCCTCAGTCAGCTAAATCTTCACCTGCAAGATAGTCATCTACCCAAGAATCAGTGCAGCTTCAGACAGGCCTGAAGAATGGTTCTCATGGTGTTTGCTATTTGACAACTCCAGGAGAAATGCCAAGAGCAGAACAGAGATTTATATGCAACATTCATTGAGCTGACCAAGGACTTTGATGCTGTCAGTCATGAGAACTTGTGGAAAATTATGGCAAAATTTGGGTGCCTGGAGAAGTCCATCAGAATTGTATGTCAGTTTCTTAACAGCATGCTTACATGGATTCTGGATAATGGAGAGTGCTCTCACACTTTCCCAGTCATCAGTGAGTGAAGCAAGCATGTGTACTTATTATCATGCTTTTTAACATGATGCTTTCAGCAATGTTTTCAGATGCCTTCAACAAGGATGAAAATGTCAAGGTTACCTACCATATTGAAGGTAAATTATTCAGCTTGAAAGGGTTACAAGCCAAGGCTAAAATGAAGGGAGAGTATGTGTGATTTTTTGTTGTTGTTGTTCACATATGAGAATGTACTCAACACAGGCCTAAAATTGAGATGCAGCAAATGATTCTTTGCTGCTTGTGCTAATTTTGGCCTAATAATTAACACCAAATAACTAGAGATTCCCCACCAACCAGCATCACACTATCTATGCAGGGAATCACTGATTACAACAAATGGAAAAATGTTGAATTTGTGGATAAGTTTATTTTCCAGGGATGTCTGCATAGATAATGAGGTTGACACATGCCTTGTCAGAACTACCTCAGTGTTCAGGAGGCTATGAAGGAAAGTTCCTCCCTCCAAACTAAACACAGGCTGACTCAGATAGAGTCTAATCAGAGCAGAAAAAAAAAGAACTTATTTTCTCTATCATAGTGACTTGGATTAGTGGAAGTTAAGATCACATGTATGTTTTGTTGTTGTTATCATATCACAGTATTGGTTGATATTGAACCATCCTGAGGTCTCTTAAAAATGATCTGCCATCATTCCCTCTGAGCTCTAGTAATTATAGATAGTATTCATACAGTACTTCCATGGGTGTTATCCTTCCTCCCTCTATCTACTTTTTGAGAGCAAAGCTTATCTAAGAGTTCTAATTATATCCCCTGTGCTTAATACATAATAAGCACTTAATGTTTTATCCATTCATTTACTTTCAAGTTTGAAAAGCTCTTTATAAATACTAATCAAGTTTTTTCTTAACAACACTGGTGCTAACATTTTGCCTATTTTCCAGATGAGGAAACTGAGGCAGACAGCCATTTAGTGTCTTTCCCAGTGGTATGGTCAGGGTAGCAATTCCTAGTTTGAAATAAATATGTGACAAATAAACAAAAGGAAGGCTTATTTAGGAGAAAAAATTACAGGCAAAATAAGAGGTAAAATAGGAATCAGGAGTGGCAAATATGAAATAGAGTTGGGAAAGCAATAGGATTACTAAGGAAAGGAATTTGGAATAAAGGAATATGCAATAAGGCCTGAGTAGACCATTAACTGGTAGGCTAGATCTATAAAAGAGTTTTGTAGACTAACCAGAGTTCTCTACAGTAAGGAGAAATTCTCCATTAAGGGAAACGCCTTATAAGGGGGAGAGAGAATACCTCATGGAGGGCTTAGCCCTGAAAAGGATTTAGCAAAGATCTTCATCATAAGCAGATCTTTTATAGGTGAAACACAGCTTTGGAGATTTCTCAGGAAATAAAGGTGGGAATTCAGAGGAAGGAGTCAGGTAGAATACCACACAAATCAGGCCCCAGGTCTGTCTAAAATATATGTTAGTGAATATCTTAAAGGTTGTTTAAAGTGTCCAGAGTTTGGGGAAATAGACAGTGGAGGCTGATAAGAGTTCTGTCCACACAATTACTCTACCAAATAGGATAGTCTGGGATTTAGTATGCCTGATGATAGCCAGATGAACTTTCAGACAGGGTCATGAAGTTAGTAACTGTCTTAGGCTAGATTTGAAATCTTATCTTGTAATCTTCCTCCACTCTATTCACTTTGCTACCAACTGCTTAGCTATAACTAGTCATTTTTTCACCTAGGACAAGTGCCATAAATTATACCTGAGGTAAGTACCATGAAAGTCATCTTCCCTGGGATGTCTCATCATGGGGATGAGAGGTAGATTAGTGTTCATGGTGAGACACAGAAACTCTGGAATACCATGAGATTGCTAGGGAGACTATCTCAGAAAGAGAAAATAGGATATTTGGTTATGTTTCTTATTTTACTTAATCATTTTTGATAATTACAGAGGCTGAACAGAGTTGGTCTGTCAGTCATGAAAATCAAATACTGATTCTGTTAGCCTAGGCAAGTAACTTAACTATTTATTGTGCCAGGCAACCCTCCATGATGTAAATCTTGAAACTAGCTTAACTCTCTTCCCTTGTGAGGAAATGCTAAAATGCTCATCCTGAGAACTTGGCTTCTTTGACTGTCTCATTACCTAGTTAATGATCAATATGCCCAGACTGCTTTGAAGAGCATTTTTAAGATACCTTTGATGGGAGTCCAGGCTTTCCCAGACAGCCTTTGTTAATATTTTCAAGGCAGTCTCGATATCTTAATATACATCCTTATTCCAACCTTTATTTCCCCTCTCTCCTGAAAAACCCTAATATTATATTTCCCTTATAAAAGATATGCTTATGATAAAGTTTTTTTCTTAATCCTTTCTAGGACTAAACCTGTTATGAGACTCTCTATCTCATAGCACTTCCCCCTTTCCCCAAGGGCTCTTTCCTCCTGTTTAATTGTGAGATCCACTAGGAAATTTGTTTTTCCCCTTGTTAATTTACATAACAAATAGCATAAATTTGTAATCTGTGATTGATGTCTTATCATGGTTGTTCCATGTTGCAAACTGAACCTCTTTTATAATATTTTCAAATATTTTCATTTTTTTCAATATAGTGCTTTATCTAAACTATTTCTTTTTCCCACTTCTGGTGCCTATTCTACCTCATCAATAAAATTATAAATTGTAGTAACAGCTACATGGCATAGCAATAGAATACTGAGTTCAAATCCAGTCGCAATTCTTGACACACTTACAAGTTGTATGAATCTGGGCTTTGCCAAAAAAACAAACAAACAAAAAAACCCTACTATTGTAAATTGTAAGGGTGTAGATGGGCAGAGGAAGGACCTTGCTGTGATATTCTTACAGCAAATAAATGGCTGATATAGATATAGATAAATACTATGTGCACACACATACATCCATCCATATCTATGCCTATATCAACCCCATATAGTTTATATTTTAGACTCCTGCATTTTCCCACGCACTGATCCCTAGTTTCAGAATGTGAATGAGGAGATAATTTGAAAGAAAACTCTGGGAGGATAACTTCTCAAGTGCATTCTGTCCCAGTTCATGAACCACCGATAGGGTGTAGGTATGAAATTGGCTCACAAGACCCTCCCTCCAATCATGCTTTCCTATTCTGTAATCTGAAGTTCAGGTTGATGGGCACTAGGACATTAAGGCACACCTTAAGTGTGTTAGGGTGGTAGTCTGGGTCTAGAGCTGGACCACTCCCTATACTTAGTTATCCTTCAGCTGAGATTCCTGTTAAGACAGATCTCTAAATACTCCTGCTCTTATATTCCTTTTCTTACTATTCTCTTATTGTATTGTGTCCAGAAATAGACTCCCCCCAACATAGAGCTATGTCTGTGTCTTATCCCTTAAGGGAGTAAAAGGATTATGGGGATGCTCTAAATTTCCTTTCCAAAGGCAAATTCTCTGTACAAGCAAAGCCTGATCACTTTATCCAACTCTATCTTCCATTCACATAGAAAGGTATTTTTTATAATGCCAAAGTATAGGATATTATGTTTATGATCAAAGGATCTTAGAGCTCTGAAACAAGAATTAGAAAGGCCCTCAAAGGTCATTTAGTTCAACCCTTTCATCTTACAGATGAGAATACTGGAATGACAGAAGTAAGTATTCCTATTTTTTGGTTGCTGTTTGGTCATGTAAATTTTGTTATATGCTTCATGAAACCCCTATTTTGGAGTTTTTTTTGCAAAGATACAGTTGTGGTTCATCATTTTCTTCTATATTTCATTTGACAGACAATGAAACTGAGCTAAATAGAGTTAAGTGACTTATCCAGGGTCACACAGCTAATGTCTGAGGCAGAATTTTAAGTTAGATCTTTCTGAGTCTATGCCTGGCATTCTATCTACTGTACCACCTAGCTGCCTCTAATTATTCCTATTAAGTTTTATTTTATTAGATTTAGCCCCATTGTGTTAGTCTAAATGAGAGCCTATCTATCAGCCAAATGATTATTTATCTCTCCCAGGTTTATTTCATTGCAAATTTACCAAGCATGTCTTTTCTTAATCCTCATTATTCTTGACCTCTCTAGAGCCTCTGACACTATAGATCTCTGTATCTCTGCTCTATTTGTCTCTGTTTCTCTTTTTTTCTCCTCTTTCCTTTGCAGAAAAGAAATAAACATCTCTATTTATATCAGAAATACCAAAAAATATATCAAGAAGTGAGGAAATTTGTTGGCTAGATAGAATGAAATAAGAGTTAAAAGAATAGCAGACAATTCCAAAAGACAAAAAAGAGGACTGTGGGGACTGAATGTGGATCACAGCATAGTGTTCTCACCTTTTTTTGTTGTAGTTTACTTGATTTTTTTTTCTCCTTTTTTCCTTTTTTGATGTGATTTTTCTTGTGGCATAATAATTGTGGAAATATATTTTGAATAATTATATATATTTAACATATATTGAATTGCCTGCTATCTAGGAAAGGTGTGGGGGAAGGGAGGGGAAAAAAATTTGGAACACAAGATTTTGTAAGGGTGAATGTTGAAAATTATCTTTGCACATATTTTGAAAATAAAAAGCAAAAAACAAAAACAAGAAGAATTGCAGAGTAAGAAAAAAGTGAAGAGAACCTGTATGTGCAAAAAATGTTGGTAAGGGCTCTTTCTGTTGTGGTAAGGAACTAGAAATTGAGTGGATGCCCATTAGTTGAGGATAGTGCTATATAAAAGCTATATTGTTGTTCTATAAGAAATGATGAGCAGGCTGATTTCAGAAAAGCCTGGAAAGACTTGCATGAAGCAATAATAAGTGAAATGAGCAGAACCAGATTAATTCAAGGCAATTCCAATAATCTTGGATGGAAAATGCAATTCATATCTAGAGAGAGAACTATAAAGACTAAATGTGGATCAAAGCATAGAATTTTCACTTCTTTTTTTGTTTGTTTCTCATGTTTTTCCCCCCTTTTTGGTTTTGTTTTTCTGTACGACTTGACAAATATGGAAATATATATTTTTTTTAATTGCACATATTTAACTTATATCAGATTGATAAGGTCCTGAATGTTAGGTGTGTTGGATAGAGAGAAACTGAAGTGATCCCTGAAGCAAACAGGGAGAAGCACTGATGAAGATCAGTTTAGCTCTGTGATCCTACCCTCTGAGGAAGTTATCCAGGCAGAAATCCAAGTTATGTCAAAACTCTGAGGTCCATCCTCTGAAGGGGTCTGGGGCAGCCTCACCTTCCCATGTCCTATCAGAAATTCCAATCATGTTCCTGAGTTTAAATTTTCTCTAGAAAGTCTACTTATGGCTATGCCATACTTTGCCTTTCTTTGATTCAGTCTGCCATAGCATTCTACCTCATGGTGTAGTTCCCCTTATCCCTTTTCTATGCCACATGGTTTCTTTTAACTCCACCATGTCTTGTGGTGTCTCCCCAAACCCTACTATGCTTCTTAACCCTATTTTCCTCCTTATAGCTAACTAACTCTTTTTGCACATCTGGGTCCTTTTCCCTTTTTTATTACTACTATTCTTTTTGGGGGGTTGGGGTTTTGGGGTTTGTTTTTCAAAATATATGCACAGATAATTTTCAACATTCAGCCTTAGCAACTTTGTTGTTAAGTCACTTTCAGAATTTAGCCTGCCAGCTAAGGGCATGCTCCAACCTCATGGGGTATGTCCTTTCTCCCAGTAAATGGCTAGTTCCACTTGGAACCCTACTTCATATTTTCCATTCCTGGAATCTATTATATTCTTTCATTTATCTGTAACGTATTCCTCTAAATAAATCTATCTTTTTCCAAAGAGATGGCCATTGTGAATTCTTCACATGATCCAACCCCAACTTTTGGTGCCTACCATCATCGGGTATCTACATCAACCACATCAAGATTACTTGCTATTTTGGGGAGAGGGGAGATGAAAGAAGAAGGGGAAAAAATTTGGAACGCAAAATTTTACAAAAACAAATGCTCAAAACTATCTTTGCATGTATTAAAAAAAATAAAAGGCAAAAATTTTTTATAACTGAAAAAAATTTCAAAAAAAAATCATAGAATAAAGCTTTCAGGGAAAAAAAAATATCAGTGGTGGAGTAGGTTATTGAGTAATGATTCAACCATTCCTATTTGCTCTTTTCTTACCCTACTACTGCCATTACCTAGATGAATTTATGGGTATAATGGTCCTCTATTCTGTAAAAATATGTTAATGAATCTATAATTTTATTTTTTAAGCTCTGATCCCCTACCCAGAAATGCTGGAAAACAAGATCTGCTTCTCTTATTTCTTTAGGAACAATTCCCTATTAATTGCTTCATGCTAAATGTTATTCTCAACCAAGTATAAAAATAAAGTAAACATTAAAAAAAAAAAAGTAAATAGACCTTCCCCAAGCTTTGGAAGAAAGGTTTTCATTTCCCATAAGGTAAAACAAGGGGAGAAAGATTCGTGTTATTGCCTTGGGAGTTATACTTGGGTTAGGGGAAGATGTACATTCATCAGCACAAAATTTGTCCCAACACTCCTTATGCCAATTTTATCTGGATAACTTCAGTCTTAGCCTTGACCTCATGGTAACTGTTTCTCTCCAAACCTCTTCTCTCTCAATTCCACAGATTTCTTCAAGTTCTCTCCTTCTCCACATCCATATTTCCATATTTTTCCTATTCCTCATTTATAAAATGAAGGAGTTGGACTCAATGCTTTCTGAAATTCTTTTTTTTTTTTCCCTGAGGCTGGGGTTAAGTGACTTGCCCAGGGTCACACAGCCAGGAAGTGTTAAGTGTCTGAGACCAGATTTGAACTCAGGTCCTCCTGAATTCAGGGCTGGTGCTGTATCCACCATATCCTCCCTAGCTGCCCCACTTTCTGAGATTCTTACAAAAAAAAAAAAAAAAAACAGAACAAAAATGAGATCATCTGAAATTGAGGCATGTCTAATCTTGTCTACTTAATCTATTGATATTTAGGAAATGGATAAAAGAATAGATATCAACATAGACTGGACTATTTTGTGTATGTATGTATTGTAGTAGCTGAAAAATGAAATGACTGAGGAAATATTCAGTTTCCTAAGAATATTAACTAATTAGATAATGAATGTCAATTGCACTACAAATTAATCAAATAAGACCTGCAAATCAGATTGATTTTTTCTTCCCAGGTTATTTTTACCCTTCTAAATCTGATTTTTCTTGTGCAACAAGATAACTGTATAAATATGTATATATAAATTTTATTTAACATATACTTTAATATGCTAACAGGTATGGGACTGCCTGCCATCTAGAGGAGGGGTGGAGGGAAGGAGGGAAAAAGGTGGAACAGAAATGTTTGCAAGGGTCAATGTTGAAAAATTACCCATGCATATTTTTGTTAATAAAAAGGTATTATAATAATAATAATAAGAAGAAGAAGAAGAAGAAGATGGCATCAATGTGATTCACTTAGTTTCCACTATTATTTGCTGTTTGAAAATTGTTTACACATACACAAATGTACACATGTACACGTGCATGCATGTGTGTATACACATATTAATAGCCATGACAAAGAGACGAGAGATTAAACAACTTGCTCAATTTATGCCATTTTTTTCTTTATCTTTGAAAATGTAGTTCTTAGAGTTCATTATCAATCACAAAATAGAAGATTTTGATTACATCAAACTAAAAAGTTTCTGTACAAACAATACTAATGCAAACAAGATTAGAAGGGAAGTAACAAATTGGGAAAATATTTTTAAAAGGAAAGGTTTTGACAAAGGTCTCATTTCCAAAATATATAGAGAACTGACCCTAATTTATAAGAAACCGAACCATTCTCCAATTGATAAATGGTCAAAGGATATGAACAGACAATTCTCAGATGATGAAATTGAAACTATATCCACTCATATGAAAGAGTGTTCCAAATCACTACTGATCAGAGAAATGCAAATTAAGACAACTCTGAGATACCACTACACACCTGTCAGATTGGCTAAGATGACAGGAACAAATAATGATGAATGTTGGAGGGGATGTGGGAAAACTGGGACACTAATACATTGCTGGTGGAGTTGTGAAAGAATCCAGCCATTCTGGAGAGCAATTTGGAACTATGCCCCAAAAGTTATCAAATTGTGCATACCCTTTGACCCAGCAGTACTACTACTGGGCTTATATCCCAAAGAAATACTAAAGAGTGGAAAGAGACCTATATGTGCCAAAATGTTTGTGGCAGCTCTTTTTGTTGTAGCTAGAAACTGGAAGATGAATGGATGTCCATCAGTTGGAGAATGGTTGGGTAAATTATGGTATATGAAGGTTATGGAATATTACTGCTCTGTAAGAAATGACCAGCAGGAGGAATACAGAGAGGCTTAGAGAGACTTACATCAACTGATGCTGAGTGAAATGAGCAGAACCAGAAGATCACTGTACACTTCAACAACAATACTGTATGAGGATGTATTCTGATGGAAGTGGAAATCTTCAACATAAAGAAGATCCAACTCACTTCCAGTTGATCAATGATGGACAGAAATAACTACACCCAGAGAAGGAACACTGGGAAATGAACGTAAATTGTTAGCACTACTGTCTATCTACCCAGGTTACTTATACCTTCGGAATCTAATACTTAATGTGCAACAAGAAAATGGTATTTACACACATATATTGTATCTAGGTTATATTGTAACATATGTAAAATGTATGGGATTGCCTGTCATCAAGGGGAGGGAGTAGAGGGAAGGAAGGGATAATTTGGAAAAATGAATGCAAGGGATAATGTTATAAAAAAAAATTACTCATGCATATATACTGTGAAAAAAAATTATAAATAATAATAAAAAAAAGAAAATGTAGTTCTTCTGTATTAGAGTTGATTACCAGAATGCCAAGTAGTTATTGATTTATGAATGGTAATAAATTAATGATGTTAACAAAGTACTGCTTCTTTTCATTGATTTTATGTTTATAGTTAGGGCTAAAAATAGGGTAAGGAAGTTATAGTGGGTTTAAGTACTGAATCAAGCTGATGAAATAGCTAATCAATATTTGAGTTTGACTAACAAAGTTTTGGAAATGACTATTTAAGAAACACTATAGTTACAAGGCTAAAACTATTTATTAAATAATATACAAAATTAATAGGAAATCAGAAAGCTAACATTTCAATCTCACTAATCCTGAAGAGGCAAACCATTAATCATAGTCATTTCCAGGTCTTAGCTTACTTAACTCAAGTGTGGTTCAAAGTGCATTGACTTGAAATATGTGTCTTGTTGTACAAACACTACTCTTATGTGAAACTGACCTTCTTTCTCACTGCTCTTATCTTTGGGGCAAGAAATGTTCCCAAAGGCAACATGTGGGTGATTAGACAGTATCCAGAAAGCTCATTTCCTGAGTGTCATGCTCACAGAGAATGATTCTATAATATGCTTGTGTCTGACACATGTAGGTGAATAGAATGGGCCCCTTTCGCACTTTGTTCTGGTGACTTTATTGGTATGTCAATTGCATTGCAAATTAATTTTGCTATCTGAGTTTAATAGGATATGAGCTCTGTCCATCAGGAAACATTTTTTTCTTGTCACTATTTCAGTCATGTCTGAATCTTTGTGCTCCCATTTGGGGTTTTCTTGCAAAGATAACAAAACAGTTTGCCATTTCCCTTTCCAGCTCATTTTATGGAGGAGGAAACTGAAGCAAGCATGGTTAAGGGAGCCTTAAATGCTTAAGATCTGAGGATACAGGTTCACACAGCTAGCAAGTGTCTGAGGTCAGATCTGAACTCATAAAGATAAGGCCTCCTGCAGAGATGATGCTCCCTATCCTCTGCACTACTTAGTTGTTCCAAGCTTTTATTAAGTACCTACTATTTGCCCTGGCACTGTGCTTAAGGACTGAGAATACAAAGAAAGGCAAAAGACAGTCTGGCTCTTAAGGAGTTGTGTAATCTAAAGGGGCAGATAACATGTAAACAACTATATACAAATTAGATAGAAGTAGAGAAGAGTCAACAGAGGCAAAATACTAATTAGGAAAGACTTTCTGTAGAAGATAAGATTTTAGCTAGGATATGAAAGAAGTCAGAAGGTAGAAATGAGGAAAGACAGTATTCTGGCACAGGAGACAATAAAAGAAATACCCAGAGTCCAGAAATACTATATCTTGTTTATGGAACATGCAGAAAGTCGTTGTCAGGATCAAATAGTATCAGGGCTGGGGTGGAGTGTATAGGGTGCAATAAGATAAAAAAGGTATGAGCATGGGAATGAAGGCAGCTAGATCATAAAGTGAGATTTTAGATTTGTTCCCAGACCTGATAGGGAGCCATTGGGGTTTATTAAGTAAGGGTGGGAGAGGGAATAACATGTTCTAGGATAAAAACAATGTGTATCACACTGTCCATCAGCAAAAATAGGAATTGACTGCTACTTCATTACTGGGCATGAATGCCTATGAATCTGTGCCTAGCTTGTTACATGATTTATTTCTCCTGATATGATCCATCTTTAAGGAAAACTGATAAGAACTCGAAGGGAAATAGTTCCTGTCTGCCTTCTCAAAAATAGGTTGAGGGTAAATGATAAGAAAGACTGATTCCTGAAAAAGACAAACATAAACAGAAAGAAAGCTTAAGAAAAGCAGTCTATGCCTACCACTCAGAAGATAAACAGAGTCAGTCCTGGGCGTTAATTTTTTTACAAATCAACAATGTAATTCCTGAGCATGTAAGGGCAAAATATCAAATAGTCCTGAAGCTTTGTTGTTATACAAGCATAATTTTTTTTTAGCAAATCATTGATGCCAGAATTGTCGAATTGTTGAGGTTGTTGTGTGGAGTAAGGTATGGTGAAGAACTTACATATTAAGCACATATTGATCAGAGACTGCTAGCTAACGTAAAATCAGGCCTATAGGCCCCAGTCCCGTGAAGGCCTAGGCTGCATTCCTTTGCCCAAATAGGGATTAACCTATACGTGGCTGAAGAAGTTATAAATCACATTGCCAGCTGCATTCCACTGACCAAATATGACCAATCACAACCTATGGAGGGTGGGATTTTGAAGGTTCTTTGTCTGAAATGTATAAAAGTCGTGAGCATCTTCAAGGGAGTGGCTCTCTCCTGCTGTGAATCTGGCTCACAGACCAGGATAGGGTAGGCTTCTTGAGATTCTAATAAATAATTCTGCTTTTCTATGACTGATCTCTGAGTAGAGATTTTTGGATAGGATTTTCTATCCTTCACAGTTTGGGGGCTCGTCCGGGATTTGTCTTTGGGGGAGATGGCTGCACATCCCGAACGGGGATAGGCGCGCCCACGGATAGGTTTTTTTTCTGTGTTCTCTGGCTCTGAGTATGTAGCCTTTCTCCCTCTCTGACAAAAGACCCGAGGTGGATATTCAGTGAAAAGCAGAATTGAAGATAAAAAGGAGAAATAGAGTCCTGACGAGCCGGCGGTGGTCTAAGCAAACATGCGTTTCTCCAGGTGAGCTTAGAAATCTGGGGGTCTATTGGCTGGTTCAAGGGAGACCCAAGGGATTAGTCCTCCTAAAAATTGCTTTGTTCAGACTGCTTCTCTGACCCCAAGGGAAGGATTTCCTAAGATGATTCTCTCTGGAGTGACCACGCAGCAAGACAATTGGTTTTTGCTGACAATTTGGTTTGAGACCAAGTTGGAAAAATGGGATAGAAGCAGTCAAAAGAATTTGTCAGGATGGTAGCTATATAGGTATAAAAAGAAATATAAAAGGTGAAAATACGAGCTCTACTTGTATCTGTGTATGTATGTTTGTGCTTTGTATTGTTTTTGTCCCGTGTTAAAAGTTAGCAAGTTGGTAAGAGATAAAGAGTTCAGCCTCTGTGTTGCAGGCTTAGAGAAATAAATAGCAGGCTGAATTTCTGGGAGTTGGGATTCAGTCAGAGTAGTAATTCTTTCAGAGTGGCTCAGAATGCATTAATCTTAAATCATGCAATATCTAGGCATTCTCTGGGAAGGCAGAGAGATGCACTAAATGGGCTTGGAAGTTTAGAGAAACTCTGTTTGGATTCTGGGAGGGAAGAATGTTCAAGGTGAAACATTCTTTCCAGGGGCAGGGGTCCTGGGAAAAGCCCCTAGTCTGTTTTGCTGATTTAAAAGCCCTGTTAAGTTGTAAGAATAATGTTAAGAAGTTTGGAAATTGGTTATTTGAAAATTTGCTCGTGATTTTAAATCTTTTTAACCTGATGTACTAATTTGTAAGAAAATGGAACTTGGCTATTTTAAAACTGATGGGAGAGTTTTTCCCTTAAAGCAGTTTTCAGAGCCTGCTAGAGGAAAGAGCAATAAAGCCTTATCTGATGGAAAGCTGGCAGAAGAGGTCATAAAGCTGCCTGAGAGCTGCAAATACTGTCAGAAGAACACTCAGACAAAAGAAAAAGAAAGAAAACTTTTAAAAGCAGCTGTATTAGTTTGATTCAGTATGTTACCTTCTGAAACATGTGGGGTAATTTGTTAATATTGTTATGTTTTATGGAGTTATCTAGGTATTGTAAATCTTCAAAGTTCTGAAGGGAATTGGAAAGGAGAATGAAGATTTATGGAGGATTGATTTATAGGAGTAAATTGGAAACTTGAATGATATCAAGAAGGAATCAATTGGAAAAAGAAAGGAAATTAACTGATTGTCTAAATCTTGAGAAGAATTTCTTTGTTGGAAATTGAGTGGGGGGAAGGGCAGCAGTGGAAAGTTGCCTTTGTTTCTGGTTCCCATCAAACTGGTAAAGTTGAGTGGGGGGACAGGCTGCTGTCACAAGATGTTAATTGATTGAATATTTGTTTCTTTGAAACATAATGGTTTTTTTGTTTAAAGAATATGATCAGAAATGTAATGTTTTTAAGAAGTTTTCAGGTTCTTTTATGTGAAAATAGGAAGTTTTAATTAATTGTATAGATGCCAATTATTTAAAGGGACTTCAAGTATAATAGTTTTTGCCTTTGTTCTTTTGAAAATGTTTTTGTTAAGGCAATATGTAGTTTGGGATTTTTCTGTGTATTGGGTATTTTAAAAGCAAAATAATTGGTATATTGTTCAATTTATGAAACATCTACTTGGGTATGTAAGAATTGTGTGAACATTCTGGGATAGATTTCTTACTGTTAAAAGTCTTACAATATGTAGATGATCTTCTTGTGGCAGGGAGGAAAAAGAGTGGCCTTGCCCAAGTTACTATCAGTCTGTTAAGTAATCTAGGGGCACAGGGATTAAGAGTTTCCCAAGAAAAATGGCAATTTATGAAAAATGAGGAAAAATATTTGGGCCATTTTATAAGCTTAGAGAAAAAGAAACTAGATCCTGTATAGGTGGAGGGGATTCTTCAAATTACTAAGCCTAGAATGAAAAAGAGTCTCCAGAGATCTCTAGGATTGGTGGGGTATTGTAGAACCTGGATTGACAAATATGCATTATTAACTAAGCCTTTATTAACTCATTTGTTGGAAGAGAAGCCTGATATAGTTCAATGGGATTCAAAAGGGGAACAAAGTTTTGAAATGTCAGCCCCTGTTTTACTTTTGCCATCTTTGGAAAAGGCTTTTCATTTATATGTAAATACAGTAAAGAATGTGGCTTTAGGAGTATTATCACAATTAAGGCCACGGCAGCCACTGCACTTTTGGTAGAAAAAAAGTCAGAAATTAACCTTTGGGGGTAGTTTAATAGTGAGTGTCCTGCACCAGGTTCAATCAATTCTGAATCAAAGGGGCCGGGAGGTGGCTAACTGATTCAAGGATTTTAAAATATGAAGCAATATTATTGGAAAGAGATGATTTGGTACTCTCACCAGACCATAACTTTAATCCAGCCATGTTCTTATCTGCTTCCCCTGGGGAACATGTGTCCGTTAAACATGATTGTCCAAATGTAATTGATTACCAAACTAAGATTAGGGAAGATTTGTAGGAGGTCCCTTTGTTGAAAGGTACTGAATAGTTCATAGATGGTTCCTCACAAATAGTTAATGGGAAAAGGAAAAATGGTTATGCTATTGTTAATGGGGAAGATTTGATTCTGGTTCAAGCTGGATTCTTGCCAAAAGAGTGGTCAGCTCAAAATTTGTGAATTATATGCAGTAAATCAAGCCCTAAAATTGCTTGAAGGACTGATTCAAAATATGCTTGGGGAATTGTTCATATATTTGGGAAATATGGGAAGAAAGGGAAATGGTAAATAGCAAAGGAAAGGGATTGGCAAACAGGGCATTGGTCACTGAAATTTTAGCTAATCTTATGTTGCCTAAGAATATTGCAGTGATTCATGTGCAGGGGCACTAAAGAGATTCATTTGAGATAAGGAGAAAGTGCTTTGCAGATGAGGAGGTGAAACGGCCTGGAGAAGAGGAATCTGTAAGTATAGAGGAAATGATGGTGCTAATTCTGGCATTTCTGCCTCCAATGCTTCCACCTTCCTTTATCCCAGAAGGGAACCAGGAACCCAAAGTCTTGGTGCTCAGGAGGATAAAGAGGGCACTGGCTCCTCCCTGACAGCAGATAGGTACTGACCACAGCAGGTATGAGACATGTACTCCAACATTTACATCAGGGCAGTCATGGGGTGTCCAAGGCCTGTGTGATGTAGTGCTAAGTTTGTGGCACTGGCTTGTACACAATAGCAGGCAATTGGTCAGTGGGTGTCCTGTTTGTCAAAGGATGAATAGGGTGCCCTAATGACAAGTCCAAAAAGGAGGAAGGCCCCCTTGGTATCAGGCCTTTCCAAAAGCATACAGGTGGACTTTATCGAGCTGCCATCAGTGGGGTGTCTCAAATATCTGCTGGTCGTAGTGGACCATCTGACCTCATGGGTGGAGGCCTTTCCCCTTACCTGGGCAATTGCCTCAGCAGTTGTAAAAGTACTCCTTGAGCATATCATTCCGGGGTATAGGATGGTGGAGCAGGTAGATTTGGACCAAGGCACCCATTTCATGGCTAAGATGCTCCAATCTGTGGCCCAATCATGGGACTTAAATACCCCATGGCATCTTCCCTCATCAGGTAAAGTGGAAAGGATGGCTAAGGAAATTAAACAGCAACTGACTAAATTGGAGTTAGAGACACAATTGCCCTAGACCAAGTGCCTTCCCCTTGCCTTATTAAGAATTAAAACAAAACCCAGAATGGATGTGGGATTATCACCTTATGAGTTATTGTATGGTCACTCTTATCTAAAACGGATTCAAAATTCCTCCTTGGATCCAATGTTTGAGACCAAGGATTTGTTTTTAGGAAAATATGTCTTTATTGCAACATCTAAAAACTTTACACCTAAAAGGGCTTATTGCTCAGACTCCTCCCTTAGGATTCACAGTGCATAAGTTCTAGCTTGGAGACGGGGTCCTGGTTCGGACATGGAAGGAGGACAAGCTGACCCTGAACTGGAAAGGACAGTTCCAGATCCTGTTGACTTCAGATACAGCAATATGCATCAAAAAGGAAGGTTGGACACATCACACTTGAGTCAAAGGTCCCGTGGATGCATCAAAGAAGTGGGCAGTAGAGACTGATCCAGGAACATTGAAAGTGTGGCTGAGCAAAGACTGATGAATTGTGCATGTAAAATCTTTTTGACTTCTCTCATTTGGGGAACTGTCTTGGAACTTTTCTTGTTTGTACTAGATATTAAAATTTGTTGAATTGTATTGTTAGAAATTAGGGGTATTATATACTAGTAAGGAGAATGGGGTGTGAACCAAACCCAAAGGGTTGGAGAATGTGCCTTGTATATGCATGTATGATTTTATGTGGGTACACCCTTTATACTGGTACCTTGAGAGAAGTGGGGTATGAAAATACCTTTCAAACCCTGATCCAAACAATAGCCACTAGCTTTAAAATTGACTGGTTGTTGGATATGTGGGGGACCTGATCAACTTACACAGTGGCCCTGGGTTTATGTTCCCCTGTCTCTGGCCTGGACCTTGAGCAACAAGTCAGTAATACACAATGGAATAGGTTTCTAGTCAGCAGAAGAAAAGCATCACTGGACCCTGACAATACAGTTTTAGGGAGATATTGCCTACATCAGAATGGTACAGGGCCATGGATGGGAGAAAGTGAGTGTACATGGACATGTACTTGCAGAGAAGGGAGCTATCATAGACTACAGTAGGTATGTGAATAAATGGAATCAAACCAGTATAATTTGTTATGATGGATCAGTAATTTGCTGTATCCAAAATTCTAATAGGAGTGAGGGTGTGCGAGGAAAATGCCACCTGCCTGTTTAATCCCTGATCGAGAGGGACCCCAGATATGGACGTGTATAACCTTGAATAGCATAGCAACAGGTTCAACTTACACTTCAATGGAATGGAAGTGGGAGAATAGAGAAGACACTGTTAGGAAAATGTTTAATAGTTTCTGGAGCGTCAGGATCTAACTGGGGAAAATGATTGCATCTGCCAGTGGGTAGTTGGAGATGTAATTCTAATAGGGGAGGGGGGGACTCTTAGGTCCCTGGGATGTGAGGTATTTTCCACCTTCAAGTGGACCCTTCATATTTTAGTATGAAAATAATCCTGCCCTGAAGGGGCATTATTGATCTGTGGTCAGACAGCTTATACTCATTTACCCAAAAATAGGACTGGGGTTTGTTATATAGGTATAATTAGACCTAAATTTTTCTTTCTCTCATCAAGCGTTGGCAGGTAATTGAGGATAAGGTTATACAAAGATTTGGAAAGGGGAACATGAAGTGTGGACCGCTCCCTAACCTACATTGATTCTTCTTTGACCCAAACAAATGATGCCAATGGGTGGGGAAATGCCTGGCCTCCAGAGAGAATTATAAAAGAATACAGACTGGCAACATGGGCCCAGGATGGTAGTTGGGGGTATCAAACACTGATATATGTGTTAAATCGGTTGATTAGGCTACAGGCAGTCCTTGAGGTAATAATTAACCAAACTGCTCAGGCCCTTGATCTATTAGTCGATCAGGCCACCTAAATAAGGGAAGCTGTTTTATAACATAGATTAATTTTAGATTATTTGCTAGCAGAGGAAGGAGGGGTCTGTGGGAAATTAAACTTGTCCACTCGTTGCATGCAAATTGATGACAAGGGACAAGTGGTAAAAGAAATTACAAAAGGCATTTGCAGAAGAGTTCATGTACCTGTACAGGTGTGTAAATCCCCTTGTTCTAATAGCTGGTGGTCTTGGTTTGATGGTAGCTGGTGGAAACAACTTTTATGGTATGGATTAATTGCTATCAGTGGTATTATATTGTTACCATTACGCTTACCCTGTATGATTACACTAATAACCAAAATAGTCCAAGGATCCCTTTCAAAATTATTGCATACAGAGGATGCTGTTAAAATGATGATTCTCCAGAAAAGAGGCTGGAGGGTGTTGGAAGGGGATAATTCTGATAGTGAACTTTATAAACAATGTTTAAGCTTGTTAACTGATTCTGAGCAATGTGTAAATTCTTCATAGAGCATGTGATAAAAATCACTTACATATTAGGAGTGGGGAGTTGTGTGGAGTAAGGTATGGTGAAGAACTTACAGATTAAGCACATATTGATCAGGGACTGCTAGCTAACGTAAAATCAGGCCTATAGGCCCCAGTCCCTTGAAGGACTAGGCTGCATTCCTTTGCCCAAATAGGGATTAACCTGTATGTGGCCGAAGAAGTTATAAATCACATTGCCAGCTGCATTTCACTGATCAAATATGACCAATCACAACCATGGAGGGTAGGATTTTGAAGGTTCTTTGCTGAAATGTATAAAAGTCATGAGCATCTTCAAGGGAGTGGCTCTCTCCTGCTGTGAATCTGGCTCACAGACCAGGATGGGGTGGGCTTCTCGAGATTCTAATAAATAATTCTGCTTTTCTATGAGTGATCTCTGAGTAGTCATTTTTGGATAGGATTTTCTATTCCTCACATTAGGAAGGGGGAAGCCCAAAAATTTGGGGTCCCAGACCAGTGTAACGAGATGTTTCAAAAGAATTTGCAGCCTTGAACCCATGTGCTAGTCAAGGGACAAGGTTTTATTGCAATAGTAATTATAATACCATTACAAAAGGAGCTGGAATTTTAAGGGAATTCCACAGGGAAACAAAAGCAAGGAGATACATCTATACAGCTTTGGATATGTTTAATTCTGTGGCTCATAGGTAGGAGGGTGTGATCTCTGGAAGAGTGGTCCTCAGTTGACCATATTATTACTGACAAGATTGCCAGTCAGCACTGAATTGAGGAGTGGTCTCTGGAATTAGGCAGATTGGGTTTGTGGGAGTTTCTGGAGGCCAGAAGCTATCTAAGGAGTGGTCAAAATCAGACAGATTAGGTATGGGAGTTTCCAAAGCCAGAAGATTTAGAACTACTGATTTATTGTTAGGACAGAAGTCCCTCCCAAAGTCAGGAGACCCTAAAACTACCATTATATTTCCCTAGAAGCTATACTATATCAAAATCATTCCTGTAACTTCACAATTATCTCTATGGCCATTCAGTCAAACACTTAGTTCTGATTGCAAGACAGACCCTTTACTAAAGGGGACCCTATACTGCCAAATGTAACATCATGAATGCTAATGCTGGAGCCTTTTGATCTGTGCTTATGGTAATACATCTGTTTCTAAGTCTAGATGAGCAATGTTTTGAATGCTGATAACTTGATCCATCTGCCACAGTGCCTCACTATGTCATTTAAATAGTATAATACCAGAAAAAGGACAATTTAGGAAATATCACTTTGGCAGAGAATGTTAATTTTCAAAAGATTAAACACAGATCTTTGTTTTATGTGAGAAAGCCAAACGAGCATCGTTTTATCAATTATCTGCTAACCATAATAAAAATTGATTATTATCCGGGAAAAAAGATTAAACACTACAGATAAATCAAATCATGAAGCTATGTGAAATGCATAGTGTGCACCTCTTGTTGTTGTTTGTCCTTTGTTCTTGAAGAGGAACATGACATCAGAAAGATGCTATGACATGTAAGTGAACTGGATTTGTGTGGGATGGGTGCTAGACCCCCAAATTTAACAGACATCTTCAGGTACAAAGAGAAAGCATTTATTTAGTCCTTACAGGAAGAGGCCCAGCATACCCAGGAGGCATTCCAGCTCCCACCATGTTCTTGACTTGACTAGCAGGAAGTAGAACACTCTGTTGGATAGGAAAAGACTCAAGCCTTTTCATTGGATAGTATCCACTTCTTGTGGGTCACATCACCTGTAACTTCATTAATTTCCTGTATCTCAGAATTCAAGACCTCATTTTCTGGCTCTGGGAATAGGAATCATGTGTCTTAGTCTCAAACTGAGAAAACTTCACTCAATCAGTCCCATTCAGTCCCCACTCTTTTCATCCATTTGAAGATTTCTCACTCCAATATACATTTTCCACTAGGGCTTCTTTGTGACTTGGGCCTTCAGGCTGGTCACTCTCTTTAGTACTAACTGTAACCCACCCTCTACCATTTAGAACCTATACCCACACATCAGTGGAAGCTTTCAGGAACCACTTTAGCTACTCCTGAACTCAGCTAAATCTTGAACTTCTCTAATGATTAAGTGCATAAGTAAGTGGGTGACAGGATATTCCTGCTTAAAACAAAGAGCAGGAATCAGGCCCCTCTTGCACCAACTCCCACTATTTGTCTTGGAAACCCTGTCCTCACAGAACAGATTGGTGTCTGGCAGCCATAGAATTACAGCACTGTGGAGGCCCAGGGACCTCAGGGCCATTGTTACATCATTCCCACTTCAAGCAATCTGGACCCAGATTCGTTTGGGACAAAGGGATGGAGGTCTCATCTTCTGGAACTGCTTCAGGCTGAGAAAGGGGCATAGACCCCTGTCCAATGGGGTCCAGACTGAGGAGGGGAGATAAGTAACTTGTAGGTGGCAGCAGCAGTGTTTGGCGCTGAATGTCAGAATCAGGTGATTTCAAGTTAACCAAGTGGTTGGAATTTCATGATTCAGAGTCTGGAAGAACCAACTCTCACAAATTTATTAAAAATACAAGGACTAAATATGAGCAAAAGAGAAAGAATAAACAAAAATGTAGTTCATATGGAGGTTACTAGGGACAGTAACCAGAAACCAGAAACCCACCCAAAGGAAGGCTGGGGGAGGAGGAGAGCAGCTTTTCCTAGGATAAATACCCAAGAATGTTTTCCCCAAATCCCTGCTTTTGTTTCCTCAAAGGAGTAGGTGCAATGGTAGAACATTGTGCAACTTCAGTGAATGTGATCATTCCCAGAAAAAACCCTAGAGTCTTAAACGGGGAGGCTTTTACCCAACTAGTATGGGTGTTAACAAAACTGAAAGCAGTTTGAATCCCCTGCAAGGGGGTACATGTGCAGGCCTTTTTAATAGTCCTTTCAGAATTTACTTGCCTGGGAACTATACGAGGGAATGCAGGAGTCAGAAGTTGGAGAATTAAAGGTACCATGGTCAGGGGCAAACAACCAACATCATGGCAGCTTATTTGTAAGCCTGCTTCCCCTTCACCTGAAGTGAATTCCCTTTTCTTTAGAAAACAACAGAAACCTCTCTAGGTCCATGGACAGCTAGCAGAAATTGTTTTCCCCACGTACTTAACAGAGAATTGTTTGGTTGTCAAAAATTCCCTTGCTTTCCATACAGTCCCCATGATTGTGCAAAACATGAAAAAACACATTTGAAGTCAGTATAGATCTTTGTGAAGTAAGAAGTCTAGGAAAGGGTTCCAGAGACCCCTAGGACCCTAGCCCCACCTCCCATCAACATATAGTGTAAAAGGGTTTCAGGATCCTAAAAAACTTTAGCCTGATCAGGGCCTGCTAAGATTGTCTGCTTGCTCTGCTTGCTCTCTCAATGAACAAAAAGGAAAGTAGAACTGGCCCCAAATACTTGCAAAGAGGGCCTTCAGACAAAGAAACTATAGCCCTAGGAAGCAAAAGAGTTTATAGTAGCAACCAGAGACTCCTCCAGGGCTGGGTTGCAAATCAGAATATCACCTATATACTTGTATTATGCTTCATATCTTCCATTGGCCCCTTCCTTTGATTACAGAAATTTGCTATAAAAGGAAAAATCAAGGACATGATTTAAATAGTTATCAAAATTAATCCATCAGGTCTTTTTTGAAAAGACATACAGGATAAAACATCCTTAACTCAGTTTTACTTTAGATAATTGTCTAGTTTTTAACAATTCCACCTTAAGCTAGTCTCAGGAATAATCAGGTGGATTCTCATTCAAAAGAACACCACTGAGAAATTGAATCAGAAGGATCCTTCTTTCAGCAGAGGCCAAGATTGTCCTCCTAATTTGTTCCCAAATACTAACTTCCACCTGTAACAATTTCTTCTGAGGCATATTCCTTTCAGATGGGGCATCACTGGCTTGATGATCAGACAGTTATACCTGAATTTAAAACTCCAAATAAAATCTCTTGGGGACTGCAACTGATATTTATCTCCAGTAGCAATTCTTATTAATCAAAGCTTCAGATGAATCTAATTCTCAAGGATCACAATAAGAAATTCATTCTAGAAAGTTCACAGCTTATCTTTCATAACTGAGTAGATAGTTTTAGGTTCAACATTACACAGATCACTTTGATTTTAAAATGTCCAATACACAGAAAAATTCTAAATTGCCTATTGTTCATAACAGAAACATGTCATATTCAAAGGGACAAAGGCAAAAATTTATTTCCAGAGTCCCCTTAAATATAGGTATAACTTTAAGATGAGTCCATACAATCAATTAAAACTCATACAGAATATTGAATATCCTAATTTCACATAAAAGAACCTTATTAGAATTAACAATTTCTTCATTCTTAAAAAAAAAAAAAATGTTAACTTCTTCCAATTGAGAAATGTCTATAAACTTTTTTTGGAAATAGCTTATCAAATAAGGTTAAAATTATACTCTAGGTACTTTAAGCTTTAGATCACATTTGTTATCATATTCCCTAAACAAGGAGACTATTACACACTTAAATAAACATTAAATAATTTGCTGAAGACAGATGGACACCTTACTAGAAATAAATGGCTTTCAGAAAACTTGTGGTTCTCCACAAACCTCTTAGAGCAGCTATAGACTTGAAAAACAAAAATAAAACATTCAGTTATTAGCACCATGTAAATGTAGGCTGTTTCTTTAAACAATATAAGCAATTAATATTTCAACCAGCAAGGGGGAAGGGAGCTCCAGAGAAATGAAGTTTGTTAAAAAGCAGTGGCACCAAATCTAATGGGGGAAGAGAAAAATTAGATTGTTGCCTGACAGTCTAACCTGACAAGGTTCTCTTACCCTTTCTCCACTCTATGTGGCAGCCCTTCACCCACTCCATGTGGCATTTCTCCCAACTTCACCATGCTTCCCAAGCCCTACTTTTCACAGCTTCAAATATCCTGCAATAGCCTAAATAGGACAGGATTCAGCATGAGAAATATTGACAGATCTACCAATCTGTCATTGGGGGATGGAGGGGTGAGACCAATTTGTTTCAATGGCCATAATGACAGCTGAAACAGCCAGAAATTGAAGAAATTAAAGTCACCCACTATATCCTGGACCATAGCCAGTTGTCCTGATTTTTGTTCTGTTACTGAACTTCAATAACTATAAAAGAGAGTAAAACTGATAACTATGAAAAAATAAATAAAATTAAAAAATAAAAATAAAAAAACTGATAACTATGAAATTCTGCCTCACTTAAATCACATGCAAGTCATTGGTCTTCTTCTAAAATGAAGGATGAACAACAACAAACAAACAAATGGCTTTAGTTTGCAGTGATTATATTCTTAGGGCAAACTGGTTTTGACTTCTTATTTATCACTCTTCTACCAATAAACACTGCTTAAAGCCTTAGTTTCTAACTTCCGTAGTGCGTTTTTTTTGTTTTTTTTGTTTTTTTTTTTAAAGCCTAATAGGATTATTGGGAAATGACAAAGACAAATTCAGGACATGGATTGTGGTTGTGTCTCTGAAAGAATTCAGGCTCAAACAATCTCCAAATCAAGCAAGGACATTTATTTTAGCATTTACTTGGGGTAAGGGGTGATGCACCCTATGGGACTTCTCTTTAAGGGAGACAGGCAACCGAGCAGAGTGAGGCAAAAATTTATATAAAGAAAGGAAATCAAGAGAAAAAAAAAAAAAAGAATTGGGCAGAGCAGGAAATTGGATGATTTTAGAGGAAATTTTGCATTATTTGGACAATCTCAGATAAAGTATGCATGAGGAAAAGTCTCTGTGATTGGATAAAGGTATGACAAGTAAAAGGAGTAAAAGGTCCTTTTGTTCTAATCAAGTCAGACAAATAGACAAGGACAGAAAGACTGAGAGAGACAGACATATACATAGAGAGACAGAGACAGAGAGAAAGAGAAAGGCCCAAAGACAGAGCAATACAGAGAAAGACAGAGACAGAGACAGAAAGACACAGAGAGACAGAGAAAGACAAAAGAGACAGAAGACAGAGAGAGAAATACAGACATAAAGACACAGAAAATGAGAGAGACAGAGAGACAGAGACAGAAAAAGGGACAGCATTAATGCAAAGAACAGCGGCTAAAATCTATGATCCTAATATATCTTATAATCCTAGAGCTGGAAGGTAACTTGAGAGTGCATGAAATCCAATCTCTTTATTTTATTAATAAACGGAGTTACAGAGAGATTAAGTGAATTTGCCCAAGATCACACAAAAAGTCTAAGGTAGAATTTGAATTCAAGGCTTCCTGACTCCAAATCCATTGCCCTTTATACTTTGGGATTCTCAAACTACGGCCTTTGGGCCACATGTGGCCTGCTGAGGGCATTTATGTGGCAGCTGGGTTATGGCAAATGGGCTGAGGGGCAGAGACAGAGTGTTTTTATTATAGTCCGGCCCTCCAACAGTCTGAGGGACAGTGAACTGGCCCCCTATTTAAAAAGTTTGATCACTTCCAGTTGATCAATGATGGACAGAAACAACTACACCCAGAGAAGGAACACTGGGAAGTGAATGTAAATTGTTAGCACTACTGTCTATCTACCCAGGTTACTTATACTGTTGGAATCTAATACTTAATGTGCAACAAGAAAATGGTATTTACACACATATATTGTAACATATGTAAAATGTATGGGATTGCCTGTCATCAAGGGGAGGGAGTAGAGGGAGGGAGGGAATAATTTGGAAAAATGAATACAAGGGATAATATTATAAAAAAAAATTACTCATGCATATATACTGTGAAAAAAATATAAATAAAAAAATAAAAATGGGAAAAAAAAAAGTTTGAGGAGCACTACCGGATTTATATCAATTCTCACAATAGCCCTCTGGAAACTAAAATAGTAGAGTCCAAATACCATGATTTCATTGTCATTGGTGCTTTAAAAAAACCTTGCTATTGGAACATTGACACATTTGTTTCACTTGCCATATATTTGTTGCCAATTTCATCCCTAAATGTTCTTGAGATTACATGGCTTTATTGAGGTTAGCCACCAAATGATGGGATATGACAGTTTTGAACTCCCCAAATATATTGGGATTTCAGGACTCCTTTTACAAACCATCAAAATGATGGAATTTGGCCACAAAATGTGGAGAAAAGGGCAATACAGACCTCAAAAGTATATTGGGGTTATGTCCCAGTGTCTCAAGATGTCTCAAAAGAATTTGTAGGCTTAGACTTCTAAATCAAGGGGCAAATATTTCATTATGCTGCTAATAACAGACTATTTTTTGTTTTTTGTTCTTAGCAGGGAATGAGGTTTTAGCAATTAACAAAAGTGAAAGACAAGTTCTCTAGTGGAATTCACAGTTAACTTGGGAAAGATGCCATTAAAGTGTGGTAAGTGCCTAATGAACCATAGACTCTTTAAGGCAGGCTTACTCTAGGGAGTTAACCATTTTGACACTTGGCAAACAGATTAATCCTAAAAAGGAATTTGTGAGATAGTGAGGTACAGGTAGTTCTTTTATAGAGGAAATATAATCTGGAGGAATGGAATTATACCTTGGCTTTGATACAGTAACTATTGGAGTTATGATGGTTTTATTAGGCAAAAAATTCTTTCAAGAAACCATAATCAAATGTAAGATTGTAATAAAAGTTCACTTAAACAATAAACGACTCAATTAAAATCAAATGATCAAGATAATTGGTGTTTCTCCCACATTGACTCAGGGAATTTAGGCTAATCCCTGCTATTAAAGGTTTGCCCAGATTAAAGACCTGCTCAAATTAAGGATCTGGCAATCTATTTCTCCTCTGTCCTCATCAGTGCCTCCTTTCTATTCACTTGTTTTTGTTGGTTTTTGTAGTTTTATCATGTGATTTGACTCCTAGATCTTTAGTAATCCTCTTTTGTAGTTTTTTTGTTTAATAAATGAGTTTGCATTCTAAAGCAATATCTTTGGTTGTCATGAATCTCAGTTGGTAGGGAGAGCAATTATTTGCTGGCTAAAGATTTTTCCAGGCTCTTTTGGCCTTTTAATTTTATTATCTACTTGGTGTGGGTTGAGCTTTTTCAGGAAATCATGGCAACAAAGATCAATTTCATTTGACACTTTTCAGCACTGACAATTCATTTGAATATATCAGATTGAAGGTATTGAAATTGTTTGTGATACTTTCATTTCCAAACAGATTTCTGTACCCTCTCTGATACAGAGAAACATTTTTTGTAACAGAGAATAAACAAGGAGGTGGGCAATCAGGAAAGGAATTCTACAACTCAACATATTACCAAGTCTGACAGCCTATGTAATGTTTCACCCATCATGTTTTGCATTTCTGCAGAAGAAAGTGCATGTTCTCTCCTCTTTTAACATAGCCCAATCAATGTGTATCAGCATTCAGGGTTTTGGTTTGGATTGTGTTTTTTGGAAGAGGGGACATATTTTCTTGTTTCCATTTACATTGCTGTTGTGTATATACTGTTTCTTTTTCCTTTAATTCAACTTTGCATCAGTTCATTAAACTCTTTTGTCAATCTGTCAGCCAGCATTAATACTATGTGCCAGGCAGTGAGCTAAGCTTAGTCTTTCCATTCTTCTTGGTATTGTTCATAGTCATCATATTTTAGGGCTCAATATTCATTCCATTCCATTCATTATCCATTCCATTAAACGTGTCACATTTGCTGGGTATGTACTTTCTTTTTCTTTGCTATTGCAAATACACATTTTGTATATAAAATGTCTAGAAATATTTGGCTGTGTAAGGGATCTTCTTTTTCCAATTTTCCTGGAAGTGTGATCTGTGGAGCAAAGAATATATGCACACTTTCTTTGCACAATTACAAATTGCTTTTCAGAATATTTCAATGGAACTACACCTATATCAGCTCTTCCCATCTTCTAATATCTTTCCCAATCTGCTGGGTAGGATTTGAAACTTAGTTTGATTTCATTTGCCTCAAGCTGTTTTCTTAAAATGATTCACATAGGTTGCTGGCCAAAGATTGTCAAGAAGGCAGCACTACTCTGGTATTGCAACTGAGACCCAAAAGGTTAATAAATTTCTTGCACAAGACCTCAAAGTGAGTGCAAGAATTAGAATCCATTTCTCCTTCAGTTTGTGCCAATGGTTCTTCACTTCTAATGTCATATGGGTCTTTCATTTAGCTTCAGGAAAATTTTTTGATTACATATCTGAAGTAAAACCCCTGTAGAGAACAGATTCCATTCTATAATGATTTATGTTGATCTAATTCGTGAATGCAACATTAGATCCTACATTTGTTTTTCAGTCATTTCAGATATGTCCAACTCAGCTTGACTCCATTCAGGATTTTCTTGGCAGATACTAGAGTGATGTGTAGTTCCTCTTCCAGCTCATTTTACAGATGAGGAAACTAAGGCAAATAGGGTTAAATGACTTATTTTTCTAAGGTCACAGAGCTAGTTGTGTCTGAAGCCACATTTTGAAGGGACCCTGAAACTCTAAAACTTGAAGGAGAAAATCTTCAACTCTGCCTCAGTGAGGGACCCCACCTGAGGAAAACAAGAAAAACAGTTTAATTCTGTTATCTAGGGGGGGTTGGTTCAGTCTGGAGCTAAAAGAATTCCAACTTTATTGAATTAAAGAAGCTCATTCAATTCTATTCAAATTCCAGCTCAAGCTGAAACCCAGCTTGTAAATGAGCCAACTTGGGCTATCCCAGCTCCCACTTAGACCCAATATCATAACTTCCTCCAATGAAGGTCTTTTGCAGATGGAACTTGGTAGCTCCCTTCTCTGCCAGGACCTTCTGTCCACTGAGAACTGCATTTTCTCAGTGCAAAACTTCATTTTCCAATAGATCTGCCACTATAGAAGTCAGTGTCTGTGTAACCTGATTTTTAATAATAAACTTTCATTTTGCAACTATAATTCAGTAATGAGTGAATTCTTTCACTCCTAAAACCTGCGGGATTTAAAGGGGATTTTTAACAATTTTCTTATAGCCACTAATCTAGACCACTCAAACAGCATCAAGTTGAACTCAGATCTTCTTCCTGATTCCTAGCTCCACTGTGCTACTCAGGTTTAAACACTTTTCTCAGTTTATTCATTTACTATTACTCAATTAGATCCCCTCCTCATTCCAGTGTATCTGCTCCAGACATCTTCCATGTTGGAACTTTCTTCCTCCTCATTTCTATCTCCTAGATTCTTTCAAGTCTCAATTCAATTAAAATCCCACTTTCTACGAGACTTCCCTAATCCTTAATTCTAACATCGTCCATGTTGATGCTTTTCCTATTCATTTTGGATCTAGTTTGTTTATATATTGTTTACATATTTGCCTCCCCCATTAGATTATGTTTTCCCAAAGCAGACATTGCCTTTTTTTTTTTAAATTTGGCACACAAGCACAAAATCCATCCATATGTTTATTGACTGAGATTCTAACTATATATGTGGTTGCTTTAAAATGACTAGAAATCTACCACATTAAAGCCTAGTTAGAGATTGCCTTGTCAGGTAGCACTGATTTTAAAGATGCAGCCACATTTGTACTTGATTTATTGTTTCCTTAATTTTCAAAAAGAACAGAGCCAGAGCATCAAACATTATGAAGGGGTTTATCAAGGACACAATAAGCCTTTTTTCCCCTTTTTCTTTTTGGCCATTAACATTAGTATGTTTGAATGTTGTAGTGAATTTTTCATAACTAGTATCATAACATTGAACAATTTGCCTCTTCCTTATCCTCCCCCAACACATACATTTATGGAAATTAATTTTTAATTCTATTTCAAAAGACTTGAAATTTCATTTGTGGGATTACTTCCTCTACCATTGCTGATCTTCACCCCTGCATAACTAAGGAGATGCCTTCCTACATTGCTGTTAAAAACATAAATCAGTGACAAGTCTTTTGCTGATAAATTTTACTTTTTGGCTTACCCCTTGACAAGAGTCTGTCACCTGGTCTACAAATTCTTTTTATTCCTTCCTGTTTAGAATCTTTCAAGCTCTAAAACTTGTGAAAGGAAGCAACACTGGAAAATTTTCAGTTGTCAGTTAAAAAAAAAAATCTATACTATACAGATTTTCCAATAATACATAAGTATGTTCTTTGGCTTCAATTTACCTATAAAAAGATGGGCTATGAGTTGGTCCGAGGTTTACAAGAATTTCAAAAACAAAACAAAATGAATTTTTGCAACACTAAGAATAGAGAGATCAGAAGCTTTCTCCACATCCAAAATACTTTAGAGGTGCATAGAAGGAAGTGATTAAGGAAATTCTTGCCAAGATTAAGGGGGAAAACTGACATTCTCAGAATTATGTATATACACACACCTGTGAACTCATTAATTGTTAAATGTGGCTTACACATATATTAGCCATGTAAATAGTAGTTTTGTTTTGAGGAGTCCCAAATTTCTCAAATACAATTTCACAAATAACTTGTCCCTAATGCTCTGTTTATATGCTGACTCTCAGCATTACTTTCCAGAGTAGGGTCCTTTCAATATATTGCCTCTCACATATACCAACATTCTGAGTATGTCAATAAAGCCTCTTTCCCCTTAACCATGCCTGCATTCTTACATTAAATGGTTAGAGTAGTTTCACTTTTCTATGGCAAGATTTATGAAGAGAGAAATTGGACACTAAGTGGTGTCCACTGGGTGGGTATTTCCAGGTTTAATTTGCATCTGGCACCAATAGCTTTCATTAAAAACTATGAGGTTACAACTATTGTGTCACTATGCCTTGTCTTTGTCTTAGTAACCTGGTTTACTTACACCAGAGTCCAAATCTTCCTATCCTCAGATATGTCTTTTTTTTTTTTCTTAACGAAGTACTAAGCAGTATTGTGGAAAACTCCTGGATTTGAACATTTGCAGGGACACATATTTGTTCAAATACCTTAGACAAATTACATAAACTTTTGATCATCTATAAAGGGAAGACTTATATTGTTTCAGTTGCAAAGATTGTTCGAATGTTTGAATCTACCAAGCACTGCAAGTGAGAGCAGTTTTTGTATGGTTTTAAGGAAGTTAGATATCCAAGTTAGACTCAACTTCCATTCTAATCTCAGATACACTTGCTACCTATGTGAACCAGGTCAAATCAATACCATTTCCCTCAAATTCCTCTGGAAGATGAGCAGGAAGAAGAAATGTCAAACCATTCCCGTGTTTGCCAGGAAAATCCTCAATGGGATCAGGAAGTCAAATCAAACAACAAAGTTTTCAGTTTTCTTTTCTGTGCCTGATCAAATTACTTTCCAACCAAACATTTACAATTAACTTTTTTGACTCAACTTTTCAGATGATTATTGATAAAGGTAAAATATTTCCATTTCTTTGTCTGTCCTTAGTAAGTCAATACAAATTGTTTTTGTGGTTGGCACAAAGTGTGAGATAATTGAGTTAGAGAGCCCTGAATACCCATCTACCTCAACAGAAATCCAAACAAATGAAATAAGCAGCATATGCTTTATTCCTGGCATTGTGGCAAGACCACTTGGGGACACACGGACTGAAAAAAACCAAAACAAAAACTCCCTGGCCTTTCAAGAAGGTAAATATTTTATTGTTGAAACATCTTCAAATACTTATCAAAGTTCAGCCCCAGCCCCAGCCCCAGCCCCAGCCCCAGGGCCAGGCAGCCGCCCGGATACGTGGTAGCTACTGTGTCCGCGCCTGCTGCAACATCGCAGCTCACGTGACTCGGCGCCCGACTCCGGGCCGGGCCGCCCTTAATAGGGAACTCCCGGAGCCATAGAATTGGCCGGCCCACGAGCTAGGGCTCCATCCCCTGTCCTGCGTCCCCGGGGGCACCTCCTAAACTGCGCGAGCGCTCTGGGATCGGTCGGAGGACTTGGTGCAAGTCCCCGCTCTGCCGGATGGCTCCGGACGTCTCCTTGGAGAAGCTGCTCCTCTGGACCATTTTTCAAATGAGAGCCTCTGGACAGTCAATCAATCAGCAAGCATTTATTAAAATCCTACCGTGTCCAGAGATATCTCCAAGGTTCCTCTAGTCCTGATGAGGAGCGGCGCTATGGCGTTCCTTCCTTGTCCATGTCACACCCCCACTCTGGGCCTCAGTTTACTTCCCTGTAAAATGAAGGCGATGGACCAGAGGATCACTAAGCTCTGACTTTCTGGATCTCTGCATCTTATGTGTGTCCCTGGACATACTCCCTATAGGACTGAAGCTCTGCCTACCTCCTGTTTTCTCTTTTATATCCCCAGTGCTCAGCGCATAGTAGGGGTGTATGTTTTTGCCTCAGTTTCTCCATCTGTAAAATGACCTGGAGAAAGAAATGGCAAACCACTCCAGTATCTCTGCACATAGCAGGTGTGTATTTTTGCCTCAGTTTCTCCATCTGTAAAATGACCTGGAGAAAGAAATGGCAAACCACTCCAGTATCTCTGCACATAGTAGGTGTGTATGTTTTTGCCTCAGTTTCTCCATCTGTAAAATAACCTGGAGAAAGAAATGGCAAACCACTCCAGTATCTCTGCACATAGCAGGTGTGTATTTTTGCCTCAGTTTCTCCATCTGTAAAATGACCTGGAGAAAGAAATGGCAAACCACTCCAGTGTCTCTGCACATAGTAGGTATGTATGTTTTTGCCTCAGTTTCTCTGTAAAATGACCTGGAGAAAGAAATGGCAAACCACTCCAGTATCTCTGCCAAGAAAAACCCAAATGGGGTCATTAAGAGTACAAAAGTGAGAAAAAGTGGACTTCTTAGTCTTTCTCCCACTTCCCACAATAACCGTCGCCTACCTTTCCTGAACTATTCCAAGGAAAACATCCCTACTCACTAGTTCATAGAGACCATTGACTGATATAGAAATACAAAGGTCATCAGATAATTGCAAATGGTCTACAAGGACTGCACGGAGCAGAAAAGTGGGATCTCCACTAACTCCAGATTTATAATTCCAGTAAAATGTGGTCTGGGTTTGTGAATCTTGAGTTCTAGGTAGTCTTCTACCCTCCTCTGGATTTTTGCCTGGTGCTGTCCAAGGGAGAGGGATAAAGCTCACCCTAATAAAGGGAATTATATTAAAATGCATAGTAAGTCAAAGGTAAAGTGGACAAAGGTTGTGCTCCTCACCCAAGGAAAATGCAGAAATATGCCTGAACTCCTGCATCACATTTTTAATTTTGGTCATTGAGGGACAGCAAGGGCCCGGTCTCTGAGGCCCTGTGGGAAATTCCCCACTGCCTTATCACTGAAATCCTGCCCTACCCACACTCAGTGCTACTGAACTGGAACCACTGCCAAAGGGCACGAAAGCAATGGTCTACTCTACTCATCATATTCTATCCTTGCACAACCTGGTTGGTTAGGCAGCAATTATTGATCCTGTTTTACAGATGAGAAAACAAAAGCCTAACATGGCAAGTGACACTTGCAAACCAACCAAGATGCAAAGTCCACCCAGATTTTTCCTGACTCTCTGCCCTAAACTCCTCCCAATGGAGCAGTATCACAGTATCTAGATGGGGCCTTGGAGATGGAATATACCATTCTTATTTTACAGATGAGAAACTCAGGGTCTAAGCAGGAGAAAATGTTACACTTCAACAACTATACTGTATGAGGATGTATTCTGATGGAAGTGGATAGCTTCGACAAAGAGAAGATCTAATTCAGTTCCAATAGTTCAGTGATGGACAGAATCAGCTACACCCAGAGAAGGAACACTGGGAAATGGGTGTAAACTGTTTTTATTTTTGTTTTTCTTCATAGGTTATTTTTACCTTCTGAATCCAATTCTTCCTTTGCAACAACAACAACAATAAAAATTCGGTTCTGTACATATATATTGTATCTAGGATATACTATAACACATTTAATATGTATGGGAATGTCTGCCATCTAGAGGAGGGGGTGGAGGGAAGGAAGGGAAAATTCGGAACAGAAGGGAGTGCAAGGGATAATGTTGTAAAAAATTACTTATGCATATGTACTGTCAAAAAAGTTATAATTATAAAATTAATAAAAAAAAAAAAAAAAGAAAAAGAAAAGTACGATCCAAAAAGGGAAATGTTGGGTGTCTGAGGGGATGTGAGAGAACTGGAACACTAATGCACTGTTGGAGTTGGGAAATGATTCAACTATTCTGGAAAACAATTTGGAAGTATACCCAAGGAATTATAAAATTGTGTATTCACTGGGATTAAGTAATACCTTTACTAGATCTGTATCACCAAAACAATCCCACCCCCAAAAGGGGAAAAGACCCATTTATACAAATTGAAAAGAGATTCCTGTCAATTGGGGGGTAGCTGAACAAGCTGTGGTATATGACTATAAAATGAGAAACAGGATGATTTCAGAAAAATCTGGAAAGACGGGAACCGATGCACAGTGAAGTGAACAGATCACTGTACATAGTAACAGCCATATTGTTTGATGAAGAGCTGTGAATGTAGTACAATGATCCAAAACAATCCCAAAGGACAAATGATGAAGTATACCATCCACCACCAGAGAAAGAACTGATATTGATTGAATACAGACTGAAGCATGCTATTTTTCACTTTCATTTTTTTTTCCTTTTATTCAAGTCTTCTTGTACAAAATCATTAATACGGTACAAAACTACTAATAAATACAAAATTGCACATGTTTAAGCTATATCTGATTGCTTATCATCTCAGGGAGGAGGGAGGATAGGGAGGGAAAGACAGAATTTAGAACTCAAAACTTTAAATAATAAATAAAAATAAAATAATTTTTAAAATTTAAAAGAATAAAAAAAATAAGTTTTTGCAGGGTTTTCGCACATCTTCCCTTAGGGTTCAGTGGCTGAGAGACAGGCAAGCAAGCTGAGTTTGCCCAGAGTTTATCTTCTCATACCATCCATCATTGTTGATAACCTTAACAAGGTTTCCTGGTTAAGATTTATTTAGTATCCATACCCTTAAAAAATATCTTCCTGCCTGCTACATAATGCAGGGTATATGACATCAGAATACCTCAGGGGTAAGAGTTCTTAATCTATTGCCCTACTAAGGGAAAAAAAAAAAAAAAAAAAGGGACCAGACAGTACAGTGGAGAAAGTGTCAGGCATGTAGTCAGGAAGATTCATCTTTGTGAGTTCAAATTGGCCTGACACTTACTAGTTGTGTGACCCTGGGCAAGTCACTTCTCCCATTTGCCTCAGTTTCTACATCTGTAAAATACCTGGAGAAAGAAATGGCAAACCACTCCATTATCTCTGCCAAGAAAACCCCAAATGGGGTCATTAAGAGTACAAAAATGAGGTAAAAGTGGACTTTTTAGTCTTTCTCCCACTTCCCACCATAGCTGTTGCCTGCCTTTCTTGAACCATTTCAAGGAAAACATCTCTACTCACTGTCTATTTCATAGAGACCATTGGCTGATTCTAGATGGATTCTGTTTAAAGTATCCAGTCCAACCAGGGAGAGCATAAACTTCCCAAGCCTGGGGACTGGGGGCAGCTAGGTGGCGCAGTGGATAGAGCGCCAGCCCTGAATTCAGGAGAACCAGAGTTCAAATCTGGTCTCAGACACTTAACGCGTCCTAGCTGTGTGACCCTGGGCAAGTCACTTAACCCCAGCCTCAGAAAAAGAAAAAAAAAGAAAAAGACTGGGGACTGACACAAAATCTTAGAACTGGAGGATACCTTGAAGCCAGAGAGGTGAACAAGATTCCCTTCCACAACATACTCTGGACGGGTGGCCATTCACCTGGAAACTGTTCAGTGAAAGTGATACTAAGACTTGGGAGGGTACAACTCTCATTCTTAGGAAGGGGGTATTTATTGTTTGTTTGTTTTTCTGGACTTCTAGCCTTATATCTAATTCATCAGTTTTATACCCTATTCTTCCTTCTGTCTCTAAACAATCAAACATTTATTGTGAACCCTTGTTAAGCACTCACTATATGGACATGATTGAAAATGACTAAAACAACAAGAACAAAAAGGCCAGGCATTGTGCTAAGCCCTAGGGTTAACAAAAAAGGGCCAAAAAAAGAAATTCAATCTTGAAGGGGAAATGACATGCAAATAGGTTGGTTGGCTATTGTCCTTCTTGTTTGAAGAAGACCAAAATGACATTACTATGTTGAAGTCAAAGTACAATGCATCTTACTGTGGCCGATCAGCCCAATTCGAGTTCAAAAGCCTCTACCACAAGTCAGACACACATAATCCAAATAAACATTTAGAGCAGAGAGGGATCTAAATTTGTGCATCTCACGTGTCTTTTGAGACTCTGCAATTCTGCTTCACTCAGAGCACAGTGAATTCTTTTATGTGGGCACTCCATGCAAAGCAGTCCTGTGCCAATGTTTCCCATGGGAAACAATCAATTCTAAAGTTCTTCAGAGAGACCTTGAGAGTGTCCTTGTATCCTTCCTCTGGCTACCACATGAGTGCTTCCCTTGTGTGTTTTTCCACAAAATAGTCTTTTATGTAAATGCCCATTTGGCATTCGAACTATATGGCCAGTCCAACGGAATTGTGCTCTCTGCAGTGGAGTTGAGATGCTCAGCAGTTTAGTTCCAGAAAGAACCTCAACGTCTTATACCTTTCCTGCCAACTGACCTTCTGAATCTTCCTCAGATAATTTAAATGGAAGAGATTCGATTTTCCCAGACACTTATGGATTGTTCGGGTTTATGGGTGTAGGACAATTGAGTCAACACAGTGGCTCTGTAGACCTTTGGTTTCCTCTGGAGGAAAGCATGTTGCAATACATGCATCAATCTCATTAGCTATATACACATCTCTGGAAAAAATACTGCCAAAGTAAGAGAACTTATCCACAGCATTCAAAATTTTTGTCCATTGGCCGTACTGGATGGCATGGTGTGAGCTGGTGGAGTATCTGGGTTTTCTTGGTGTTATTGTCAAGCCAAAATAACGCAAACAGTAATGAATCAGTCCATGCTCTGTTGCACTTCAGGCTCAGAAGCTGCACTGAATACACTGAACACCAACTCTTCCACTTTAATCTTGCCTCATAATCTTTGCTTTTGAAATTTTTGGAGGTGGTTTGGGTTAAGTGGCTTGGCCAGGGTCACAGAGCTTGAACTCAGGTCCCACTGACTCCAGGGCTGGTCTCTATCCACCTAGCTTCCTCGTGTTTTCAAGTCAAATTATTTACCATCAGTGTGGTAGCTGACCTTGATGTTTTCATTCTCACTGAAAACAAATGAAAATAGCATGCTAAAAAGCATGGGGGCGAACACACAGCACCGCTTCACTCCACGGGTGACTGGGAAAATGAGAGAGCAGCAACCATGATTCAGAACCCATGTGAATCATGGATCCAGTTTTACGATACAGCTGAACTTCTCCAAGCAGCCAGATTTTGCCATGATCTTCCAAAATATTTAGATACATTCAAGATAAACAAAGAGGCCCCTAAGTGGTTTAATAGAAGGTAGGAAGACCTGATTTCAAATTCTACCTCAGATACATACTAGTTATATGATCCTAAACAACTCATTTCATATCTTTCTGCCTCAATTTCTTTAGCAATTATAAAATGGGATAAAATGGTGAGGATTCAATGAGATAAGATTTGTAAAGTACTTAGCACAGTGCCTGGCATATTATATACATATATAAAAACACAAATACATGTATGCACAGATAATTGTATGTATATATATTTATATATATATATATGTGTGTGTGTATACATATATACATATGTACACATATATATGCTCATTTTGTACATACATTAAATGCATAAATTACTGTATAAATATATGTATGTTTATATATTATGTCTAATACATCAAATATATTTTATATCAATATAAACTATTATTTATTATATTTTAAATAAATATCAAATTTTGAATGTTGTGGATAAGTTTATTTATCTTGGCAGTATTCATTTCAGAGATGTATATATAGATAATAAGATTGATTATATAAACTTTATAAATGAGTATCACTTTCCTACACAGATACAGAATAAATCTAAAATCTCTTTGGATATAGAAAAGACCTAGTTGTATATATATAGTAATATTACCCCCAAACCTTTCCTCCTCTTTAATTATCTCCACTTCTTTCAACCAATCCTAATATTGTGTATGGTTGACACCATTTTTCATTATGGTTGTCTGTCTCAGGATATTGACTGATGTGTGGATGTCCTGACTGAAATGCATAAAAACAATTAGAAGCATATAATTATATACTCAGGGTAAATGAAAATCAGCAGAACTGATGTGCTCTGAAAAGCAAAGATCATTTGAATTATTGGTCGATTAGTCTATCGTCCCATAAGCATTTATTAAGCTTCTGCTGTGTGCCAAGCTCTGCCTTAAATGCTGAGGGATAAAAAGAAAAATAAATATAGGGTTCCTACCTTCAAGGAGCTTGTAGTCTAAGAGGAAAGAAACAACATGAAAACAATTAGAAGCCTACAATTTTATATACAGGGTAAATGAAAAGTCATCTCAGAGGGAAGGCAAGAGGGAGAAAGTATGGAAGAAGAGAAGAAAAAGAAAGTTTCATGTAGGATATGAGCAGTTAGATGACACAATCAAAAAAGACTGAGTTCTCAAAAAAGACTGAGTTCAAATCCAGCCTCACACATTCACTAACTGTGTGATCCTGGGCAAGTCACTTAATCTGTTTACCTCAGTTTCCTGGTGTGTAAAATAGAAATAATAATAGCACTTATCTTGTTGTTGTGAGAATCAAATGTGATCATATTTGTAAAAGCACTTAGTACCATGTCACATAGAAGGCACTATATAAACACTAGTTATTTTTATTATCTTGAAGGAAGTCAGAAGACAGAAGAGTTGGGCTTAATTCTGGACATTAGGCCCTTGTTAATACATCTTAAAATGGCTTCACCAGCTTTTTGAGCTACCACATTACACTGTAGTCTTGTGTTGAGCTTAAGGTCTGTTAAACCACCAGCTTTTTTTTAACTGAAGAATTTCTACCTACCCACCTTCTTCTCTTTGTGTTTCTGAAGTTATTTTTTTTTAAAGATTTTGCATTTTTTGTTTTGAATGACTATTGATTAGAGAAATAAAAATTAAAACAACTCTGAGGTACCACCTCACATCCATCAGATTGACTAATATGACAAAAAGAAAAATGAATTGGAGAAGATATGGAAAAAATGGTTGGTAGAGTTGTGAACTGATGTAATCATTCTGGAGAGCAATTTGGAATTATGCCAAAGGGGTATAAAACTGGGCATACCTTTTGATCCAGCTTTGTATGCCAAAGAAATAAAAAGAAAAGGGGGAAATGTACAAAAATATGTCTATTTTGTGATGGCAGAGGGTTGGAAGTTGAGGGAATGCTCATCAATTGGGGAATGGCTGAGTATATGTGATATATGATTCTAATGAAATACTATTGTGCTATAAGAAATTATAAGCAGGCAGACTTTCTAAAAACCTGGAAAGACTTACATGAATTGATGTTGAGTGAAGTGAGCAGAACCAGGAGAACACTTTTCACAGTACTAGCAATATTATATGTTGATCAACTATGAATGACTTAGTTATTCATGGCAATAAAATGATCCATGACAGTTCCAAAGGACTCATGATTAAAAATGCTATCCATAGCCAGAGAAAAAAATGAATAATACCTGAATATTGATGAAAGTATACTAGCTTTTCACTTTTTTTTTTTTTTTTTAATTTTAGGCTGGGGTTAAGTGACTTGCCCAGGGTCACACAGCTAGGAAATGTTAAGTGTCCAAGACCAGATTTGAACTCGAGTCCTTCTGAATTCAAGGCTGGTGCTCTATCCACTACGCCACCTAGCTGCCCCTGCTTTTCACTTTTTAAATTTGGGTGGTTTTTTCCCTCCTGATGTATGTTTTTTTTTTTTTTTTAAACTTCAACATGAATAATATGAAACTGATTTTGCATGATTGATTATGTATAACCTGTGTCAAATTGTTTAGTACCATCTCAGGAAGAAACAAGAGATAAGAAGAAGAAAGAGAATTTGGAATTCAAATTGTTTTTTGCATTTAATAGTATTTTACTTTTTTCCAAATACATATATATTATTCAACATTAATTTTGTAAGATTTTGAGTTCCAAATTTTTCTCCCTTTCTTCTCCCTTCCCCAAAATAAAAAGCAACCTGATATAGGTCAAACATGTCTAATCATGTCAAATGTATTTCCATAGGAGTCATTTGTGAAAGAAGAATCAGAATAAAAGAGAACAACCATAGGGGGCAGATTGAAAATAGTATGCTTCAATTTGCATTCAAATTCCATAATTCTTTCTCTGGATATGAATAGCATTTTCTATCATGGAAACTCAATGTTTAAAAAAATGCAAAATTATTTTTATGTGCAATTTGTAAAAATAAAATAATATTTTAAAAATACTTTACATTTTTCTCTATTCTATTTCTTCTTCTTGGAATCTGTCCAATAATCCAACCTGTCTTTGAACTTTGACTGCCATATAGTGTGCTAAATTAGGCTCTCCTTACCACCCATAAACTATACCTCTAATGCTAAAGCAGTCATCTTATTAAAAATATTTTATTGGTCATTACTTCTTTTCGAAAAGAAGAAATGTAAACTACCAACAGTTCCAAACAACCAATAATTAGAAAAAATGAAAACAATTCTGAGGTCTTACCTCATGTCCAACAAATTAGCAAGGATGATAAAAAATGGAAATATCTTTAGAGGGGCTATGAGAAGACTGAAACTCTTATATAGCATTAGTATAACTCTGAATTGGCCCAAACAATTCAGGAAAATAATTTGGAATTGTGAGAGCAGTCACTAAAATATTCATATTCTTCAATTTAACAATACAATTCTTTAAATTCAATTGAACAAGTATTTCTTAAACACCTACTCTGTGCAAAGCTCTAGGAGAGAAAAAAAATTACATCTTCCCCTTAAAATACCTATATTCTACCTTGAATATGCCTCAAGAAGGTTAGGCCTCTAGGAAACACAGTGGTCAGAGCCGTTGGGCCTGGAAAAAGGAAGATATAAGTTCAAATCCAGCCTCCTATAGTTATTAGGTATGAGACTCTAGAAACCTCTGTTTGCTTTAGTTTCCTCATCTGTAAAATGAGAATAATAGTACCTCTCTCCTGGGGTTTTTGTGAGGATCAAATGAAATAATATTTGTAAAGAGCTTGGCACATAGTAAACCCTATATAAATATTATTATTATTAATGGCAGGAAGATCTCTTTAAAAAATTCAACTTGTCACTTTTTGTATTTTTGTATTTTTTCATATTTTGTATTCACATCTGTATTTGTGTCTGTATTTTTCCTTGTGTTTGTATTGGATTGTTTGTGTGGTGTGGTGTGTATTCACAATTCACAAAATTCACCAAAAAAAATTCTCTCTCTCTCTCTCTCTCTCTCTCTCTCTCTCTCTCTCTCTCTCTCTCTCTCTCACACACACACACACACACACACACACACACACACACACACACACACACACACACACAAATCAAGTCATCCTCGCTGGAAATCTTGGCTCTTTTTTTAGTTTCTACAAGGTCATCTACACAAAAACCAAGACATTTGGAATATTTGAATATGATTAAAGGACTAGCTTCCACCGAACACTGGTCAGTCCACCCCATTCCAACTACAAGAATGTAAATGAAAACACAAATAGCAGCTGAAATCAAGCTAAATACAATGACCATTAATTGCAGGGAAATTTTGTTCTATGTGTATAACAGAATATTAGCATAACAACATAAGAAAAACAAGAATGAAAGATTCAAAAAAATCCAGAAAAACAAACGTGAATGACTAAAAGACAGCAGAACCAGGTGAACAATTCAAAAATTAACAAAGTAATGGGCATTTGAGAACTTAAGAGTTATTATAGGATTTGTAATTCAGAGGGACAAACCTTTCCTTTCAATCCTCAGAACATGAAATAATTCTTTGAACTGAAAAGTAGACTTGAGCCATGTTCATCCAGGAGTTTTGAAAAAGTCACCCATAGTCATTGAAAGTCATTGAAAGAACAGACTGGAAATAGGCAAATATAATTTTTGGGCTAGCTTTCTGGAGCTCCTCCAGCAGGGCCTTAGTCTCAGCAGAATAATCACCCTGAGGATGGACAAGAATAGAGTCCAAAGTCTTTATTATCTTTTACATAGTCTGTGCCTGCTATAGTCTGACCCAGTCTCCTCCAGCAGTCCGCCAGTCTGCCAGTCTCAACCAGTCTCTTTCCCAGTCTGATTTTGTCCCCAGTTTAAATACCCTATTGCAATTACATCATCACAGTGTACTGAGTATGTGTGAACTAGAGAATCATTACATCCCCATACTAAGTACTAAGTATATATGTGAATTAGAGAACCATCATCTCATCAATTCCACTGAGTTAACAACTTGTTTTAAGTATGCTTCTCCAAAGTTCCGGTCCTCTACAGGCAAAGAGATAGATGGCTGATCCCTTTGTATGTACACTCAAGATAGCTCTGTAGTAATTTTGTTTTTTTTAAGTTTTAAATTCAATTTTATTTTATTTTTAGTTCTGAATGCTTTCCCTCTTCCCTTCCCCCATTCTTTGAGAAGGCAAGAAAAACAAAAACCATGACAAAAAAAATTTAGTCCTAAAATACAAAATCCTGCATTGTGAAAGAACAGGGAGGAAAAGAGAGAGAGAGAGAGAGAGAGAGAGAGAGAGAGAGAGAGAGAGAGAGAGAGAGAGAGTGTGTAAGGGAAGGAGAGAAAGAGGGAGGGAGGGAAGAAGATATATTTCAATTTGCTCTCTGAGACCATCACTTCTCTATTGCATGAGTAATGTTTCGTATCCTTTGGAATTAGGGTTGGTCACTGTGTTGATTACCTTGATAATATTGCTTATATGCCATAACTTGTTCAGCCATTCCTCAATCATTTCTTACAGCACAATAGTATTTCATCCCAATCATATGCCATAACTTGTTCAGCCATTCCTCAATCGATAGTCATCTCTGTGCTTTCCAATTTTTTTGCCACAACCATTTAAAAAAAAAGCTCTTAAAAATACTTTTCTACATATTGGTTCTTTTCTTTTTCTCTGATTGTTTTCTTGTACAGGCTTAATATTATTGGGTCACAGGATATGTCCAGTTTAATAATTTTGTGGCCATGGTTCCAAATTGCCCAGCAAAAATGATTAGACTAGCTCTTTATTCCACCAATATTCTTCAAGTCATTTTGAAAACTTTGTCCACACAGCTCTTTTCGTAGTGGCTAGAAACTGGAAGATGAATGGATGCCCATCAATTGGAGAATGGTTGGGTAAATTATGGTATATGGAGGTTATGGAATATTATTGTTCTGTAAGAAATGACCAGCAGGAGGATACAGAGAGGCTTGGAGAGACTTACATCAACTGATGCTGAGTGAAATGAATAGAACCAGAAGATCGCTGTACACTTCAATGCTGTATGAAGATGTATTCTGATGGAAGTGGATATCTTCAACATAAAGAAGATCCAACTCACTTCCAGTTGATCAATGATGGACAGAAACAACTACACCCAGAGAAGGAACACTGGGAAATGAGTGTAAACTGTTTGCACTACTGTCTATCTACCCAGGTTACTTATACCTTTGGAATCTAATACTTAACGTGCAACAAGAAAATTAGATTTACATACATATATTGTATCTAGGTTATACTGTAACACATGTAAAATGTATGGGATTGCCTGTCATCTAGGGGAGGGAGTAGAGGAAGGGAGGGGATAATTGGGAAAAATGAATACAAGGGATAATCTTATAAAAAATTACTCATGCATATATACTGTCAAAAATTTTTATAATTATAAAATAAAAAAAAATTTAAAAATAGAAAACTTTGTCCATATTATAACAAACCCCTCCCCACACAATTGGATGAAAACTAGGCTTTTTATGCTTGAAGGACAGCCCCCCCCCCATTCCCATTGTCCTGTCTGTACAATTACAACTATAATAATGTAAATGAACAGACTGACAGAGAGATGAATTAAGATTAAATGAATTGACCAGTTGTTTTTTTTTTTTTTTTCCAGAGGACTGATAAACTTGCTACCTCTTCTCAATGAAAATATAGGAGACTACAGATATGGAATGTATATATCGTGATCATTCTGTTGCTTGCCTCTGCTTATTTGCTTTGTTTTGCTTTGTTATCATTGTTATAAAGCTTTCTATGGGATAGAAAGTTACTATGAAATAAAAAGCAAAAGCAAAAAAATCACAACCTTCCCCCTCCCAAAGCTAAATTGATGCATTATTGGTTGATTTGTGAATGGCAATAACCATTCTGGAAAACAATTTGGAATTATACCCAAAAAGGTTAAAATTAAGGGAGGAAAAAAACCTTAAAATCTTTACTCTATCACTTCCTAGCAAATAGAGGAAAAAAAGATAGGAGCAGTGTCAGATTTGGATTTTATATTCTTGAGCTCAAAAATCACTGCTGATACAAGGTGATTGCAGCCATGAAATTAAAAGACTCTTGCTCTTGGGGAAAAAACTATGGCAAATCTGGACAATGTACAAAAAGCAGAGATATCAACTTGCCTGCAAAGGTTCATATAGTCAAAGATATGGTATTTTCAATAGCAACATGCATCTGTGACAGCTGGACTATAAGGAAAGCAGAATTTGAAATTGTAATGCTGGAAAAGACTTTTGAGAATCCCTTGGGCAGCAAAGAGATCAAATCAGCCAATACATAAAAGAAATTCATTTAGGCTATTCACTGGAAGGTCAAATACTCAAGCTGAACCTGAAATACATTGGCCATATAAAGAGAAAACAGGATTCATAAGAAAAGTCCTTAATGGTGGAAAGATTCAAGACAAAGGGGGACCACAAAGATGAGGTGGATAGAATGAACATGAACATGAACTTAGACTTTAGGAGAAAGTGGATGAAAGGTCCCAGTATGCTCTGGTCCATGGGTTCACAAAGCTGGCCATGACTGAATGATTGAACGACACAATTTGACCATGCTATTCTCAAAAGAGAAAAAAGAAAAAGGAGATTTTTTTTTTTAGATTTGAAAATGTGTATAATAACTCTTTTTAGGATGGCAAAAGACTGGAAAGGAAGAGGATGCCCGACAACTGAGGAATGGCTGAACAAATTATATTATATGAATATGATGAAAGACTATAATGTTATCTGCAAAATGACATGGAAACACATAGAGAGGGGGCAGCTAGATACCAGTGCTAGAGTCAGGAGGATCTGAGTTCAAATAGGGCCTCAGACACTTAACACTTACTAGCAGGGTGACCCTGTGATGAGGTTCTGAAGAGTGTATTGGATGGAGAAAAACCAAAGAATTGATCCCTGAGGCAGGCAGAGAGAAGGCGCTGATAGAAATCAGTTTAGCTTCATGGTCCTACCCTATAGAGAGGTCCTCCAGTCTGAAATGCAAATTATGCCAAATTCCTGAGACCCCTCTGTAGGAGTCTAGAGAAGTCTCCCCTTGCCATGTCCTGTCAGAAATCCCATTCATGTCCCTCAGGGTCAGTTTTCCCTATAAAATCTACTTATGGCCCATCCCATGGCTGCAGCCCTCCTTTGGGGTCAGTCCTCCATGGCGCTCTGCCTTATTATGTCTTTCCCCTTCCCCTTCAGCCATATCATGGGGTATCTCTCCTAACTCCACTATGCTTCCCACCCCCACTTCTCCTCCTTATAGCTAACTAACTCTTTTAGGATGCTAAGTCCCTTTCAGGATTTGGTCTGCCAGCTAAAGACTGTTGCTTTTCTCCTGGCTAATTATTAGTTTCACTGAGAAATTTGTCTTTCATATAATCTTGCACTCTATTTCATATTTACCATTCCTTGTGTTTATTGTATCCCTTCATTTTATTTGTAGCTTCTTCCCCTAAATAAATCTACCTTTTGCCAAAGAAAATGGCCATTGTGAATTCTTCATGTGTCAGAATCCCAACTTTCATTTGGTGTCTACATCACCCAAATCATGTGGGCAAGTCACTTAATTCCAATTGCCTTTCAGGAAAAAAAAAAAAAAAGGAACAATATACAAACTGATGCAGAGTAAAGTGAATAAAATCCAAAGAACAACTTATACTCTAATATAAATGTTATCCAAAATGAATAAAAATGAAAAAATCATTACCCTAAAGGAACTGATATTCTCCTTAAGAAATATGAGTCATAAGGTATGGAAATTTAATAGGATTCTAGATTTAGAGCTGGAAGCCACCTGAAAGGTTCCTTAGTCCTACATCTTCATTTTACAGATGGGGAAACTATGGTCCAGGAAGACTAAATCCCTGGACCAACATCCCAGAGATATCCGAGGTAGAATAATTTCGGAGAGGGCAGAGAATCAACAGGCTTCCAGGAAGTGATGGGTTGTTGTCTGTCCTTCATTCTTTCTCCTTCTTCTCCTTCTTCTCCTCCTTCTACTTCTTTTTCTTCTTTTTTCGAGAGGTAATTGGGGTTGTGGTTTATCCAGGTCACACAACTAGTGTTAAGTGTCTGAGGATTTGAACTCAGGTCATCCTGACTTCAGTGCTCTATCTACCGCACCATCCTGCTGTCCCTCTGTCCTTCATTCTTTTTTTTTTTCCCTTTAAATTTATGTATTTAGTTAATGTTTACAAAAATTTTATGCATAGGTAATTTTCCACCACTGACAAATGCAAAACCTTTTGTTTCAACTTCTCCCCACCTTCCCTCCAACCTCCTTCCCCCAGATGGCAGGTTGTCTGTCCTTCATTCTTGAAGGGAACCAATGACATCATATGGGTGATGTCTTGACTTGATGTAAATCAGATTTAAATGAGGCGGAGCTGTGCAAAGTCATCAACTTCTCAGCCTTGAAGGAAGAAAAGAATCCTTAACAGAATTGTCTGTTCACATCCTTTATCATTGGAGGAAGAGTTCTTATTCTTATACATCACTCATACATCATTCCCTTATAATTCTTGGAAATGAACCCTTTGTCAGAGAAACTTACCGGAAAAAAAAATTTTCCCCAGTTAATTTTTTAATAAAACCTTGAGATTTCTTGCTGTCTTGGGGACAGAGAAGGTAAGGAAGGGAGGTAGAAAAAAAATTTGGAACTCAAAAATCTTACAAAAAAAAAATTAAAACCTGATTGGATTAGTTGATGCAAAAACTTTTAAAATTTATATAATCAAATTTATCTATTTAATCTTTTGTAATTCTTTCTGTCCCTTCTTGGGTTATGATTTTTTTCCATCTATCCATAGATCTGATAGATAATTTTTTTCCATGTCCCTTAAATTTATTTATTAGATTTTATTGTAGGTCAAGGATCCATTTGGAGCTTAATGTGATATAAGATGTGAGTAGCTGGTTTAAGTCTAATGATTTGTATCCTAATGTCCAAATTTCACAACAGTTTTTATCAAATAGTGAGTTCTCATCCCAAATATTAGGATGTAGGTTTCTATGTGTCATTCTTCTTGAATCATTTTTTAAACCTGTCCAACTCTTCATGACCCCATCATTTCAAAGACAAATAAAAAGGCATGGAGAAGTGAGTAGAATCCCTCCCCAAAATTATACTATAGTATCAAGATTGTTAAACAATAGAAGATTCTAAGAACTTTTATAAACTGATAAAGAATCAAATAAGCATAACTAAAAAAAATCTATTCAATAACAACATTGTAAAAACAGATAACTTTGATGATATAAAAATTATGATCAATAAAATAATCATTCATGATTCCAGAAAGACTCTGATGAAAAGACATAATAGATCTAGGCTATGGAAATTACACACACACACACACACACACACACACATCTCATATCTCATATATTGACTATATTGTTGTTATTGTTCAATTGCAACCAACTCTTCATTATCCCATTACAACCCCAAATGGGATGAGAAACTGAGGCAAGATAGTATTTAATAATTTATTTAAAAGGGAAAGATTTACTGAGACTAAATGGATCCATGATTTGGTCCCAGGGCTGAATGAGACTATCGTCTCCAAAAATCCAACAATCATTGTGAGTTCTCAATAAATACATAATAAATACATAAATGCATAAATACACGTAGCTCAGACTCAGGGAGTAGACTGAGGCAGGGGCAGAGTCTGGGTGCTGAGAGCAGAAACAGGGATTCTGAAAAGGTGGGGTGAGCCACCAGAGATGGGGGGAGGCACCCCAGAGATGGGGAGAGGTATCTTGATAAGACAATAGCTGATATTCTGATAGTTTAGGATGGGGAGAGGCATTATAATAATCTAAAAAATAATATCTTTTATCCTTATCAAATATTCTGATTAAGAGGGAAGGGTGGTTTTGCAGAATAATCTTAAACTGAGGCAGAACAATTAGAGAAACTGAGTCAGGATAACTAGGGAAACTGAGTCAGGATAACTAGGGAAACTGAGTCAGGACAATAAAAGAGAACTGTTGGCATAACAGGATTAGGTTTTGTGGGAGTGTTTTTTTGTTTCTTGCAAAGATATTGAAATTATTTGCTGTTCCTTTCTTTAGTTCATTTTATAGATGAGGAAACTGAGGCGAATAAGTGTTAAGTAACTTCTCTCCTCCTGCATCTGGGCTCATCTCCAATCTCCTGAGCTATATCTGGCCACTAGATCCAGATGACTCTTGAGGGGAAAGTGAGGCTGGTGACCTTGCACAGCCCTCCCTCGCTCAAATCTAACGCTTTTGCATGTCACCTTCCTGATGTCATGGTCCTCTTTGAGAAGTTAGGACAAACAATAACCATGATCACACAGCTAATAAGTGTGTGAGGCTAGATCTGAAGTCAGAAGAAATCTTCCATATTCTACTTCTGTCACTCAATCCACTGGGCCACCTGTGCCCAGGGTAGTCAGGAAAGAAAGTTTCCGTTCATTTAAATTTAAGAAAAAATAGACAGGTGGGAGATATTTCACATGTAAAAGATTGTGTGCTTTCAGATGAGATCTTTTATCAGTAGTTTTGCTTAATTCCGTTCCCTTATCACAAAAGACTTCTACAGAATGTTGGCAAATGTTTGTCATGTAAAAACAAAGCACAGTAACAACAATTTATTTTTAAAATCCTAACAGACTGAAATAAAAAAGGAATGGATTCTAAGTAAGGCGTGCAAAGTCACAGAGATGGGAGATGAGTGATGGAAACTAAAATTCAGAGTTGAAGGAATAACTAGCAATCCAGTCTGTCTGGACTGAAGAATTTTGTGAAGTAAATCTTGGACAGTAGGTCAGAATCACATTACGGAGGCTTTAAAATGGTAGCCACCACATGTTATTTTGTTCATCACTAGCTGAAAATTCTGACAAGATGAGTCTTGGCTAACTAGTTTTATCTTTGTTTTGGGTTTGGGGTTTTGTTAAGCCTATGGCTTAAGGCACAGTGAGGAACCTCCCTTTAGCAAGGCAGATAGGGACCTTCTACAATATATAAACTTGCCTGGAATCATTGGGAGATTTACCAACCAGTGCAGCATCAGAGGTGAGACCTGGACTCTTGTAGGATTGAGCAGAAGCCGAAAAATTATAAATGGAGACAGAACAATTAGGGAAACTGAGTCAGGACAATAAAGGAGAACTGTGGCATAACAGGGTTGTGTTTTTTTGGGGGGATGGTTTTGTGACTTATGAAGTAAGTCTTGAACAGTAGATCAGAATCATATTATGGAGATTTAAAAAAGGTAACAACCAAGTGTCATTTTGTTCACCACTAACTGTAAATGCTGACAAAATGAGTCTTGACAAACTAGTTTTACCCCTATGTTTTAGGTTTGGGGTTGTGTTAAGCCTGTGATTTAATTGATAAGAGGAACTCTCAGTGAGGAGGCTCCATTTAGCAAGGCACACAGAAACATTCAATAATTTATGCACTTGCCTCAAATCCTTGAGAAGTTTACCAACCAGTAGAGTGCAAAGAGGTGAGACTTGAACTCAGATCTTCCTGACACTAAGATTCTATTCACTAAGCCACAGTGTTTGTTTGTTTCTTTTCTTTTTTTTTTTTTTTTGTTAGTGGGGTGAGGAATGAGGGGGGCTTTTCTCCCTCCATACTGCCTCCCAGAAGAGTCATTACTAGAAAGAAACCTTTTGTTCATCTGAATTACAAGACCTGGGTGATATCTGAAACCCAACCTTCTCCACTGCTTCATGACCCATCCCCGCCATGGCAAAACCCCTGGTCCATACCAAGATGCTTTTGCTGTGGCTGAAGGTATGGAAGCTTCCATAACTTGAACAGGGATTAAGCAAACACCAGATGGCAGAATAAATCTCCTAGGACAGAATCTGTGGTAATCTTATTCTTTCTATTCCAGAATTTCTAGCTGTACATCCCGACACTGAAGGGCCTAATGGGAATGTCTGACATCATTCTCCTTTGACTTATAACAATTCTTCCAAGAATTTAACTAGATGCTTCTTAGTCTCATTTCTTTTGTTTATATTTCAGAGGTTTTTCTTTTTTTCTTTTTTTTCAATTTATTATTATCTTTGGTTTTATATTACCTTCATTTCTAAATATGTTCTTCCTTCCTCCCCTTCCCAGGCAGCCATCCCTTATAACAAGAAATAAAAGAAAGAGTAGAAAGAGTGAGAGAATAGCAACTCAACAAAACTCACCAATACCTCAACACATTGGAATATTCCATAACTATCGTCTTCCAGTTGGACAAAGAAAGCAAAAAGATAAATTTTCTCATTTCTTATTCAAGTAATGACTTGAATTATTCAAGTCATCATTAGAAGGGCAGAGTAGGATTGAAAGTCAGAGGACCTGACTCTGTCACTGATTATTTATTCATTCTTGGGTCAGATACAACTTTGAAACTCAGTTTCCTCATCTGTAAAATGAGGAGATTGGTCAAGTTGGCCTCCAAGCTCTAAATGTATGATCCTTTTATACAACATTCGTTTTTAGCAAGATGGCTCTTTCCATGGTTGCTGCCACTGTGTATTGATTTCTCAACTTTACTTATTCCATGCTGTATCTGAACTCCTCTGTATCCACATCTCTGAATTTTAAACCTATTTTTTGTGTCCATTCTTTGGAGCTTGGAGTCTCGCTTCTTAATGATGTGATCTATGATGTGGGGTTTGACACAAAATGATGGCAGGCCCCAAAAGTTGGGGTTCAGTCGTGTGAAAATGGCCATTTTCCTTGACAAAAGGTAGTTATGTTTAGGGGAATAGGTTATAGGCAAAATGGAGGGATGTGGGGCAGCTGGGTGGTACAGTGGACAGAGCACCAGTCCTAAAATCAGGAGAGCTTGAGTTCAAATCTGGTTTCAGATACTTAACACTTCCTAGCTGTATGACCCTGGGCAAGTCACTTAATCCAATTGCCTCACCAAAAAAAAAAAAAAAGGCAAAATGGAGGGATGCAATAGACACTGGGAATGGTGAATATGGAATGGAGTTGGGAAAACATATGACAGACAAGTTCCTCAGTGGAACTCATGATTACCCAATAGAAAGGGAGCACCCCATGAGGTTGTCATACCCTTAACTTGCCTAAGGGATTAATTTTTTATCAATTCCTGTGCTAACCCACCTAACATGGAAGACCTGATCACTGGAGTCAATCAACATTTATTAAGCACCTACTATGTTCTGGGCACAGTGTTAAGAACAAGGGATACAAAAGGTGTGGAAAGACATGCCCAGTCCTCAAAGAATCCTGAGTTCTCCATTAATCAACATTTATTAAGCATCTACTACTTGTCAAACATGGTCTAACTATTGGGGATATAAAAAGAGGCAAAGAAAGTCCCTGTCTTCAAGGAACTCGTGATCTAATAATTCTACAAGTGTCCTTCTCGCTCTAGAAAGTAGGATGGTCTTTATTTCACCAAACCCACTTTTCCCCCAGCCATGACTCTCTCTCCTGCCATGACCAAGTCATGGTTCTGACCATCCTGAATCACGGAGCCTGAGACCGCCTCTGGTATTACAAGCTGCAGCTCTTTTCATGTACACTGGTGTCCTCTCTGACAGCTTTCTGGTACCCTAATCTATTTCACTCTTGACTATGAGTACAAATATATTTATTCAAGCCAAAGACTTAAGATCACTGACTGTACAAATCTTGGGATTTACAGGCTAGATTTCTTTCTTAAGGACCCTGAATTAAATCAAAACTATTCTGATTTTCATTAACTGGCCACCAATAGGTTCCAGGCCAAGCCCCATTTGGTTTGATTCCTGATTGATTCAGATTTGAATGTATATAACAATCATTTCTGCTTGGGTCTTCCCCTCTCAGATTTATTTATTTTTTATTCTTTTCTAATTAGGTGAAAGAGGAGATTATTTTGTCTTAATTGCTATCTAGCCTTAATCACTGAATGGATAGGGCCTCAGTCAAACAGAGCTCTTTGGAAAACCTTAGCTCAAAAAGTCCTATTGTATCCAGGACCATCTCTAGGTGTCCAGACATATATGGTCCCAGATGACTCTGGAGAATAAAGTAAGGCAGGTGATTTTGCATAGCCCTCCATCACTTAAATGCATGTCAGGGCCCTCTTGAGAAACACCAAGAATCCTTTTTAGTCCCTAGGGGCATGCGATTTCCCATGTAGACTCTAGGAAGTCAATTCAAGTCAATAAGATTTGTTATGTTCTATCATTGTACTAAGAGTGGGGGATAAGAATGAAGGCAAAAATAACTTTTACCTTCAAGGAGCTTCCAGTCTAATGAGGGAGATAACATAGAGATCAACATGTACCAACAGGTCAGAGATAGTATAAATTGGAGATAATTTTGTCTTGAAACCAGAGACTGGTAATATTTTCTTAGAGTGAAGTCAATCAGCACAAACTGCTGAGATTGAAGTCTGCCTTATAATATGTTAAGTATAATCCAAACTAATATTTTATTTTATACTAATCCAATGTATATCCAATATAATAATAACTAATATTTTATATGCTAAATACTTTACAACTATTATTTTATCTGATCTTTCAACAACTCTGAAAGGGAGGTGCTATTATTCTCATTTTACAGATAAGGTAACTGAGGCACAGATTAAATGATTTGTCCAGGATCATATTAGGTAGCTGTCTGAGACTAATTATGAATTCAGACACCCCCCCCCCCCACTCCAGCCCTGGTGTTTCAGCCACTGGATTATCAAGCTGCTTAACAAAGTCTTATTCATTCATCCCTTTATTCATTCATTATTCCATGGGTTGAGAGAGTGTTTGAGAAAGACATCACCATATAGTGGATATGTTACTGGTTTTAAATTGAGAAGATCTGAATTTGAATCTTGCTTCTAGTTAAATGACAAGTCACCCTAAAAGAAGGGTAGGACTGGAATCTCCAAGTTTCCTTCCAGCTTTAAATCTATAATCCAATAAGATTCAATTAAATTCTGTTCAATAAACACTTTTTAAACACCTACAGTAGCTGAGTGACCTACTTAACATGTCACCCTAAATGAAGAGGTGGGACTGAAGTCTCTTAAGTTTCCTTCCAGCTTAACTCTATAATCCAATGAGATTCAATTGAATACCACTCAATAAACACTTATTAAACATCTACTATGTGACAGGAACTGTGCTCAACATTGGAAGGGATGATTGCTCTAGAGGTTTAGGAGAACATAAAAACTAAAACCTTTATTCTGTCATCTCAAATTAGGCCAACAAGAATGAAAAAAAAAAGGGGGAACTATGCAAAAAGATGGCTGTAAATACATGAGAAGTATCTCTGAATTTAATTTTTTATTCTCTTTTTTAAATTAAAGCTTTTTATTTTCAAAACATATATCTATATTTTCAACATTCACCCTTGCAAAACCTTGGGTTCCAAGTTTTTTCCCTCCCTTTCCCCAACCTCTCCCCTAGATGGCAAGTAGTCCAATATATGCAAAACATGTGGAATTAAACAATTGTGCTACACAAGAAAAATCAGATCAAAAAGGGAAAAAAATTAGAAAGAAAACAAAATGCAAGCAAACAACAAGAGTGAAAATATTATGTTATGATTCACACTCAGTTCCTGTAGTCCTCTCTCTGGGTTCAGATGGTTCTCTTCATCACAAGCCATTGGAATTGGCCTGGATCATCTCATTGTTGAAAAGAGCCCGAGTCCATCAGAACTGATTATTTAATCTTGTTGTTGTGGGCAATGATCTCCTGGTTCTGCTCACTTCACTCAGCATCAGGTTGTCCAGGCCTCACTGAAATCATCCTGCTGACCATTTATTATAGAGCAATAATATTCCATAACTTATTCAGCCATTCTCCAACTGATGGGCATCCATGCATTTTCTACTACAAAAGGGCTGCCACAAACATTTCTGCACATGTGGGTCCCTTTCCCTCCTTTATGATCTCTTTGGGATACAAGCCCAGTAGAGATAAGGAGCTTACTGGATTAAAGGGCATGCAGATGAACTCAAATTTTTCAAGTCTACCATAAGGAGTCATCAGAATATATCTAGAACCCAGGCCCCTTTTAAAAGAGCAGTATTCCATTTATTGTCTTGGAATCTCCCCTGCTTAGTACATACAGGTGCTTAATAAATACTTGGTGTTTGGGATTGGATTGGAATCCCTGGCCCATAAAAAAAGGCAATGTAGATAGAAAAGAAAGATTTTAGATTTAGAGTCAGAATTAAATCAAGACCTTTTTTTTTTTTTTTTTTTTTTTTTGAGGCAATCAGGGTTAAGTGATCATATTTAACACACATCACATATCGTGTCCAGGATTACACAGCTAGTAAGTGTCTGATGCTGGATTTGAATTCAGGTCCTCCTCACTCTAGGACTGGTGCACTATCCATAATACCACCTAGCTACCCTTCAACAAGACTTTATTAAGCATTTAATTTGTGCTAGGTACTGAATAGAACAAAAAGCAACAACAACAACAACCAAAAAATAAAATAAAATAAAGACTTCTGGCCCTCTATGAGCTGACATTCTAATAGAGCAGACGGTGAATAATTTTAAAGCATCCCAGTTTTGCTAGTTGTGATCCATGTGACCTGACAACAGACATGTCTCTGTATTTTGGCTCCTTTTGTACAATAAGCAAGCAGTACTTGCTCCCTTCCTTTTAGCCTACAATTCTAGGAATCCGTGACTATTTTCCATAATCACCACAGATAACCACATATGTGGGATGATAATGAGGTTATGTGTGTCACCAGGTAGAAGAAGTGGCAGGTGGATGATGAGCATGTGACCTGGGGACTCTTTATCATGGCGCCTGATCCAATCATTTCTCCCAAGAAAAAGCAGGCTCTGCCCTTTTTATGATCTATCTCCCCCTGTAGCAGGGGGAGGAGGCTCAGATCCAAAGGTCTTAGTCCCCCAGAGAGAATAGGACCCAAAAAGCATCCCAGCCCCCTCCTTGCTATTCAGCCTTGGGGTGTGAGGAGAGATGAGGGTCCCTGAGAGTAGATGGAACCTTGCTGCACAGCTTCCTTCTGTACACTCTAACGTCACTATGAAGGAAGTGGTTAGCACTTTGATAGCCGAGGTTTAGGGGGTGACTCTGCTCAATTGAAATTAAAGGTGAATCTCCATCCAGGCAAAGTCTCAATTCTCACATGAGGTGAGAAAGAAAAATGTTCTGGAAAGTCCCTGCTGCCTCTGGCTTCTTGCTGCTCATGATGAATTCAGGGCATCCGGGCTGGCTGAACTGCATTCTCAGGTCCAGGAAGCCTTTCCCCTTCATGCTAATGCCTTGTCTCCATTGTTCATCTCCATTTTATTTTGTTTACACTTGTTTGTACATAGTTCTTAGCATATTGTCTCCCTATCAGTTAAATTTTTTTGAAATATCCCCAGCCCTTAGGACATAGCAGGCACTTCATAAATGCTCATGGACCAGTTAATTACAATTGTTTGGTCATTGTATTGACCAGCGTTCTCTAAGCACTGATTAATGGACATTTAAAATGGAAGTGATAGCACTGTTAAGAATAAATCATAAAAATAATAAAAAAAAAAGAATAAATCATATACATCAGCTATGTAGTGCAGTGAATAGAGCACCAGCCCTGAAGTTAGGAGGACCTGAGTTTGAATTTGATCTCAAACACTTAACACTTCCTGGCTGTGTGACCCTGGGCAAGTCACTTAACCCCAGTTGCTGGAGGAAGAGGAGGAAGAGGAGGAGGAAGGAGAAAGGCATGGATTGTACTTCTTCAATGGATTTGTACAATCAAGTATAAAATGCATTTACAAACACACACACACACACACACACACACACACACACACACACACACACACACAGGCAAGGAATAGATAAATAGATCACGCCAGGTGAACTTCATTCCTTTTTTTGACAAGGTTAAGTACTGTGAAATTAAGAAACCACCAGTGAGGGTCTGGTTCACTTTGTCTATGGCTGTTCTAGGAAGTTTAAAGGTAGGTTGGATTCCTAGAACTTTGCAATTGTAATTGCAAATATTATCCTGTCTTAAGACAATGGCATTAAATTTGCTTGCAAGAGAAAAGCTATGGCCTTTTGCCCCTTTATTGGGATCTCCTTCTCCCTGTAGAACCTGAGGAGGCAGCCACTACGTGGAAGTCTTAGCTCTCTGGTCCATACTTGAAAGAACAGCCAAAGACCATCCACCCTTTTTGGCACCAGCTGGGCAATTCTGAGGCAGAATTTTTTCTGAATGTTTTGTGAAATCATCTTTAAATGATTTCTCCCCCCAATTACTAAACATTTATTTTCTTCTGACCCACTGGAAAAGAAAAAGAAAGAAAAAAGCTTGTAACAAATATGCAGTCAAATAAAACAAATTCCTATAAGTTAAAACAAGGTCAATCTTAATCTTTTCATTCCCATAAAATAAAAACAGTATTAGCTAGCATTTAATTAATCTGTCAAGGTTTGCACCTTACAAACATTATCTCATTTGATCCTTACAATAAACCTAGAAGGTAGGTGCCATTATTATTCCCAGGAAACTGAGATAAAGCTTCAGTGATTTGCCCAGGATCACACAGTAAGTGTCTGAGGTCAAATTTCATCTCAGTTCTTCCTGACTCCAGGTCTAGAACTCTACCTACCATGCTACTATCTTCCATTTCAAAAAGAAAATAGTAGCTACCCTCAGGGAGCTTATTTCTATCAAGGGCACATATATTAGTATATCTAAAGTCAACCAATCAACAAAGACAAAAAAAAAAGGAAAAAAATCAATAAGCACCTACTGTGTGCCAGGCACTTAGTAGGTGCTTCATAAATGCTTTTTTACTTGACCTGCAATCTCAATGCAGACTCTTCACTCTCTCTTTCCCCATCTATCCAAGCAGATGCAAACATTGCCATTTCTTCACCACTACCACCACCATCTTTTTTTTTTTCCCCAAAAACCAGGAAAGAGGAAGAATGTATTATCTTCAGTAGAAACAAGGAAGTTCAAAAGAGCATAATAAGATATGTTTTGAACATGTTGAGGTTATAATGGTTGAATATGATATGATTTATCAGATTGAAATGTTTAATAGACAGTTGGTGATGTGGAGGGGGAAAAATTTTTACAGCAAGTTTCTCTGATAAAGGACTCACTTCTCAAATATGTGAACTGAATCAAATTTGTAAGAATAAGATTTACTTACTCTCCAATTGATAAATGGTTGAAGGCAATTTTCGGGTGAAAAAATTGAAGCTGTTTATAGTCATATGAAAAAATACTCTAAATCACTATTGATAAAGAAATGCAAATCAAAACTCCAAGGTACCACCTCATGCCTATCAAATTGGCTAATATGACAGGAAAAAAAAATGATAGATATTGGAGGAGATGGGAGGGGGGGAAATTGGGACACTAATGCATTTTTGATGGAATTATGAATTGTTCCAATCACTCTGGAGTACAATCTAGAACTATGCCCAAAGGGATATAAAACTGTACATACCTTTTGAAGATCCAGCAAAATTACTACTATACCTATATCCCAATGAGACTTTTTTTTTTAAAGGAAAAGGACCTATTTGTACAAAAATTATAAAAAAAAAATTTTATAGTAGTTTTTTTAGTGATGGCAAGGAATTGGAAATGGAGGGGATAACAGTCCATTGGCAAATGGCTGAACAAGCCGTGGTATAATATTGTGCCATAAGAAACGACAAGTAACACAGGAACAAAAAGATTCGCTCTTTTCAATAGCGAAGTGATTCAGGCCAGTTCTGATGGTCTTGTAATAGCGAGAAACATCTACATCCAGATAGAGACTGTGGGAACTGACTGTGGTTCACAACATAATATTTTCACTTCTTTTGTCGTTGTTTGCTTGCATTTTGTTTTTTCTCATTTTTTTTCTTTTTTGATCTGATTTTTCTTCTGTAGCATAATTGTGGAAATATGTATAGAAGAATTGCAAATGTTTAATGTATATTGAATTACTTGCTCTCTAGGAGAAGGGGTGGGGGGCAGAAAGGGAGAAAAAAATTTGGAACACACAATTTTGCAAAGGTAATAATGTTGAAAACTATACCTATAAAAAAGCATTATAAAGGGGGAAAAAAAAGAAATGACAAGTAGAATGATACAAAGTGAAGAGAGCAAAACCAGAACATTATACACAGTACAACATAAATTCTTTGAAATATTGAATGAATTCATTATTCTAAGCAATAAAATGATCCAAAATGATTCAAAAGAACTATACTGAAAAATGCTCTCCACACCCAGAGAGATAAGGTCTGAGTGCAGATCAAAGCATACTTTTTTTTTTTAACTTTATTTTTAGTGTTTATTTTGGGAGAGACTGTGTTCTTTTACAACATGACTAATATGGCAATGTGTTTTGCATGACTGTGCACATATAGCCAAATTACATTGCTTGTCTTCTACCTGAGGAGGAGGGAAGAGAGAATGAAAGAATTTACAACTCAAAAATTTTTAAAAACAAATGTTAAAAATTGTTTTTTCCCATGTAATTGGGGGAGGATGTGAATAAGGTTTAAAAAAAGAATAAGGAGCTTTGCCCAATGAAAGGAATGGACAATAAACCTGTTCAGAATCATATTTGGTAATAGGACCAGAGACGCAGCTTCCCCAGCCTTGTAAGATCCCATAATCTTCCCATGACCTTAGATTCTTTTCCCCTTTCCACCATCAGATGCTGTTAGTACATAAACTATCAGTTGGAGAGACCTTTGTACTAAGTACAGAAACTGAAAGAGGTGGAAAAAATTGATTAAATCTTCTCATTTCGAAACTGCCTGATTTCCACAGAAATCTTCACTCAGATTGTGCAGCAAGTAACGAATCATATGAGACAGACTTGAAATTCCACCATGCTATGGAGTTTTTATTTTATTCCAGAAACAATGAAAAGTCACCTAAAGATTTCAACAGTAGCATGGGTATGATATGGATGATGATACAGCAAAGGATTGAACAGAAATAAAGGAGAAGCAGAAACAGTACTAGAAAACCCAAGGGGGAAAGAGAGTCCAGAAGGTGGTTAACAATAAATAATACTGTAGAGAGGTCAAGTATGGTAAGGATGAATGAATGAAGTTTCAAAGGCATTTATTAAGTACTTACTATGTACCAAGCACTGTTCTAAATATTGATGACAGGGGGAATGAAGGGACACAAGGCAGAGAGAACAATCCTACAGTCAGAAGGACCTGAGTTCAAATCTAGCCTTAGATGCTTACTAGTTGTGTGACCCTAGGAAAGTTCTTTAACCCTCATTGCTTCCTAAATAAATAATCAGATTCTGGAGACAGAATTCCAAAACAAAGATAATCTCTGCCCTCCAGAAGGTTACATTCTAAAATCTGGGAGCTTTTGGTAGGGACATTTTTGGTTTGGAAAATTCCCAACATGTAACACAGTGCCTGGTACATAATAGATGTTTAGTATTGCTTGTTGATTAATCAACTTATTCTCCTCAAGTCTATATTTTAAACCCCTTTAACTTCATTTCTCATTCTTGCCTCTTTTATTCATCTTTGAGAAAGAGGAAGACATCTCCTTTGAGGAAGATGAGCTGGTGCATCTTCTCATGGGATGGGAAAGATTAGGACCCTCCTAATCAGCATCCTAAGGAAAAGCCCTATTCACTTTAGCTTAGTGATTGCTGTGGATTGATGGGATAAACTTCCAGAGTTTGTAGGAGGGGAGAGGATTAAGGTCACAAGTGTTGATTTCTTGAAAGAAGATGGTTTTTCTATTCCTCAAAGATAAGCAAACGAGGAAAGAATGAGAGATGATTTAAAGGGGGGTTGAAGTATAGAGAAGAAGAGGATCAATCAATTAATAAGCACTATTAAGTCTCTGCTATGTTCCAGGCACTGTGTTAAGTGTGGGAATTCAAAGGCAAAACTAAAGTCAAGCATAGTTCCGTCCTGTCCATCTTAGATCTTCTCTTCCCAAGAGTCTTGGATCTAGGGTATCTTCACAACCCTGGCTGCTACACAGACTTGGCAATTTAAACCCTTTTAATGAGTAGAGCTCACCAACTACAAACCCTTTGGAAAGATGGAGATCACTGAGGCAAGCCTTAGCATCTGGCTAGCCAACAGCCCATAAGGTTTATTGGGTCTTATCAATTGCCCAGTTGATGCACCTGCCAGACACTCAATCATTGACACCTGTCCAACCACTTAGCCCTAGGCCTTGCCATCCACCCTGCAGGTAACCCTCCTCTATTTCCTGTCTCCTCAGACTAGAATGCAAGTTCCCTGAGAGTAAAGAGTGCCTTGAATTTTCTATTTGTATCTACAATGCTTTGAACAAAGTAAGCACTTAATAAATACTTTTCTGTTCTATTTTCTTACTTCACTGAATTTACATTCTTTTAAGGGGAGATACTGTCTATGTATATAAAGATATATTTACAGAATAATTACAAAATAAAATTTTCTTGGCCCATCAGCACAGGATCATAGGTCTAGAGTCGTAATAAATCTTGAAGTTCTTTGAATTTAATCCCTTCATTTTTTCCAAATAAAGACACTGGGTTTCAGTGAGTAGCCCAGGGTCAATAAATGTTAATTAATGTAGATAATTAAATACAAGGTGAAAACAAGAGAAGTCAGGATGTCCTCTCTTTTTTCAGCAAAGTAGGAAAAGAAGATGTCATGTTGAGAATGAGGGAGGGAAGAGACAGTGGAGTAGATTAGTGGATAGAAGAAAAGATCTGGTATTGAGGCTGAGGACAGTGAGATAGAATCAAACAAGAAAGAATAAAAGAACTATTGTGCAGCAGAGACTTAGAGCCAAGTCACTTATTTTTATAGATGAGAAAACCAAATAGAGAGGTTAAGTAACTTACTGAGGCTCTCCCAACTACTACATTTTCGAAGTTCCTTGTATTATTTATTAATACAATTAAATTAAATTAATATTTTATATATATAATACATTAGAATAATCTTACATACTAGATGAAATAAAATAACTAATTTGAATTATATAAATTATAACAATAATAAATATAACAATAATTATATAAATTATAACACTAATAATATAATTTTAATAATATGATAATATGGTAATAAATTATAATCTATAATGATATAACAAAGATAATAATTATGTGTAATAATTGATTTAATATTTCCTTGTATTAACAGAAGGAAAGATTACAATCCAGGACTTCCTTCTTCCAAGTTCAGTGTTTTCTCTGCTATTTCACAGCCCCTGCTCTATACCACCCATTTGTGACTTCCTCTACTTGCTTAAATAGCACTCCAGTAGGAATAGAGAAATAAGTCATGGTTGAGATTGGGCAAGGCATGAGAAGCAATTGGAAAAGGAAGCAAATCAGTGATATAGGAACTGGTTGTTGGCTTGAATGGCATTTGATGACCTCTTCACAAGCTGGGCAACTTTGTCCCCTGAACATGCCTTGAACTTCTCTTTTCTTGGCAAGTTACCTCTCCCCAAAATGCCACCCTTCCCCTTCTTTTCCTGTTGTTACTAAAGCCTACTCAGACTACTTCCTGCATTTTTCTGTCCTGATCCCTGTTGACAGTCTGGATTTCAGAATCCCAAATTTCAGAAACTTTTTTTTTTTTTATTATAGCTTTTTATTGACAAAGCATATGAATGGATAATTTTTCAACACTGACAACACTTGCAAAAACTTCTGTTCCAACTTTTCCCCTCCTTCACTCTACCCTCTTCCCTAGATAGTAGGCAGTCCCATACATGTTAAACATGTTAAAGTATATCTTAGATACAATATATGTATGCAGATCTTTCCAGTTCTCTTATTGCACAAGAAAAATTGGATTTAGAAAGAAGGTTAAAATAACCTAGGAAGAAAAACAAAAATGCAAGCAAACAATAACACAAAGAGTGGAAATGCTATGTTGTGGGCCACACTTATTTCTCAGTGTTCTTTCTCTGGGTGTAGCTAGTTCTGTTCATCACTGATCAATTGGAACTGATTTGGATCCTCTCCTTGTTGAAAAGGGCCACATCCATCAGAGTTGATCCTCATACAGTATTATTGTTGCCATGTACAATGATCTCCTGGTTCTGCTCATTTCACTCAGCATCAGTTCATGTCTCTCCAGGCCTTTCTGAAATCATCCTGCTGGTCATTTCTTACAGAACAATAACATTCATATACCACAGTTTATTCAGCCATTCTCCAATTGATGGGCATCCACTTAGTTTCCAGTTTCTGGCCACCACAAAGAGGGCTGCCACAAACATTCTTGCACATACAGGTTCCTTTCCCTTCTTTAAGATCTCTTTGGGATATAAGCCCAGTAGTAACACTTCTGGATCAAAGGGTATGCACAGTTTGATAACTTTTTGAGCATAGTTCCAAATTGCTCTCCAGAATGGTTACAACCACAGAATCTTATTTTTAGAGGCATAAAATAAGTTATATAGTATTACAAAATAAATAAATTAATTATTGAATTTCAAGAATTTCCAAAAAATGTTTAAGTTCCCAGATCCCAGACTAAGAGCCCTTACCCAATGGAAAAAAGCTATCTGAGTCCTCTGATTAATAATTATCTCCACTACCACCTTTTCAGAGTATCTATTTTGTACCTCAGTAATGTACTTGACATGTAATATTATGAATGACAGTGAAAATGTCTGGGGCAGAGGACTGACCAAACGGGACTCCCATCCTTTAGAACATGGGCAAGATTTAGCCTCCTACACACTCACATGGAGGCTGAATGAGCTTGATTCCAAGTGCGCATAGAAGGCCTTGTTCTCCCTGTTAGAAAATGCACAGCAGCAACTTGTTTTTGTTCTGTTAATCGTGGGGCAAAGAAACTCACTTGACTGGCTACTGACCTGGAACTGGGTATGAATCAAAAAGCAAACTCCTCTCCCTCTTCTGCCTGCGTCTGTGCAGTGAAGAGGCAAGGGTTGCTTGGTTGGTGTGGGGGGAGGGTCAGAGAGAGAGAGGAGAAGGAGGGGGAGAAAGGAGGTTTTGGTTGTCATTCAGTTGTGTCTGACTCTTTGTGACCCCATCCCCTTCTGTCCTCCACTAGGTTCATATTCATTGAGAAAGTAAAAGAGGGGAGAAGAAAGAGGAGGAGGAGAAGGAGAAGAAGGAGAAGAAAGGAGAAGGAGGAGAAGGAGGAGGGAAAAAAAGAGGAAGAGAAGGAGGAGGGAAAAAAAGAGGAAGAGAAGGAGGAGGAAGAAGAGGAGGAGGAGAAAGTATAATGCTAGTAACTGATACTTACTCTTTCCACCTGAGTTTACGTGGTGTAGTGACCATGTTTCCTTGGAGTTGTCTAACCCTATACTGCCTGTTCTTTCTTGCCTTCTTGGAAGATGACATAAGTACACCAGGGTCTCTGGGAGCTGAGATCCAAGGCAACTATGTGTGAGCACTTAAGCCTAGTGAGAAATGAGACTTTAAGCACTTTGCTTAACACTGAATTGGATCCAAAAAATACATATGTTGTTTGTTATGTTAAAATACATGTTGTTTGTTTTGGATTTAAATCTAAATATAACATATAACAATGTTTTTTCTCAGAATTCTGTTCTGATCCCCCCTTTACTAGTACCCTCTCCCTCAAAATTACCTGATATATTATGTAAAATTATGAAAGCAGAGTTGGAAGCTGGAAGGGTTGGTTTTTAGTATAATCATTTGTCACATTAACATGTATTGGCCAACCTGCCATCTGGGGAAGGGGGTGGGGGGAAGAAGGGGAAAAATTGGAACAAAAGGTTTGGCAATTGTCAATGCTGAAAAATTACCCATGCATATAACTTGTAAATAAAAAGCTATAATAAATTTTTTAAAAATAATAAAAAAACTATTTTAAAAATCATTAGTCACAGATTGTGGTATAATGCAAAGATTTCTGGATTTTTTAAGTCAGAAGACTTGGGTTTAAGTTCCATCTCTGTTGTTAGCAGCATCATTTACCGAGGCCTTGGTTTCTCCACCTGTAAAATGGCTTGATAGCCAGATTGTTAATGCTGGAGAAACTGAGGCAAGATAGAGATTAGAGAGTATTTAATATTTTATTTGAAAGGGAGAGATTTGCTAGGACCAAATGGATCTATGGTTTGGTCCCAGGGCTGAATGAGACTATAGTCTCCAAGAATCCAGCAAACAATGTGAGTTCTCAATGACATATTACACATGGCTCAGACACAGAGGGTAGACCGAGGCAGGGGCGGAGTCAGGATGCCGAGAGAGGGAATGAGGAATCTAATGAGGTAGAGTGAGCCTCTGGAGATGGGGGGAAGCACCCAGAGATGGGGAGAGGCATCTTGATAAGATGGTATCTGATATTCTGATAGCTTGGGATAGGGAAGGGCATTCTGATATTCTAAAATATAAGATCCTTTATCCTTATCAAGTATTCTGATAAAGAAGGAAGGGTGGTTTTGCTGGATTGAACAGAACAATTAGGAAAACTGAATCAGGATAATTAGGGAAACTGAGTCAGAATAATTAGGGAAACTGAGTCAGTGGCACAAGATCTAGTGCAGAGATCTTTGTACTAAGCTCTTAATTTTAATTCCCACCCTTCCCCACTGAAGAATGTGAATTTCCTGAGAGCAGAAACTTGCACTGTGTGTGTGTGTGTGTGTGTGTGTGTGTGTGTGTGTGTGTGAGCCCTAGCTCCTAGCACAGTGCCTAACCCAAAGGTGCAGATAACTGCTGATTGTGGGATTCCCTTGGCCAGAGTCACATAACTGTAAGTGTTCAGGGGCCTTTTTCAAATTTCATTCTTCTTTCCTCCATTTTCCCTCTCTACCTTATCCTGTTTCTCTGGGATAGTCCCTTATTGCTTCAGGACTGGGACCTGAACCTTATCTCACTTTTAAAACACAATAGGTACTCTATGATAAATGATATCTTTATTTATTTGTTTGTCTTTTATATTTATATTTTAAATATATTTACATATATTTAAAATATATATTTTATATGATTACATTTTATTATATATTATATATTTTTATATTAAAATATATACATTTTAAAGTTCTTAATAGTATTTTATTTTTCCAAATACATGCAAAAATAGTTTTCACTATTTACCTTTGCAAAATCTTGTATTCCAAATTTTTTCCCCTATTCTCCTTCCCCTCACCCCCCAAGACTGATCTGATACGGGTTGACTATGTGCAATTCTTCTAAATTTGAACTGACATTTACTTTTGCTTGAGTTCTGCTCATACAATCTCTTTTGATCCTGCAGATAATTCTGGAAGAACCCTGTCTTCATCCTCACTTTCCAGGGAAGGAAACTGAGCTTTATCATCTTATATACCAGTAAGACATGTGACAGAATAGTTAGGAAATGTGGTGGATAGAAGAGTGGATCTGGAGTGGAGAAGATCCGATGATGTGAGTTCAAATTCAACCTCATATACTTACTCCAGCCATCCTAATCAGGATCTGACCATTGGACCCAGATGGCTCTGGAGGGGAAAGGGAAGCAGGAGACCTTGCACAGCTCTCCCTTGCTTAATCCAATTCACTTTCATATCATGGCAGCACCTCTCTGATGTCATGTTCTCTTATAGAATGAAAGACAACTAACAACATATATATATAGGATTTTGAGCAAGCCACTGAATCTGTTTGCCTCCATTTCCTCAGCTGTAAAATGGATATAGCAACAAGCACCTACAGCATGGAATTGTTTTGAAGACCAACAAAGATAATATTTATAAAGTGCTTTGCAAATCTTAAAGCAGAATATAAATGCTAGTTATTATATTATTATTAGATCAGATCATCTCTAAGGTACTTTCCAAATCTAATTTATGATCCTGTAAATCAGATGAATGAAATGAAGCAGTTGTGATAGTCTTGCTTTTTTCACCTATAAAATGGGGTAATTGGAATCAGAATTCTCTTCCAGCTCTCAATCATTTGATCCCTGGTCCCAAAGGTTCTACTCTCTGCCTTAGAGCAAACTCCCCTTCCATCTTCCCACCTTTCAGATTGTTGCTTCTCTCCCTTTCCTCTCTAAAGCTCCTTCCTGAGGTTCTTATATTCTGCAAAATATATCCCTTCTTGGATCACCCAAAGAACATGATTCTTTTCTTTTGAAAAGCAAAACTTTGCCAAACTCGTATCCAAACATTCGATTAAAGAGGGAATAATCCTATGCCAATTTGTCAGAGTTTGAAAAGACCTTTCCCTTCTGCAAGGCAGGCAGCACACCATCACAGAGATGCAAGGATCCCTGGTATAGGGTTTGTCACCAAATGATGGAAGGTACCAAATGTTAGGGCTCGGTCAAGTGAAGAATTCACAATGGCCATTCTCTTTGGCAAAAGGTAGATTTATTTAGGAGAATAGGTTACAGACAAAATGAAGGAATATAATAGACACCGGGTATGATAAATGTGAAATAGAGTTGGGAGAGCATTGAAATGGAGTTGGGAGAGCATATGAAAAATACGGTCTTCAGTAAAACTCATAATTATCCAGGAGAAAGGGAGCATCCTATGAGATTGGAGTATGCCCTTAGCTGGCAGGCTAAATCCTGAAAGGGATTTGCACCCTAAAAGATTTAGCTGTGAGGAAGAAAAGTGGGATGGGAAGCATAGTGGTAGGGGAGACACCACCTGACATGAGGGAAAAGACACCACAAGGCAGAGTGCTCTGGCAGGCTGATACCAAGAAATGTCTTGGGCCATAAATTGCTTTAAACAGAAAATTTAGCCTCAGAGACTTGATATAACTTGGATTTCTTACTGGATTACCTGAAGAGAGTGAGACCAAAAAACTAAACTCATCTCCATTATCAGATCCTTTTTCCTGTTTTATCAGTTCTTCTGCTAACCAAACCTAACATTCAAGATCTCATCAACTTAAATAGAATTTCTTCTACATATATATATATATATATATATATGTATATGTATATATATATAATTATTCTATTTTATATATATAAAATTTCTTGATCTGATAATTTATTGTTATATATTTTAAATCCTCCCTGATGTTCTACTGGGTACATGACAATGTTCTCTTTTGTTCTGCTTTATTTTGTTTTGTATTTCTTTTCTGGTTTTCTATTTGTTTTTTTATTTTGCTTTTTCAAATAAAATAAATTTTAAAAAAGATATAATGACTTAGTTGGTGGAACAGATTCTGGAGTCAGGAAGAGTCATCAGATCTGGCCTCCTGACACTTCTTAGCTGTGTGACTGGGCAAGTACTTAACCCTGGTTGCCTCAATTTTCTCATCTGCAAAATGAGCTGGAGAAAGAGATGGCAAACCAAGCCTGTATCTCTGTTAAGAAAATCTCAATTAGGATCACGAAGAGTCAAACATAACTGAAATAACTGAATATCTCATCCAAGGTCACCCAAATAAAGGGCAAAATTAGGATTTGAACCCAGATTCTTTGATTCTTTGATTCCAAATCCAGTGACTTTTTAAAATAAATAAATGGTTAAAAAAAACCAAAACCAAAAAAAAAAAAAAACAAACAAACGATGGCACCATTCTAAAAAGGTCCTTTGGATAATAATAATTGACATTTATATAAACACCTACATATGTATTTGTCATCTCCCATGTTAGAGTGTAATTTCTTTGAGAGCAGTTTTGCATTTCTTTGTATTTTCAGTGCTTTCCAAGTTCCTAACCCATAGTTTGCCAGTCTCATAGACTCAATTGAGTCTCATTGCAATTCCATGAAGCAGTTACTATGTATGTTACTGGGTTTTTGCTTTTGTTTTTTCCTTTATTTTTAATAGGATTTTATTATTCCAAATACATGTAAAGATAGTTTCCAACATTTTTTGGTAAGATTTTGTGTTCCAAATTTTTCTTCTTTCCAAACACCTTCTCCAAGACAGCCAGCCATCCAAAATAGGTTAAATATGTGCAATTCTTCTAAAATATTTCCATATTCATTGCACTATGCAAGAAAAATCAGATCAAAAGGGAAAAAAACATGAGAATGAAAAAAAAAAACAAAACAAAACAAATAAACAACCATAACAACAACTACAACAAAAGTGAAAATACTAAGCTTTGATCTACATTCAGTCTACTTCTCTCAGTGGATGCAGATAGCATTTTCCATATGTGTGTTATTTTTATAGGTTGTTATAGATAAGGAAATTATAGCTCACAAAGGTTATGTATCTTGCCTAGGGTTGTCAAGCAGCAAGTATGAAATTTGAACCTATTTGTTGTAGCAAAGAAAGACTCTGATCTATTCAATAACCAACAATATACAGTTTGCTTTGAATGTATTTGCATGATGTTTCCCTCTTTTGATTGTAAGTTCCTTGAGGGCAGGGAATATATTTTGCAGCTTTCTGTATCCCTAACACTTAGCACAGTGCCTAGCATAAAGTGGACTTCAATATTTGTTGAATTGATCTCCTGCTGAAGATTCTGAGAGATTCAAAATGAAAAAACAGAATACAATTTCGCACATCACTACTTATTTGCCATAAGAATTTTTGTTGGGGCAGCTAGATGGTTCAGTGGATAGAGCATCAAATTTGATCTCAGGGGCCAGCTAGGTGGCCAGGTGGATAGAGCACCAGCCTTGAATTCAGGAGGACCCCAGTTCAAATGTGGTCTCAGACACTTAACACTTCCAAGCTGTGTGACCCTGGGCAAGTCACTTAACCCCTATTGCCTCAGGGGGGAAAAAAAGTTTTTACTTTCCCCATGGATGTAGGAATATGTGAGGAAAGAAAGCCAGATACAATGTTGTCTTCTCCAAATAAATAAAAGAAAGAAGGAAGGAAGAGAAGAAGGGAGGGAGGAAGGAAGGAAGGGAGGGAGAAAAAAATGAAGGAACAAAAAGAAAGGAAGAAAGAAAAAAGAAAGAAAAGAAAAGAAAGAAGGAAGAGAGGAACAGAAGGAGGAAGAAAGTAGGGGAGGGAGAAAAGAATGAAGGAACCAAAGAAAGAATGAAGGAAGGAAGGAAGGAAGGCCCTAAAGTGAAGTGGACAACCAACTTATTACCTTCTCCAATCAAGAAATGCTGAGGGGATCCAATTCTGCAATTATCAGCTAAAATTAGGAACATAAAAGAGTACCAAAAGGAAACTAATTCTTGTTTGTGTAGAATATTATAAGGCCACATTCTATCAGTCTCCATTGTCTAGAACTCCATTCTCTGAGACTGTCTACTTAGCATCTTCAAACAGCCTTTCTGACAACCTTGATGGGAATCAGTTTCCCAAACTATCTTTAAGATCATCTTTCCTTGTTCTGCAATATATAGAAAAGCTTATTTTGCTGTTATTATAGTTGTTATTTTGGCAGTTGTTTAGTTCAGAATTTTTTAAATTAAATTTTTTAGAAATTTCAACCAAGGTCAAATCCAGCATTTTTTTATAGTCCCATTGATGTAAGGTGATTTTGGGGTCCCCTGACCTTGGGGCTTCTGTTCTAAAGAATCCTTGGTCTTCTGGCTTTGGAATCTGCCTCAGGAAACTGAGCACACACACCCAATCTATCTGAAGACCACCCTTAATTCATTTGGAGATTACTTCCTTACCTACCCTTGAGCAATAGAATTAACATATCTGTAATTGAAAGCTGTATAAATGTATCTCCTTGATACTCCTCTCCTGAATTTGCTTAGAATTCAGTCCCTTTAGTAAGGGCGTCACTTTGCTTTCAATAAACTTTGCCCCTAGACTAGGAGATAGGTTCAAGCCTACAAATTCTTTTTAGACACCTTGAGATACCAGTCTGGGACTTTTGGGGTCCCCCTTTCTCAACCTCAATACCATGCTAGAGACTCTCAGCTGGAAAACCCCTTAGACAATCCATTCCAACTCTTTCAGGTTTTTTGGTTTTGTTTTATTTTGTTTTAACCTGAGAACTGAGGCCTAGAAAAGGGGATTGGGGACCCTAAGGTCACACAGGGAGTAAAAATACAGGAGCCCAGGTTTTCTAACTACCCGATCAATATTCTTTCTGTCAGGGTGAAGGTCCTGTGTAAGAAGATAGAACAAGTTAGGGTTTTAGGACAGGCAGTATTTATCATTTCCTTTTTTTTTTTTTTTTTTTTTTTTTTTTTTAAAGAGGCTTTCTCAGGGTCACACAGCTACTAAGTGACTGGACTTGAATTCAGATCCTCCTGACTCCAGGACTGACACTCTATTCACTAAGGCTTTTAAAAGTCAACAAACAAAAAAATGGATAAGCAAACAAAATAAATGAATAAAAATAAACAAGTAAATGAATAAACAAGGAGAAAATGAAGGGGAAAAAAAGAACTACCCCATCTCTTCATATCCATGAGACCTTTCCGGGTTTCTGTCAAATCTGTCCTTTATGTTAAGGTTCATTCAAATGCAGGTTTCCTGAATGGAACATATTTTATTGGAACTTTTGGAACCTATTCAATATGAAGCTTCCTGAGAGTGGTTCCTCAAACTATTTTTATTTTTATTTTTATCCTTCAAACAGAATTCCAGACATCTCTGGGTGTAAGAGCAGAGTGGCCCTTACTAATTTCTGAGTGGCTAACTAGGCAGGGGAGAAAAAACTTTGATCCCCACATATGTGCAATTCTAGCCTTGTCCTCAGACAATGGCAGGTAAAGTGAGCAACTGATTTTGTTTCCAAAGGGCCCCAGATGTGTGATTGGAAGCAAGTCTAAGGAGTTGAATTAAAATCTTTAAATCTTAATTATTATCTTTTTTTGCATCTTAATTTCTTTATCTTTCTTTCTGCCCTCAGGATTTAGTCTGGCTCACCTAGGATCTAGATAAATACTTATTGATGGCTAATTATAAATAGAGATAACAATATCTGTGATACTTCCTAGAGTGGTAGGGAGGAAGGTTACCTCCCAGCCCATGAGATTAGAAGGGTGCTTTGCAAGCTTTTAGCACTTTCTTAACATCTATTATTATTATTATTATATTCTTTTCCATTTCTTGATGGAGTTCTGATGGAAGTCTTGGAATAAGCCAATAACCTATTATGTTTTACTTTTAGTGTTTTCAACAGTGCCTGGTATATAGTAGGTACTTAATAAATGCTCAGTAAACTGATTCCCCTACTATATTTTGAACTATTATATGTAGTATTTGTGTTTCTTACAGCTCTGATATTCTTTGATTTTATAGTTCTATGTGAATACAGGGCTCACTATCTCGTTACCTACTGAGTGTTTGCCCTGGCTGGGCCCACATGCCTGGGAGATCCTTCCACCTCACCTCTTGAAGTCTCATGGCCTTAGGAATATCATAATATAGTCCTACAAACATAAACAATCTGTTGGTCAGTGATAACAAAGTTCCTGAGACAAGAGTGCATAGACCACCCTTCAAACTTACCTGTAAGCCATAAAATTAGCAAATAAGTAACATGAGTTCCTGGTCTCTGTAACTTTTTCCAATAAATTTATCTTCTTGCTCCTGATGCTTTGCTAAATTCTTTTGGAACTTAGCCCACTTCAATCAGCTTTATAATTAGAATAAACTTTGTCCCTTGACTTGGAGATGGGTTCAAGCCTGCAAATTCTTTTGAGACATCTGGGGACACTGGTCTGCAACCCTAGTCTTTTGGGGTCTCCTTGGAACATGGATGGTCTGCACCTCATCATTGTCTCAGAAACTTTGTCATCATTGACCAACAGATTATCTGACAGCCAGCAATGTTTGTGGAACTATAGCACTCCTAAGGCCAGGGGACCTCAGGGTATTGACAACCTTGTTATTTGACAGCTAGCAACATTTGTAGAGCTACAGCACTCCTAAGGCCAGGGGACCTCAGGGTTATTGCTACATCTTCCCTAAAAGCCAGGGGGAGAAATATATAACTACTTACTCCCAAGACCAAGGGACTCTCAGATTATTGCTACATTTCCCTTAGAAGCTGCACCCCATCACTAACCCATAGCTGAATAAGTGCTTAGTGACTGATACAATATTCAAAGCAGATGATTTTCCCTCCAGCTCTGAAAACCAGAGTCGCCTAAAGTCTGCAGCAATCTAATTCTTTCCACATAGTCAGGGAAAATTGAAAAGTTGACAAAACCTTTTTCCTTGATGGTCCTCATCATCCATCTTTTGTGCTCTGGCCCTCTTCCACTCCTCTACATTTTATTTTTATTTTTAAAAATTAAATAAATATTTTGAAATTTGTTCAAAATATTTTTAAATGTAAAGTTTCAGTAAATACATATTTAACATTTAAATAAATGTTGCAAACTTTGTTCAAAATATTTTAAAATTTAAATAAATACATATTTAAATATATACATATATATATTATGATTGTACATATGTAACCTATATCAAATTGCTTGCCAACTCAGGGAGAGGGGAAAGGAAGGAGGGAGGGAAAAAAATATGGAACTTAAAATCTTGTAAATATGAATGTTGAAAACTACCTTTACATGTAATTGGAAAAAATAAAAAAAACTATTAAAATTTTAAAAATACATTTAAAATGTTTTATTTCAAACTTTTGTTATTATATCTCTGTCATTTTTGGAAGTATCTCTCTCTTCCACTGGAGCTTGTTTCATCCAACAAAGAAAAATGGGCAAAGACAAAGAAAGTAGCGAAGCCAAATGATGTTGACAACATTCAAAAGTTGGAGGTGGGTAACAACAGATTCCCTCAATCTCATCCAACTCACTGCACATGATCCCCAAACTTTCACCAGGAACGAAGTGCTTTATCTGTTCTACATGCTAGAACTTGCTATTCTATCTCTGTCTCTCTCCCTCTCCCTCTGCATCTCTCTCTGTTTCTATCTTTCTGCCTGTCTCTATTTCTCTGTCTCTGTCACTTTCACTATAAATATAAATATATATATATATACACACACACACACATACACATATATAACATGTGCATACACAGTATATATGGATTATATAGCTTACTAGATATGTGTATATATAATGCCTTTATATTTATATAAATATATTATATATATATATATATATATATATATATGTGTGTGTGTGTGTGTGTGTGTATATTTATATATGGGGGTGTATATTCTCCTGGGCTTCCTTCAGCGCTCAGTTCAAATGCTCCTTTTTGCATCTACTCCAGCTGTCAGTCCTTCCCTTTCCAGCAAACATAACCAGCCTGCTCTACAATACAGTGATCCCCTGGTTATTTCCTCACACAAACAACATAGTCTATTCTCCAGCCTCCAAACCTTTTCCTGGGTTGTGCTGCATGCCTGGTATGCTTTCCCTTCCCACCTATGCTATTTGGCTTCCTGCTTCAAGGAGTCTTTCCCTTTCCTCCTTAACAGTGTCTTCCCTGAAACTATCCCCAGTTTATCCTGCAAGCACCTTGTTGGTTCATGGTTGATGGCTCCCTCCATTAGACTGGGAGCTCCTTGAGGGCAGAGATCACCTTGTGCCTTTCTTTCTTTATATTCTCAGTACTTGGTGCACCTGTCCTCAGCACCCGTGGCCTTTTCACCCAATGTCTATCTGCCTTGTCTATCCTCCTTGCTTGGCTGGCTCCCCTTCTCTTTTTGGTGAATTTCTCCCCAGGCCTCCATTTTTGAGGTCGTCAATTCTTCTTTTCTTTCTAGACTGCTTCTGATTTATAGCAGGCACTGCAGGGTGCTTACACTGGTGTTCTTCCTCTCTTTTCAGCATGTGTATGTGTGTGTGCTATTTTCCCTGTTAGAGTGTAAGCTTCTTGAGGAGAGGGACTATCTTTCTTGTTTCTCAAGGAAACAATTTATTGGGGTATATATCTTGTTTGTAGGTAGTTGTTTATCTGTCTCCGAGGGCTCTATTTGCCTTTTCTCTGTGTTCCCAAACAGTAGAGGACTATGCTTAATAAGTGTTGACAATAAAAGATAATAAAACATGAAAAAAAGTTTGCGGCCTTGTCTATCCCTCATTTGGTCATGATGTCTTACCCTTTTCATAGATCAAAAAGAGAATTTCTCCCTCGCTCCTCTAATTTGCTTACAAATTCCTTCAGCACTCAGTTCAAATGCTCCTTTTGCAGGAGTCCTTCCCTTTCCAGCAAACATACCTAGCCTGCTGTACAATACAATGATACCCTTGTTATTCCTCACCCAAACAACACAGTCCAATTCCAGCCTCCAAACCTTTTTTCTGGGCTCTGCTGCATACCTGGTATGCTTTCCCTTCTAAGGGAAAATTTTAAATCTAAAGTTTCTATCCATTTGGAATATATTCTGGCATATTTGGTGAGAGCTGTTGGTCTAGAGCTAATTCTACCAATTTTTCCAATAGGTTCCCCTCCCCAATAGTGAGTCCTTTCTTCACTTCTTTAGGGTATATGGAACATTATGTTACTGTGTCTGTTTGCTTCTGATTATCTTGTACCTAATCGGTTCACATTGGTCAAGTTTTCTAAATTGAAAAATAGAATAATAATTGCACCTAGTCTCATGTCAAGTGCTTAGTCCCGTTGCCTGGCACATAGTAGATGCTTGTTTCCCTTTTCCTGCCCTTTTTTTTTTTTTTTTTTAAACAGCACCAAATTGTTTTTATGATGACAGCTTTGTAATATACTTTGAGATGGAGGGCTACAATGGGCTCCATTTTTTTAAAATTTAAATTAAAAAAAAATTAAATTTTAAATTCATTTTAAATTAAAAATTTTTTAAATTAAATGTTTTATTTTTTACACCTAGAAAGCCATCCCTTGTCACAAAGGCTCAAACACAGCCGTCCCACAAAACTTGAGTGGGACAGAATCCCCACCCCCAGCCCATCACAGCTGTAAAGAGAGGGGCTCGCTTTTTGGTCTCCCTGCACTTGAAAATAGTTGCTTAGAGAGGGCGACCCAAAGGAACAATACGGGCCCTGGTAGCTGAGGGAGGAGGCGTTCTTGGGTCCGGGGCATCCTGGACGCTTCAGCTGGACCCCCGGGGTTTCCTCTCACTCTCTCCTTCCAAGCGAGGTTTTGGCCGAGTTTTGGGCTCCCTCTGCTCCCACCCCCGCCCCCATTCTTAGGAGCTGGACCTAGACCTCCCAAACTAGCCCGAGGATTTCCTGCTAGGTGGCCCGAGGGGGCGGGAAAGCTCTCCATCAGCCTCTGAACCGGAGCCTTGCTTCTCTGAACCGGAGCCAACTGGCAGCGCGGGCTTCGGACCTAGCGCGGGGGGTGGGCGTGCTCGGCCGAGTTGAAGATCGTGGGGCTCGCGGGCCCCCTTTAAGGAGCCGGAGGAAGGGAGCCGAGTGGGTGGGACAGGGCCTAGAAGGGAGGGGACTGGGCCGGGCCGGGCCGGGCCGGGGGGCGGGGGGGGGGAGGAGGAAGAGGAGGCGGCAGCGTGGAGCTGAGCCAGCCCAGTCGGGCTGGGCAGACTGCGGGCCGGGGGCCATGCGAGCTGGAGGTGAGTCTTGGGACTGGGACGGGGACGGGGACTGGGACGGGGACGGGGGACGGCAGGGGCTGAGGCGCTCCCCGTCTAATGCGGGGGAGCAGAGGACTCCCGGGGGGGTGCGGGATAACAGGGGGGCCCGGTGTCTCCAGAGGGAGTGGAGCCGGCTCGGGGAAGGGTGAGAGAAGACAGGGGGAGGTTATCCTTCCGAGGGAGAGAAGGGGTGAGTCCCTTCAGTGGAGGTGGGCCCCTCTTCTCTTCGGGGAGACGGCGCGATGGGAGGACGAGATAAGCCCGCTTCTTTGCGAGGAAACGGGCTGGGAGACAAGGTGTGCGACCCCTTCCAGTGGAGAGGAGGGAGGAGAGGACGGAGGTTGTGTGAAGAGAGCGGAGGGGCGGAGTGGGACGCCCCCTCCATTCGGGAATACTGCCGGGGAATACGGTCGGCCAGCTCCTCCTCCCGGCAAGCTCTGGGACACACCCACATCCAGCTTGCAGCTTCTCCTAACTTGGAACCTGGGGGCTCTCTCAGCCCCTGCTCCCCTTCCACCCCCCTTTCTTTGCAAAGGCCCCGGCTGGGGAAGTTTGGAGAAGGGAGAGAAATAAGGGCTGGGGTTCTGGAGAGGAGAAGACTTCCCAGTCCCAGTCCTAGAGGCCACGCCCCTGCTGGAAGTTGTCTGAGCCGCTGGCAAAGCCCTTAGGGGATGCTAAAAAGATTTATCTAGAGTGATCCGCTTGGGTGGGTGTGTCCCCCCCTCCGCTGGAGGAACCCTTAAGGATCTGCTAAATCTGGGGATCCCTTTCTCAGAATCATGTTTTAGATGCCTCAGGTAAAATACAAGGGATTTCAAAGGGGACCAATTATATTTATCGAAATAAGTTTTTTTTTTTAAACATCCCATAAATCCCCTGCGCTCCATTTAGCTCATTCAATTCACAGAGAAGGAAGCTAATAATCAGAAAAGGAGGTTGAATTAAAGACAGATCCAGAATTGGCTTTTTGGTCTCCAGTGCTCTATTGGCTAGTTTCCTGGGGTATCAGTTTTTTTTTGGGGGGGCAGATAGAGTGCAGGGCCTAGAATCAGCAAGACTTCTCTTCCTCCTGAATTTAACTTTGACCCCTTACCCTTCCTAATTGGATGATCCTGAGCAAGATCCTTCACCTCAATTTCCTCATTCTGTAACTTTAGTTGAAGAGGGAAATGGCAAATCAAATCACTCCAGTATTTTTGCTGAGAACACCTCACGTGGGATCCTGAGGAGTCAGACTCAGCTGAAAGACTCCTGAACAGAAGCCTGTCATTTGCACAGACAGCAGTCAGACTGGTTGGGATGACCTAAAAAAGAACAGTTATGAAACCAGCAGAATGAGACTTCTCCAAGCTAGACTTGAAGGACGGAAGGCCTGGGTTCAAATCACTTTTCTGACACAGATTAGTTGTGTGACCCCAAGAGCAAGCCATTTAAACGTTTGTGTCTTAGACCAGGCTCTCACCCTGTTATTCCTCCACTAGACTGGCCACCTTGTCCAATGCTTGAAAAGAGACTATTTTATGGAGAATTCAAAAATAGCAAGCAAAAGGAATACAAGGACACTCTCAAGAACTTTATTTTTTCTTTCTCTCTTTTTTAAAAATAGCTTTTAATTTACCAGATATATGCATGGGTAATTTTTTAGCATTGACAATTGCAAAATCTTTTGTTCTATTTTTTACCTCCTTCCCCCGCCCCAGATGGCAGGTTGACCAATACAAGTTACATATGTTAAACTATAAGTTAAATACAATATATGTATTTATTTTGCTGCACAAAAAGAATCGGACTTTGAAATAGTGTACAATTAGCCTGTGAAGGAAATCAGAAATGCAGGCAGACAAAAATAGAGGGATTGGGAATTCTAACTCTCAAGAACTTTAGAATTGGTTGTATGTTATAGGAGAAATTGGCCAGGATGGCTCATCTGAGAAGATGCCATGCTCTGTGAGCAAAGCAGAATTTAATTAGCTCAGAGGAAATATGAGGTGCCCAAAGTTAGACAGTCCACCCCAAATGTTGATAAGGGACTACATGTGTCCCACTTGTGGCAGAGACTTCTAAGCTTGTGTTGGTCTCTTCAGCCCGTTGGACATACTGTGACTCAACATATTGAGGTCATTTTGGTTCCCTTGGAAGGACACAACCTAACCTAATTCTTCCCATGAAATGAATAATCAGAAAAGTCAGTTGATTCCTCTGGAATATCTCTCCATCATACCCTGTCTGCTTGGTCTGGGGGAGTAGTTGAATCTAAGCTGAGATATGTCCTCTAGTTAGGTAACATCATTCCCTAGGGGAACACCTTTACCCTCATTTTCTGTCCCATACCTTTACATACCCAGAAGTCAGGTGTTGGTTGTTGACCATCACTCTTGAAGAGGACAGAACATTCTCTGCACAGGTCCCTATCAACATTTGGGGTGGACTTTCTAACTTTGCACACCTCATATTTCCTCTAAGCTAATTCAGTTCTGCTCTGCTCACAGAGCAAAGCCCATTCTCTGATGAGGGCACACCATGCTGGGCTGTCCTGTGCCAGTGTCTCCCAGGTCATACAGTACATTCTAAAGTTCTTAAGAGAGACCTTGAGAGTGTCCTGGTGTCGCTTTTTCTGACTACTTTGTGAGTGCTTGCCCTATGTGAGTTCTCCATAAAATAATCTTTGGGCAAGGGCCTTAAGTAAGTTTTGACTCCCTTCCATTCATAATGTAGGTGCTTAAAAATAAGTTAAGTGGAATCTGGAAAGGCTAGGCAGTGACACTTGGGTGGGTTAAATAATCTTTCCAGGGCAGCCATCAAAAAAGTATTAGGAAGAGGAAGTGCTCAGAGCAGAGAAGAGTGTACAATCTGGTTAGGTTTACTAGAGAAGAAGGGTGTCACCTTGGGAGCTGGAGAAGAACTATTATTGGAATGGCCAGAAACCTGAATGATTGGGTAATGGAATCAAGATAAGGCTTCTAATTCTGCCTCAGATTGTTGATAGCTACATGACCTTGGGCAAGCCATTTAATATTGCAGTACCTCAGGTTCTTGTCTGTAAAATGGGCTCCATGGTCTCCAAAATTCCCTTGAAAGGCTCAGATAGACTTGGATTCAAATTCATCTTCATATTCTAGCTATATAACCCTGGACAAGTCAATGAATATTCCTATGCCTCAGTTTCTCTTTGTGAACTATAAAAAGTATAGACAAGCCCCTTAGGAATAGGTTGGAGCCTTAAGGGCTGGGGTTGGCCTGGGTTGGCCTGGGGCAGGGCAAGGAGGGTTGTTCATGCTCCTCCCAAGTATCCAAAGCAGTGTTTAAAAATGCAGAACATTCTAGCTCTCTGTACAAAGAGACAGAAGCAGTTTGTGGTCTCCCTAAAAGACTGTCTTTTCTTTTCCCCAGGAGATTGAGAAGTAGAGAGCTCCTTGCACGTGATTTTAAAAACATTTTTTTCTGCTTTTTAGAAGAGGGGAAAAGCCTTCTTCCTGTTCTCAGAATATTCTCCTCTCCTCCTCCCCAGGCTGTTGGACCTGCCGGCTAGTTGAAGTCGAAGGTCCGGCCTCCGAAGATCGAGGCAGCTCCACAACGGGGCAGGATAACCGCTGGCATGAGGGGCAGCCGGGCCCTGAGCCACCTCCAGCTGCTGAGTTGGCTGTGCCTCCTCCTGAGAGACACATCCCCTGTGCAGGGGGCTGGCCCAGCTGCCCAGGCCACAGGAAACCCCAGCCTTCTGACTGTCCAGGAAGGCATCAATATAACAGAGGATGTGGACGTGAGTACTGGGGGAGTGAGGGCATGGACACAGGAGTACTGGAAGAATGAGGGAGGGAATTACATGCTTGGAAATGGGACTGACGCTCTCTGCAAATCAAGGACATTCCTAGGGTTGTGGTAAACCTCAAGCATTATAGGAATTGGAATTATTATTACTCCTTTAGGGTTTGGATTTACAGTAGTTGACATTTATAAAGTTCTTTAAGGTTTACAGAACATTGGATCCTCACAACAAATTTTTATGTTACTGTATGATAGAAAGTAGAGATTATTCTGATTTAACACATTTAACAGATCCTGAGTCATGGCCACCCACATAGCTAATAAGTGCCTGAGGCAGGGTACAAAGTCTGGCCCATAATCAGTCCACTAGAGAGATGGATGCAATCTTCATTCCCATTTTAGAGAGTTAGAAACTGAGGCTCCCATAGGCCAAGGGCTTGCTAGTCATATAGTTTCTAAGGCATCTAAGGTTTTCCTGACTCCAAAGTGAGCATTCTGTCCACTGTATTACTAACACAGTGGACAGAATGCTCACTTTGGTAAACTAGGTACACTAGGTAAAATTAAATGGCTTGCCCAAAGTCATGTAGCAAAAAAGGGGATTTGACTTCAAATTTAGGCATCTTTCCACAATACCACCACTCTTATCACTGTTATTTATTATTTGTTTATTTGTGTATTTTTTAAATTAAGACTTTTTATTTTCAAAGTATATGCATGGATAATTTTTCAACATTGACTCTTGCAAAACCTTGTGTTCCAATTTTCCCCTCCTTCCCCCCAGTCCTCTTAGATGGCAAGTAATCCAATATATGTTAAACATGTTAAAATATATGTTAAATCCAATATATGTATGTTATTTTTTAGTTGGAGTTATCCATCTATTTGTATATTTCCCTCTTTTCCCTCCCCAATTATAACAGTAATAATAATAAACATTTATATAGCATTTTTATATAGCCAAGAACTGGGGATATAAATGAAGCCCCCCCCACCAAAAAAAAAAAAGATCCTTACTTTTGGGGAGCTTACAATCTAATCATGGAAAGGATTGTTGCAGTTGGAGGGCTTTGAGGGAAGTTAAATTTTGAAGGAAAACAGATGTGAGAAGGGAAAGTGAGAAAGGAGCAGCCAATTCCTGTGGCATCCCAAGAGATAGAAGGGACAAAAATGGTTGAATTCTATCTCATGTAGGGGGGGTGGTCTTTGCCCTTTGTGCCCAAAAAGAACCAGTGCTTTATGGGTGAAGCCTTGACTCATGGGTAATGCATTTAAGTGAGACAGAGTTGCTCACTCTCCCTGAGTCTTTTGAAGGTCAGTGACAAGACAGAAGTCAAGATGACTGGTAATGGCCCAGAATGACCTTGGCGCCTGCTTCAGCTGCCTTCACGGTCATTGGAACTAATTGTTCTCATTTATCCATTCTGCCAGGGAAAGCCTTCACATGCTTGGGTAGGTACCCCTGTAACTCACTGAAGGGTTTGAGTCCTATTGGACTTAATTCTCCTGTCTGCTGAGATGGTTTACTGGGATGTGGCCACTGTCCATGTCCAGTTTCTTGGACCCAGAGGTGAATCAGGTAGGGGAGGGTTCAGTATACAAAGACAGGAAAGGTAAGAGGCTGGGTTATGAAGAACTTTAGATGTCAAACAGCGATTTATATTTGATGCTGGATGTAATAAGGTAGCACAATGGTTTTCTGGGTAGGACAGGTGTGATGGTCAGAAAGTCATTTTGGTAGAGGATGGATTGGAATAAGGGCAAGAGAACTGGAGGCAAGGAGACCTATCAGAAGGCTAGAAGGCTCTTGTAGTTCTCAAAGTATGGTCCAAAGAATGCTGAGAGTCTCTGAAAGGAGTCTGTAAAGTCAAAATTAGTTTATTTCTACTCCTCCCTTCCCTCTCTCCACATAGAATATCATAATCTTACTTACAGATGTTCTTTAGCTTTGTTTTTCTCTTGGATCTCTGAACTCTCCCAAAATATCTTGTGTTTTGCTGGCTAGATTTCTTTCTATTTTTTAATTAAAGCCTTTTCTTTTTTTTTTTTTTTTTTTAATTTTAATAGTTTTTATTTACCAGATATATGCATGGGTAATTTTATAACATTGACAATTGTCAAAACCTTTTGTTCTAATTTTTCCCTTCCTTCCCCCATCCCCTTCCCCCAGATGGCAGGTTGACCAATACATGTTAAATATGTTAAAGTATAAATTAAATACAATATATGTATACATGTCCAGATAATTGTTTTGCTGTACAAAAAGAATCAGACTTTGAAATAGTGTACAATTAGTCTGTGAAGGAAATCTGAAATGCAGGCAGACAAGATTAGAGGGATTAAAGCTTTTTATTTTTCAAAAAAAATGCATGGATAATTTTTAACCTTGCAAAACCTTGTATTCCAAATTTTTTCCCTCCCCCCGCAGAGAGCAAGTAATCGAGTATACGTTAAACATGTACAATTCTTCTCTACAAATTTCCACAAATTAGATTTCTCTCTCTTTTTTTTTTTTTCTGAGACCTCAAGATGGGTAGCCAAAAGAGGTAAGGAGTTTGGTAGTGAACATGTGGGTCTTCTGACCAGGTGTTCACTCGGGAACCAAAAAGTCAGGGCATTATGTGAGTAGATATAATAAAGATTACACGTGGCTGTTCTTGAGCGTGCTACCGGTTATTAAACTATAGATTCAAGAGATTGTGGCCAGAGATTTTTGAAGGCCTCAGAGGAGGCAAGCCGGGTAGAGTTGACACTGCAAAGGACAGTGGTCAAAGGTACTCTGTTGGGTCTAGGACAGACTAGTAATTGTAACTGCCAGGAGAGCACATTACAAATGGCCATCTTTTGTACCCATCTTTTTTTCAGGTCCTCCTGAATTCAAGGCTGGTGCTCTATCCACTTCTCCATCTAGCTGCCCCCTAGATTTCTCTCTTAAGGACTATGCCTTAAAACTGATTCTCACTGATTAGTCACCTATTGATCCCAGGCCAAATAACCTTATTTACAGATGTTCTTTAATCTTTTTTTTTTTTTTTTTTTTGGATCTCTGAACCCTCCCAAGGTATCTTGGGGTTTACTGGCCAGATTTCTTTCTTAATTTTTTTAAATTAAAACACATTCATGGATAATTTTCAACCTTGCAAAACCTTGTATTCCAAATTTTTCTCTCCCTTTCCCCACCCCCTCCCCTAGAGAGCAAGTAATCCAACATATGTTAAAACATGTGCAATTCTGCTCTACAAATTTCCACAAATTAGATTTCTTTCTTAAGGATATGCCTTAAAACCACTGATTCTGATTGATTGGTCAATTATAGGTCCTAGTCTAAATTGATCATTGTTTGAGTCCTGAATGTAAAGAGCAGTGGTTTATTTTGCTGAGGCAATTGGGGTTAAGTGACTTGCCCAAGGTTACCAGATTTATTTATTTAGATTTTTTTTTTTTGACTTGGTAAAAGAAGAGATTTTTTTTTTTGCTTCAGTTACTCTTTAACCTTAATCATTGAATGGGTATGACTTCAGACAAAACTGAGACTTGTCGAAGACCTCAGCTTCTCCCATTGCATCCAAGACCATCTGCATGTGTCCTGATCTCTGTCTGACCACTGTACCCTGATGGCTCTGGAGGGGCAAGTGAGGTGACCTTGACCAGCCCTCCCTCACTTAAATCCAAATCACTTTCATGGCATGTCATTGCATCATCTCCCTGACAACGAAGGACAAACAACAGGTTTTTATTTCTAATATGGTGAATATCTATACATATAACCCACATAAACAAAACCTCTTTGGAAAGGTCCTCAGTAGTATAAAGATAGAACAAAACTAGTGCTCTGGGTGACATGTATAACGGGTACCATATTGGTTGCCTTCTCAATGGATGGCGATGGGGCTGGAGGAAGGGAAAGAATTTGGAACTCAATATTTTTTTAAAGGAATTCAAAAGGGGCAGCTAAATGGATAGAGCTCCATCCTTGAATTCAGGAGGACCTGAGTTCAAATCCAATCTCAAACACTTAACACGTCCTAGCTGTGTGACCCTGGGCAAGTCACTTAACCCCAGCAAGGAATTCAAAAAATAAATATATCAAAATAATTTTTCTTAATATAAAACAATAATCTAGGTGAGAGGTCAGAGGGATCTGAATTAAGTGAGTAGAAAGTAGAAAATGATATAGACAAAGCATGTCGTAAAAATAGAAAATGATAGCATTTGGCAAGAGATTGGAGAGAGATGGGAGGAGAGAGTATGAGGAGTTAAGAAGGACCCCAATGTTGGGAGCCAGGGTGACCTGGAGGAAAGAGGTACCCATCTTAGCCATAGGATAATCAGAAAGAAGGAGCAATTGAGGGGCAAGGGAATGAGTTCATTTTGGCACAAATTAAGTATCCAGAAAGGGCAATGGACATTTGAAGGCTGACCTTGTGTTTGTCTCTAGACTGTGCCTTATCACCCATGAAACAAAGGTTCCTTCAATTCTCTGAGCCTCAGTTTCCTCATTTATGAATTAAAGGGATTAGAGGCTGGGCCGGCAAAGTCTCAAGTTTGTCCTGTCTCTAAAGCCTGTTATTTGCCTTTATAGTGTATTTATTTCCTCCTTAGGAAGAGAGACAGAAAGTGTCCCCTCTGATCCCTGGGAGGTCCAGGCAAAGTTAATAAGTTAAAAACTAACTGGTGGGGGAGCATCTGGAGGAGGCAACCAGGCCATTTATAGAGGCAGCCAATGGGTGCAGTGGCTAGACAACTGGGCCTGGACCGAGTTCAGATCTAATCTCTGACACTTAGGAACTATGGGATCCTGAGCAAATTATATCACCTTTATTTTATTCCTTGACTATTAATCTTCCAGAATTGTTGTGAGGATCCAGAGAGAATAATTGAAAGTGCTTAGCATAGTGCCTGACCCATAGTAAGCCATTATTATTATTCACATTTTTATTAATAGCACCTACTTTCCAGAAGGATGTGAGGACTAGGTGAGATAATTGTAAAATTAGTATAATTGGTAAAAATTAGTACAGTGCTTTTTTACTTTGTAAAAGTAATCCATTATTATTTTTTAATTAATAGCCCCTATCTTCCAGGAGGATGTTTTGAGGATCAGATGGAGATAATAGTTATAAATACATTTAAATTATTTTTTTTTATTATTAATTGTATCTACCTCCCAAAAGTTGTTATGAGGATCACATGAGATAATAATTGCAAAACATACTTAGTACAGTGACTGGCACATGTAAATGTAAGCTGTTATTATTATTAATTTTTTTTATTAATAGCACCTACCTCCCAAGAGGATGTTATGAAGATCAAATGGAGATAATAGTTATAAAACACTAGCAGAGTGATTGGCACATAGTGAGTGCTTTGTTAATTTAAATCATTAATTTTTTTTTTTTTTTAATTAATTGCATCTATCTTCCAGAAATTTGCAATAATAATTGCAAAACATACTTAGTACAGTGTCTGGCACATAGTAAGCATCACGTAAATGTAAGCTGTTATTATTAAATTTTTTATTAACAGCACCTACCTCCCAGGAGGATGTTATGAAGATCAGATGGAGATAGTAGTTATTAAAACACTAGCAGAGTGATTGGCACATAGTAAGTGCTTTGTTAATTTAAATCATTAATTTTTTTTTTTTTTTTTTATTAATTGCATCTATCTTCCAGAAATTTGCAATAATAATTGCAAAACATACTTAGTACAGTATCTGGCATATAGTAAGCATCATGTAAATGTAAGATGTTATTATTACTACTAAATTTTTTATTAATAGCTCCTACCTCCCAGGAGGATGTTGTGAAGGGAAGATGGAGATAAGTTATAAAGTACTTAGTGTCATGATTGGCACATAGTAGTTGCTCTGTAAAATTAAGTCATTTAAAAAAATTAATTGCATCTATCTTCCAGAAAGATGTCATATGAGATAATAATTGTAAAACACTCAGCACAGTGTCTGGCACATAGTAAGTCCTATGTAAATGTAAGCCATTATTTTTATTATTATTATTTTTCTTTAATAGCCTCTCCTTCTCAGGAGGATGTTGTGAGGATCAAGTGAGATAATAATTGTAATGTGCTTAGAATAGCGCTCAGCACATAGTAGGTGTTTTGTAAAAGTAAGCCATTATTATTTTTTTTCATTCATAGCACCTACCTCCCAGGAAGATGTTGTGAGGATCAGATTGGGTTAAGGAAAAGAGGGAAAGGGAAAGAGAGATAGGAAAGAGAAACAGGAGAGGGAGAGAGAAGAGAGGAAGAGAGGTGGTGAGGAAGAGAGAAAAGAGGAAAATGAGAGGAGAGAGAGAGAGGAAAGACAGAGATAGAGGAAAGACAAATAGAGAGGAGAGGGGGAGAGAAAAACAGACAGACACAGAAGTGGGGTGAGGAAGAGAGAGGAGGGAGAGAAAGCAATAAAGGGAAAAGGAGACAGACAGACAGTCTATACTAGGGGTTCTCAAACTACGGCCCACGAGCCAGATGCAGTGGGCTAGGACATTTATGCGGCCCACTGGTTATGGCAAATGGACTGAGGGGCAGAGACAGAGTATGAGCTTTTGTATTTACTATAGTCAGGCCCTCCAACAGTCTGAGGGACAGTGAACTGGCCTCCTATTTAAAAAGTTTGAGGACCACTGGTACCTATGATGAGCCAGGTTTTGTGCAGAGAGATGGCCTTCTTTGTTTTCCTCATCTGCAAAATGGGGTTGTAATAATGGGACCAAAATTTCAGGGTTGTTGTTAGGGTCAAATGATATAGTAGTTGTAAAATACTTTATAAACCTTAAAGTTCTATTTCGAAAATATTATGTGTTAATACATGTTATATTATAAAATGCTGGGTCTTGATTCTCTTCAACTTTTTAGTCTTAGAGGGTTGACTAGTGCATTGAGAAGTGAATTCCTCGTGGTCTGCTAGCCAAAATATGTCAGATGCAGGACTTGAATCCAGGTCTTTGGCTTTGAGACAGAATGAACAAAAGATAATTAAGGAGGGAGGACCACCAGATTTGGGGGGATCTGGAAAAGCATCCCTTAGGAAGGTAATGCTTGAGTCAGATTTTTGAGTAAGAAGAGGGAATATATTACAGATTTGGAGCACTGCCAGGACAAAGGCATGGAGGTGGGAAATGAGTCCTAATGCTTCTTCAGGAAGTAGATCATCACAGAGAGGTGGGATGGTCACCAGTCGGGTTGATTGGAAGCAGATGAATTCAGTCCAAACATACTTTATTTGTTTATTTTATTTATTTAAATAAATATTATATTTATTTATAGATATGATTTTGGGCAAATCAGCCCCTCTCCTGTCTCTGCTCTTTTATCTCTGAAATGAGGGAAATGAGGGCTTCCAATCAGATGGATCCCGAAGTCCTTCTGGCTGCAGTTCTTGATCCTAGGATCTGTCCTGGAATGTAAAGTGTAGGGTAGGGATTGTCTTATTTCTGCCTTTGAATCCCCAGGGCCAACACCCTTCCTGGAACCTCCATTCTTAGGTGGTTGATTGCTAAACACTTTGCCCTAAGTCAGTGGGAGGTGCTAGTTATTATTTTTTTAATATTGTTCAGTGTGAACCCTGGGGGCAGCCACTCCCTGGCCCACTGGTGGCTTGATTTGCAAGTCTGGTTTAAAGGAGAGCCACTTCTTATGACATAAGGCACCCAACTGTGATTAGAGGGAGAGGAGGAGGAGGAGAAGGAGAAGAAGGAAGAGATGGAACTCTTTTCTGGAGGCTGGAGGAAGAATGAGGGTCTTTGGGTTTTGGATTGGTCTAGGTCAAAAATCATACTCTCCCACTTACTCCCTACTAATCTTGAGCAAAGTCATGATTGGTCTAAGATCCCTTCCAGATAGAAATCTGGAATCTTATTTTCTTGGCTATGAGTTAAGAACTAAGAAAACCTCTTTTTCCTGTTTCAATAAATGTCATTTAATAAAAACCCCAAACTTCCACGACTCTGGGTTGGTTGGGAGCAGTAGGAAGGTGAGTTGTATCTCAAGTCCTTCCTAGGATACTGCTGATGCTGGATGGCTGCCATCACTCTCTTCTGGGAGGTAATGGGAGAATTTAAAGCTTTAGATTCCTGAATTCCTGTGAGCAAGCAAACTGGATCTAACCTGCCTTTTTTTCCTGAATAAGCCAGGCTCTAAAAGATGTAGTCTAAGTAGAGAAGGAGCTACCAAAGATTGGGCTCTGGAAGGGACTGAGTCCAGGGTCCCACAGCTAGGAAGTGTGTGAAGCAGAATTAGAGCCTGGGACCCTACATCTTCCTTCCTTCCTTCCTTCTTCCTTTTCTCTCTCCCTTCCTTCCTTCTTTCCTTCCATCATATTTTATTTTTTCCAAATACATGCAAAGAGAGTTTTCATCATTCAATTTTGCAAAACTTTGTATTGCAGATTTTTCTCCTTCCTTCCCTCCCTCCCCCCAAGATGGCAAACAATCCACTATAAGACATTATACATCATGCTGCACTTTTTCTCACAGGGATCATACTGAAAAAGTCACGAGGCTTCCCTGGACTTCAATTTCCTCCTTTGTAAAGGGAGGAGACCAGATTGGATGGCCTTTGAGGGGTCTGTGGGCTTAATCATAATACAATAGGACCATAAGTCTAGAAGTGCATGGACTCCAGAATCCTTCTAGTTTGGTCTCCTTTTATGGTAGGAGAAACTGAGTGAGGCCCAGGGATCATCATAGACCTAGAGCTGTCAAATTCAACCTTCCTCATCTTACATATGAGGAACTTGAGATTCAGGGATTTGAAGGCACTTACTTGCCTAAGGAAGTAAGCCTCAGGGGTGGGATTAGAACTCATTTCTGATGGCAGATCCAGGCGACTTCTGGGATTTTAGTTGGCTTCTCAGCTCCTTTGACATGTTGTGCTGATTGTGTCTTCCAGAATGTAAGCTCCTGGAGGACCTGGTACCCTTTGGGTTTTGGGTCTCCAGTGCTTTTCAGGTAGTAGGTGCATAATAATTGTTTGTTGATTGATGGATAGTAGGAAAGATCTAGATAGGCAATGGTATAGCAATGGGAGAGCAAGGGAAAGTGCTCCATGTTAGCGATCACAGGACCAGGCTGAGATCCCTACTTTGCTGCAGGATGTCACCGGTGGGAAGGGCCATTTCTGAGGCTCTCAATGGTACTTGTTTCTGGGACCAAAAAACATCTTTTCTCTGGAAGGGTCATCTTTCTGTTCCTCCAAACTAGTGCACAGATCATCATCCTGAGTGTTCGTGTGACCACTGAAAACTTGTGTGATCTCATTTAGGTCTTCCAACAAACAGTTCTGGGGGAAAGGGGCTTATTAGCTCCACTTTACAGATGAGGAAACTGAGAAGACTTAACTATCATAGATTTAGAACTAAGCAGGATCACATCTAGGATGTAACCCTTCATATTTACAGATGAGGAAACTAAGGCATTGTCTCCCTTCTGTACCCCGATGTGGGAGGAACCATCTCTCCAAACCTAACCTCAAGCACTTACTAGCCTGGGTGCAGCACTGGACCTTTCTCTGACTCAGTTTCCTCCTCTGGTAATGGAGGTTGGACTTTCTAGTACCAAAATGATGATCCTTTGATCCCCCACTCTGCTTTTGGGGTCTTCAAGAATCCAGCACAGGATGAGGTAGACAGATTAGTCACAAACACAAGTGGATTTTATCAAGTAGAATGTGTGAATGACCAACACTGGGAGCAGTGAGGAACCATCAAAGAAAGGGTCTTGTTCATTGGATCCAAGGTTGGACCTGTAGTCAGGAATCACTTCAGTCACTTACTATCTGTGTGAACCTGGGCAAGTCACTTCACCTCTCTATGTCAGTGTTTCCTCTTCTGTAAAATAATAGTAAAAATTAAAATGTAAAATAAAAATAAATGACCCTACATCTTGGGGTCATTGGTGAGGTTCAATTTAGTAAACATGTGCAAAATGCATTGGACATCTTAAAGTAATTTATAATGGCTAGCTTTTATTACTATGATAAGTAGTGCCAGTACTGTTACAATTACCACTCCTACTATTGATATTACTATCACCATCACCATTAATATTACCGTTACTATAACTTTTACCACTATACCTATTAACATTACTGTTATCATTACTAGACTATTAATATTACTGTTGCTGTTACAATTACAATTACTGTTATTCCAATTGCCATTATAACTACTATCACTATCACCATTAACATTACTTTTACTATAACTTTTACCACTATACTTATTATTACCATTACTATGATTGTTAGTATTACTGTTGCTATTGCAATTACTATTACTAGAATTCCAATTGGCATTATTACTATCACTATTACCATTAGTATTACTGTTGCTGTTACAATTACTATAACTCCAATTAGCATTATTACTACTATCACCATCACCATTTACTGTTACTATAACTTTTACAACTATAACTATTAACATTACTGTTATCATTACTATGACTATTAGTATTACTGTTTCTATTGCAATTACTGTAACTAATACTGTATTACTGTTTTTATTACCATCATTATTAGTATTACTGTTGCTTTTATCACTATATACTATGACTGTTACATTATTGTTGCAACTTAAATTACTGTTACTAATATTTTGAGTGTTACTATTACTGTTACTGTTAACATGGTCACTCCAAATTTTGATGAGGGAAGTAGAAAGGACTAGGAGTCAGGTTCTTGGGGGAGGATTTGCTCGGATTGGATTTTTTTTTAATAGAACAAGAATCTCTGTCCTTATTTTTGTTTATAGATGCCCAGATAGATGTTGTTGGCTGGTAGTAGAGGAGTATTGAGGAATATATAATCTACTCCAAGCCCTCAACCCTATAAACAAAAGCTTCCTCAGATACAATGTGCCAGGAGAGATTTCTATTTAAGCTAAGAAATGATCTTTTGAACAGAGAGAACAGCATTAAAATTAAATTTCCTTACTTTTAGTATTATTGTGAGTATTGTTATTTTTAGTATTATTATCATTACTATCACTTACTATTATTGTTGTTACTATTTTAGCTATTACTGTTATTATTACTATTGCTATCTACTATTCCTATTATTACTATTACCATTACGATTAGTATTACCATTTGTTAGGATTCTCACAAGGTACTTATGCACTTAGTTCATACCTTTAAAGGAGTTTACACCTTTAAAAGCGTTCCATCATTGGTCCACACATTAGACTCACACCTTTAGAGAGCAGATAAAAGCCCACATTGTGGGAGGAGGAGTCAAGATTTCATTCCCATTTCCACCTTGGTGCTGGCTGGATGCTTTGGATTCAGAGGGAGATAGAGGCTGAAGCTGGAAGAGACAGAGGACTAGCAGCAAGAGCTCTGGGGAACCAAGGAGCAAGGAAGGCCTCTAGAAAACTAGCTGAGCCCCAAATGAGGGAGATAAGATTTTGGAAGAGACAATATTTTTTTTTTCCCTGAGGCTGGGGTTAAGTGACTTGCCCAGGGTCACACAGCTAGGAAGTGTTAAGTGTCTGAGACCAGATTTGAACTCGGGGTCCTCCTGAATTCAGGGCTGGCGCTCTATCCACTGTGCCACCTAGCTGCCCCCAGAAGAGACAATATTTGAAGGACACAATAAAGGATCTGGATTTTAACTCCTGGGTGCATTTTGGAGTGATTGAACTGAACTGAAAGGAAGGCTGCCTCTAGAAGCTCCCCAAAAAACCTGCTCCCAGAGAACTTTATATTTTAGAGAAAGAGAACATTACAACTATTATTGTTATTATCACTAGTTACTGCTACTATTATTGCTATCATCATTACTACTACTATCGCTGTTATTATTGATATTCCTCTTACTATGACTACTATTATTGATGTTATCATTGTTATCTTTACTACTATTACCATTGCCATTCCTATGATTACTATTACTATCATCACTTTTACTATCACTGTTATTGTTACTATTGGTATAGGTATACTACTGTTACAGTTATTGATACTATCGCTATTACCTTTACTATTATTACTATCATCATCATTATTATTACTCTTGATGTAGGTATACTGTTATTGATACTATCACTGTTACTATTCCTAGTGTCATCATTATTAATATTGTTATTACTGCTTATTATTATTGTTATTGATATTATCACTGTTACTATTCCTAATGTCATCATTATTAATGTTATTACTGGTTATTATTGTTGTTGATATTATCACTGTTACTATTCCTAATGTCATTATTATTAATATTATTATTAATGCTTATTATTATTGTTGTTATTGATACTATCACTGTTACCTTTACTATTATTACTATCATCATCATTATTATTACTCTTGATGTGGGTATACTGTTATTGATACTATCACTGTTACTATTCCTAGTGTCATCATTATTAATATTATTGTTATTACTGCTTATTATTATTATTACTTATTATTATTATTATTGTTATTGATACTATTACTGTTACCTTTACTATTATTACTATTATCATTATTATTACTCTTGATATGGGTATACTGTTGTTGATACTATTACTGTTACTATTCCTAGTGTCATCATTATTAATATTAGTTATTACTGCTTATTATTGTTGTTGTTGATACTATCACTGTTACTATTCCTGTGTCATCATTATTAATATTATTATTATTGTTGCTACCTTTCCTATTACTTCTATTACTACTACTACTACTACTACTACTACTACTACTATGATTTTAGTTGGAAGGGACTTGAGAGTCCATCCAAACTATGTGCTCCCACCAGTTAAGGGACAGGGCTGGAAAGGGTATGGGAGGAATTGGAACATTGTGTGCTGGGACAACATTGCTAGTAGCTAGCATGGAAGAAGCTGGGAGACCAGGTGGGGAAGGTATTTGTGTCCGAGTTCTAGCTTCTTTCTCCCCAGAGGCTGGGGTGCGTTTCCCTGACTTCTTTCCCCTTTTCTCCCCTTACTAGTGTAGGAAGGTGAGCTACCTGAACGTCTCTGAGAGATGTGCTTTTGTCCAGACCAACCCAGACTGCCAGAGTAATCGTGGATACCTCGACTACCTCGGAGGCATCTTCTGCCTCTTCTCTCCGGACCTCCTGCCTTTAGTGGTCACTCTCTATGTGAGGCTTTATCCTTGGTGGGAGGCTGATCTCTCTCTCTCTCCTTCACACAGGCACCCTAAGGAGCAGGGGCTGGGCGGGGGATGAACCTCAGTTTAAGGGACCCGGAGGGCTTCCAGGTATCAGAACTGCTAGGGGGGGATTAGCTGAGAAGGGGAGCCCCTTCACCCCAACTCTAATTCTTTTTTATTTCTGGGTTAGGTATTCTGGCTGTTTTATCTCTTTCTGTTCCTTGCCGTCACAGCTGAGAAGTTGTAAGTCTATCCTTTCCCAGGCTTAGAATGGGGCAGTGGAGGATGGATGGGGGGGGGGGAAGACTACACCCCTGGAGTGGGAGGAAAGGATGTGGGGTTACAGAGGAGGCTGCAGAACTGGGTAGAGACTGGGTGAGAGTTGGAACCTTGTTAGGTCCTCCTGTATCCACTATGTGACATGGTTGCTTAAGGCCCAAAGAGAGCCCATAAAGGTCATTAGCCATGGTGAGTTGGGAGAAATAGGCCTGTGATCTCAGTGAGCGTCTTGCCCAAGGAGGCTTTAGGATCCATGTTTCTCCTTGCAGTTTCTGCCCCAACTTGTCAGCGATCTCTACCACCTTGAAGCTTAGCCACAATGTGGCAGTATCCTTTTCAGTGATGGTTGTTCGGGAGGATGCCCTGGAAAAAGGAGTTGGCATCAGGGGAATAAATGGAGAGGTCTTGGGAATGGAGAATGGTAAAAAATGGAAAAAGAGCCTGGAGGATGGAGATTAGAGTGGAGGAATAAGGAAGAAGCTAAGGGGGAAGGGAGGAAAAGGCTGGAGAGAAAACTGGAAGAATAAAGAGAAGGCTGGACAGTGTATTGGGGAAGGAGAGAGCTAGGAAAATGGAGAAATGGCCAAGGAGATGGGAGGCCAAGCATAAGGAAAAAAGAAGATTTGGGAGAGAGGAGTCTGTGGTCAGAGGGAGGAGAATTCTGGGGTCATGGGAAGGAGAGAAGTCTGAGGTCATGGGGACAACTCTGAGGTTTTAAGAGAATTCTGGGGTCATGAGGAGAACTGTGAGGTCGTAGAAGAATTTGGGGGCCATGGGGAGGAGAACTCTGGGGTTCTAGAGCACAGCCTGGGAGAAAAGAGAAAAAAACCTAGCAGACAGAGGTCTGCCAAGGAACTTGGAAGGGTCTGGGAAAGTCTAGGGGATGATGAGGATGTGGAAGATTTGGAACCTGGACAACAGGTGGAAGACAGTGGTCTAGAAAAAGTGCTTAGGGGAAGGCCCTAGCCAGACAGCCTCAGGAGCTGAGGGAAAACAGACAAAATGGGATTCTGGGCTGGAAGCTCTGGGAGAAGGTCCCGGGGAATCACTCGGGCCTGGGAGGGGTTGGAACTGCTGCTGCCCTTGCAGTGACTTTCCTTGACCTGGCCCTCTCCATGGTGTTACCATCTTGGCCTTTGGCAATGGGGCCCCTGATATCTTCAGTGCGTTGGTGGCTTTCTCCAATCCTCGCACGGCCGGGCTGGCCATCGGAGCACTCTTCGGTATGGGGTGAGGGCGGGCGGCTGCTGGGAGGAGCTCTGGGAGGGGCTGTGGCCCAGCCTGACCAGGGGTGCCATCTTGTTCCCCTCAGGTGCTGGCGTGCTGGTCACCACACTGGTAGCCGGCAGCATTGCTATCATCCGGCCCTTCACGGCAGCCTCCAGGCCCTTCTTTAGAGATATAATTTTCTACATGGTGGCCATCTTCTTGACATCGACCTTGCTGTACATGGGCAAGATCACTCTGTCTTGGAGCCTAGGTAAGCCTGTAAGGCTGGGGAATGAAGGCCTGGTTCCTGTTATAGGGGGAGGAAAAGGGGGTTTGGAGCTTAGTGGGGGGAAAAGGGAGGATCCTGGGAGATACTGGGACCTTAGGCTTCTCTCACCTACATGCTGGCAGGTTACCTGGGCTTTTACATCTTCTATGTATTCACTGTGGTCCTCTCTACCTGGATATATCAGCGACAGAGTGTGGCAGCGCTCAACCCCTCCCTGCCCAGCCCCCCACCAGGTAAGGGGGGTCTCTGCCCCGGGGAGGGCAGCACTCTGAGAAGTGGGAGGCAGTGGATTCCAGGCTCTTGTCTGCCTTCTTACCTGACCCTCTGCTCCTTCTCAGCCTTGCCTTCCTAGATCTGCTTCCAGCAGGTAATTAGAGAGGGGCCTGGAAGGGATCTCAGAGGCCATCCTGAAACCCCCCCTCACTTCCCCTCACTTTAGCCATGAGGGATTTAAAGTCCAAGCATGGGCCTTGCCCAGAGTCTCACAGGACTAAGTGGGGGAGCTGGAATTTGACTTTAGCAACAGTGTCAAGTGATAGATTGTCTACCACTCAATCAACAAGCATGATATCATTCAATTGTTATTCTATCACATCAAAGCTTCATGACCCCATTTGGAGTTTTCTTGGCAAAGATAATTAGTAGTTTGCTATTTCATTCTTCAGAGTGTTCCCATTTTTCAGATGAAGAAACAGGGTAGTAAGTGTCTAAGGCCAGATTTGAACTCAGCTTCTCCTTTCCCCTTTTTTTTCCAAGTCATCCTATCCATAAGGTCCCAAGATAATCTCAATTTGATCCTCAAAACAACCCTGTGCAAGAGATGCTGTTGTTGTCCTACTTTTACAGATGGGGAAACTAAGTCTAAGAGAAGTTTAAGAGTTAGTAAGGCCCCGAGAGAGCAACTAGCCCATCTCACCCACAGCTGAACAGGGAGCTTGTCTATGGTAGAACTTAGAGCTAGAGCTGAAAGGTATGTTAGAGCTTTTTGAGTCCTTCCCCTTCTTTTTTCAGATGAGGAAACTGAGACCCAGAAAAGTTGAATGTCTTTTTCAAGGTGACACAGAATATGAACCAAAACTAAGATCTGAACCCATATCTTGAGTCTCCAAATGAAATGTCCCCTCCAGTATATCATGATTTCCTCTTGTCCTAAAAGCCTTCCTCTGGTAGTTGCCAGAGTGATCAGGAACCCATCACTACCAATCTATCTAAGACTAGACCCGTCCTAGCGCCTCCTCTCCACCCTTTCATGCTTGTTTGAATTTTGCAGCTGTTCTTTTTAGACAGGGGCAAAGGAATTGAGCTCTGCCCCCTTCCCCTCCTGAAGGCCCACAAGGCTCACCTGCTGATGTCAGATGTAGAGTTAGAATCAAGAGATCCAGTGGGTTCTTTCCCCTATTGGTCATTGCCCAGATTGTTCCTTGATCTCTCTTATTTCCCCAGAAAGACTAGAAGTTCCCAGAGGCAGGGACCTGGTGTCTTTTGTTTCTCCACCAAGACCAGTCTGATCACAGCAGACACTTGGTAACTTTTACTAACTTTCTGAAGAAGTGAGTGGGTGAGCTTTTCCTTCTCTCTACAGCATTGGAATCTGAGGATGGGAATTCTTCCGTGACCAACAGCAATGATTATGGTAAGTTTGGGTGGGGCAACTGATAATAACAACAATGTCAATAATAATATATAAATAAGAACAAACTCCCATCTTCCATAGCTACAGGAAGTCTGGGTGGGGTAATCCGATAATAACAACAATGTCAATAATAATAAATAAATTAGAACAAAACTCCCATCTCCAACAGCTACAGTAGGTCTGAGTGGGGTAATTGAGAATAACAACAATAATAATAAATAAATTAGAACAAATTTCCATCTCAATAGCTACAGTAGGTCTGGGTGGGGTAATTGATAACAACAACTATGGCAACAATAAATAAATAAGAACAAACACTTCCATCCCCAACAGCTATAATTATGGTTAGTCTGGGTAGGGTAATTGATAATAACAACAGCAATAATAATAAATATATAAAATAAGAACAAATTTTCCCATTACCCACAACTACGATTATGATATGTCTGAATGAGGGTTAATAAGTAACAATAAACTTCCAGCAGCTTGATTTTGCTAAGTCTGGGCAGGGTAATTCCATGGCCAACAGATATGATTATAAATGGGGTTAATAATAATAATAACAAAATAAATAACAAAAAATAATTCTAACAGCTATGATTGGGCTACATCTGGATGGGATAAAAATATCCGGATGATAAATAACAACAATAGGATTTATAGTACAGAAAAAGAATGTTACATGTGGAATGAAGCAGGGTTTAAATCCTAGCTGTGTGATTTTAGGTAAATCATTTAACCTCTCTGGATCTCTGTTTTCTCTTCTGTTAGATGAGTGGATTGGACTTGGTAAATTCTGAAATCTTTGCTTGTTTTATGCTTAGGATAATCTGAGAGTTACCATGTGGTCTCCCTACATTTGGTAGAGTAGAAAGATGCTATAGCAAGAGGAGGATCATGGATCCATAATCAGTCCAGTGATTATGTTATTATTATATTATACCATATTATAATAATAAGATTATTATGTCTTTATGTGTCAGGAACTGTGCTAGGCAATGGGAATAGGGAGAAAATAAAACGGCTCCTGCTTTCCAGGAACTTACATTAGTGACCTCATTCTGTCCTTTGTGGGAATGGTGGGATAGAAGGAGGTACTGAACAATTAGAGATCACATTGAGGAAGAGCACAGGTTTATAGGTACAGGTTGCTGGGTCAATTCAAGCATCCCCCTGTCTCACTCTGGTTGAGTAACAACAGGAGTCAGGCAAATGCCCTAAGGATATCAATCTACAAGTATTTATTAAGTACCTCTCATGTCCCAGGCTCTATGCTAATCATTGGTGATACAGAGAAGTTTATAAGTATTTATTAAGTATCTCTCATGTCCCAGGCCCTGTGCTAAGCACTGGGAATATAGAGAAGTCTATAAGCATTTATTAAGCACTTCTTATGTCCCTGGCTCTATGCTAAGCATTGGTGATACAGAGAAATCTATAAGTATTTATTAAGCACCTCTCATGTCCCAGGTACTATGCTAAGCATTGGTGATACAGAGAAGTTTATAAGTATTTATTAAGCACCTCCTATGTGCCAGGCCCTGTGCTAAGCACTGGGAATATAGAGAAGTCTATAAGTATTTATTAAGCACCTCTCATGTCCCAGGTACTAAATACCAAGGATACAAGGAAAGATAAAATTAATTCCTGCCTAATCCAGTCCAATCCAATCATATTTATTAAGTGCCTGCCATAAACCAAGGACTGTGTTAAGTGTTAAGGATATAATTAATAAAAAGACAGTCCCTAAGGGGCTTTGTTAAGCTTTGTTATTCAATGAGAGAGATGACATGTAAACAGTTCTGGACAAAGAATCCCCGGATGGGGTAAACTGGAGATGGGGACAGAAGGCACTAGTTCTCATTGGAAAGAGTGAAAAGTTTACTCTCTGTGTCTCTGTCTCTCCCTCTTTTTTCTCTTTCTTTCTCTGTGAAATGAATCCTAGATTTAGAACTATTTTGCAGAGTCCTAGAGAAGGAAAATTACCTAATCACATCACACACACACACACACACACATATATTAAGGGGCTTAACTGAGATTCGAATCCAGGATCTTTCACTGCAGCACAACACAAAAGTCTTCTGCTTAGAGTAGCCACTGCGGTTAAGTGAAGGAAATTCAGTCCCAGACTGAGGACCAGGGGAAGCTCCCAGATGGGAATACTGAAGGGCCATCAGTCACTCAGCAATTAGTAAGCTCCTACTGTGTTCCAGATACTGTGTTGAGAACTCCTGGAAAGGGAAAAAAAGTCCGTGTCTTCAAGGAGTTTATGGGGGAAGACAAATATTTAACTACAAGGTCCATCCAGTGTAAATGAAAGGTGATCTTATTAATAACTGACTTACCTGAGGAGAGAAAGGGGAAGTCTTACCTGATCCCTACTTTCTGCAGTGGATGAGTACAAACCCCAGTTCCAGGGTGAAGAATCCACAGCTCGGATCCTGACTCGGGCCATCAGCCCCCTGGACTGTCAGAAGTGGAAGCAGAAACCCTGGTACATGAAGCTGATTAAAATCTTCAAGGTATTGAGGTAGAGGGTGGGCAGTGTTATAAATATGATGGAACATCGGGGTGGGGTCTCCTGGCAGTTTTGTCCTGGCAGTCTAAGGGGGAGAGAGAACTTTGATTGTATCTTATAGTTACTTAGGACTTTGAGGGTTTCTTTCTGGTAACCACATAATGCAGTGAGAGAGCATTAACATTTATTAAACTCCTACTGTGTGCAAGGCACTGTGATAAGTACTGGAGGGAAAAAGAAAGGCAAAAAAAGGTTCCCTCAGGAAACTCCCAGTCTAATAACAACATGCAAACAATAAAGACAGGAAAAATTTATTTGTCCATTGTCCAGATGGGATCACTGGGGCTCAGAAAGATTTTTCTAGGTTCTATATGAATCTGTATAGTCAATGTTTTATACATAATATGTTAGTTGTGGGTGACATAGTGCCTTAATCCAACTCTGTGAGCTCTCTGAGAGCAAGGACTGAAGTTGCTTGGTTGGTTTGGTTAGGTTTTTTTGCCTTTCTGTGCATCCCTACTGCTTAGCATAATGCAAGTAGGTGCTTAATAAATGCTTGATGAGTGAATGATACATAGAGGTGCTTAATAAATGTTTGATGACTGACACGTAGCAGGTATTTAATAAATGCATGGTCACAGACTGTGCTTAATAAATGCCTGATGACTAATATAGTAGATGCTCAATAAGTGCTCAAGTGACTGACACATTCATTTTTTTTGCTTTCATTGGTAGAAAAATTTTCCTTCATCTCAAGCCTAAAATCTGTCTCTTTGCAGTTTTATCCACTGTTTCTAGCTTTGTCCTCTGAGTCTAAGAGGGAGACTAGGAATGGACTGATGATCTCAGGGGGTAGGAAGCCTTCAGTTCTAGCAGGTCAGCTCCTGCTCTTCCACCTTCCAATCCTGGGGAACCCGAGAGTTTAAGGGACTCTTCTAGGGTCCCCCAGTCAGAATTGGTCAAAGGTGGAATTTGAAGCTCTCAATCCAATTGAATAATTCTAATTCAGCTCTTAAGGGTGCCTATTATGTTCCACCCCTTCTCCTCAATCCCCCTTTCCTTAGTCAGCCCCTTAACAAGCATCTATTAAGTGCCTACTATGTGTCGGGCACTCTGCAAAGGGCTGGGGCTGCAAAGAAAGGCAAAAATACAGACCATGTGCAAATGATTATATATGTACAGGGTATGTGTAGTGGAAATGAAGTCATCTCAGGGGGAAGTCCCTGGCAGGAAAGGGGACCCTGGAAAGGCTTGGAAAGGTATCTGAGCTGAGTCTTGAAGTTGTAGCTGGAGGGGCAGGGTGGGCAGCTGCCTCTCCAGGCCTGATCCCCTTTCAGTATGACCTCTAGCCATCCCTGCTGCTCTCCTGCACCGCCTCCAGCTGGTCATTATCCTAAGCTGAGGAGCCCAGACCTAACCCTAATGTGGGCTGGGCGGGACAAAGGCCTGTGGGAATATCATCTCCTGGCTCCTAGATGCTGAGCTGTTCTTCTCGACTGTCCTCGGTTCTTAGCTTCCAGAAGTAACCTGTCCAGGTTTTTGTTTTCTGACCCATTTTTGTGTCCTGGGGTCAGATGCCGGCAGAGTTTCTGCTGCGGCTCACAGTGCCTCTTGTGGAGCTGGACAAGGATGATCGCAACTGGAAACGGCCCCTCAACTGCCTCCATCTGTTCACCAGCCCCGTGCTCTGTGTCATGATTCTGCAGTCCGGAGTGTGTAAGTGCCCCATAGCCAGTACTGCATCTTATATTGGCCCAATGGGATCACGGGGTCCTGAACTGCTATAACAATAATATCAAAGTAATAATAATAATAACAAAAACAATCATAATGACAATGATGATATAATACTAACAATAAGTAGTAATAACAACCACATACTAAAGACTGGGGACAAAAAGTTGGAAATGATGTAGACCGTCCCCTCAGGTTTGAATGTAAAGAGGAAATGAGAGGAAAAAAAGGTCAATGGGTGATCAACATATTTAAGCAATGGGGATACCAAGGCCCTCAGTGGCTTACATTCTAATCATAAGGAGAGAAAAGCAAGCATTTATTATGCACCGACTAAATGCCAAGAACTGTACTAAATATTTTACAAATAGTAGCTCATTTTGGGGAGGGAAGTGCTAATAATAATAACTATTATTACTATTATGTCTTATATTTTCATTTATTGCTGTTCACCCCCATTTTACAGATGGGGAAACTGAGGCAAGTGAGGTTGTGGAGAAGAGAGCACCTGATTTAAGTGATAAGGGAAAAGAGGAGAATCCAAAGCATTTTTATTGAAAGAAGTCATTTCAGTCATGACCAACTCATCATGGCTCCATTTGGGGTTTTCTTGGCAGAGATACTGGAGCACATTTTACAGATGAAGTAACTGAGGTAAAAAGAATAAAGGGTCTTGTCCAGGGTCAAATAGCTAGGAAGTGTGTGAATTCAGGTCTTCCTGACTTGAGACCCAACACTCTTAACTACTGCCTGTATATTTTTTATAGCACCTACTATGTGCTTAGCCCAGTGCCTGGCACATAGTAGGTATTGTAAAAATTTACACTTCCTACCTGGTCTTAGGGGGCTCAGTCTGTTTGTCCTCTGAGTGTTTCTTTCTCTGTGAACCTGAGAGGGTCTGGACCAGCTGACTCTCAGATCACTTCTCTCAATCCACATCAGGAATATAAAGGAAAGCTCCTTCCCTTCAGGGGATGTACATTCTGCTCTGTTTACAGCAGGGGGGCAGGTAAATCCCCCTCAGTGACATCATCTGGAAAAGGGGAGTGCACTCAGCTCCTTTTGATCCCCTGCAATTGCCCCTGGAGGATTTCAGGATCTGAAGATGGGGTCAGGAGGTAGGGCTGAACAGGCTCAATTTGGGGACAGATCCAGGAGTCCCAAACCCCAGCCTCAGACTCAAGTTTTCCTTTTGGTCATTTAAGTGCCTCCAGATAAGGAACAGCCTAGCCTGCAGAAGGATCCCTTCAGTGAGCCCCAAGGTCAAAGCCAAAGGCCCAGCAGCTTCCTGGCCTCTCTCACACACACACCCCCCCCTTAGCACCTCCTGCCTGGATTAGCTCCACAGAACAATGGCCATAGACTTTTCTTTGAGTCCATTCTGCACAAGACTTTCAAGTTGCCCCTTCCCTCTTCAGAAGGCCTCAATGGCTCCCCATTGCCTAGAGTCCCCTTCTCAGGTTAATCACTTTAAATAATGGAAGGACATGCTAAATTTCAGTTAGAGAGTGCTCTGTAGAGCTCAGGAGATGTGCAAGTGAAGACTCAGAGAGTGACATCCTCTCCGGATTGGAGGCCTGGAGATTATAAGTCCTAGGTATCAGAGAAGGTGCAGCGGACAAAGTGCCGGGCCTGGAGTCAGGGAGACGTTGGACACTGACTGCCTGTGTGTCCCAGGTGTGTCACTTAACCCCACTTGCCTCAGTTTCCCCATCTGTAAAATGGAGGTGACAATAGCACCTACCTCACCAGGTTGTGCAGATCAAATAAATACTTGTAAAGTGTTTAGTACAGTGCCTTTTATTTCCTCCCAGCAGAGTGCCTTGCATACAGCAGGTAGTTAGTGAATGCTGGTTACCTTCTGAAAGAGTGCCTGGCACATAATAGGTGCTTAATAAATATTCCCTCCTAGCAGAGTGCCTAGCATACCATAGGTGGTTAATGAATGCTCATTACCTTCTGTCACGGCATAGAGTTAGTATTTAATACATGTTTGTTCCTTCTGAGCACAGTGTCCAGCATACAGTAAGTGCTTAGTAAATGCTTATTCCCTTCTAGCACAGCGCCTGAGAAATACTTGTTGCATTGCTTGATTGGCATCCAGGTCCCTCTTGATCCCAGCTCTACACTCACTCACTCTACCACTCATTAAAACCAAGTGGTTTGTGGCTATTTATGGTGTTTTCAGGTCCAGGGGGAGAATGTTTCCAGGATTGGGATGGGAGCATATATTCTCAGGTCTGGTTTGTAATTTCAGTGGGGGAGGGGTAGTCTGTGCTCTCCCCTCTGCTCACCCTAGGAAGACTTTCTGGGGGCAAGCTCTCTTTCCTGCTGAAAGATACCCACCGCTTCTGTCCCACGAAGGTCCTTGTCTCTTCCCTCTCCAACAGATGGATTCTATGAGATCCAGGGCATCGTCCCCATCTGGGCGGTCATGATGCTGGTGGGCACCTTCCTCGCCTCCGTTACCTTCTTCGTCACCTCCAATGACCGACCTCCCAGGTTTCACTGTGTAAGAGGCTCCTTTCCCCCCATTACTGGCACCAGATACTCAATTGAGACCCCGGGAAAGGAAAGTGTGTTAAAATAAAAAATGATAAACAGGATGCAAAGATTAAGGCCATTTTTAATATAAAAGTGATATTTAAGCATTTATGGCTGCTGCCGGGTATTGTGCTTATCTCATGTGACCCTAGGAGGTGGGTGCTATTATCCCTACTTTGAAGATGAGGAAAACTGAGGCAGACAGTTAATGACTTGGCCCAAGGTAAACAGTTAAGTGTCTTGAGACTGGATTTGAACTCATCTTCCTGACTCTAGATCCAAGAATTTATTTAATCACTGTGCCCCCAGCACCTCACAGAACTGTTGTTCCAAAGGCCGTAACTCGGGGTCTGAACTTTTTTAACAAAATATTTTAATAATTATATTTCAATACTCGATTTTCTTTGAAATTATTTGAATTTCAATTTACTTTGTGCCTTTTAAGACATTATTTGTGTGGGAAAATCCATAGATTTCACCAGTCTTGCCCAAGGGGTCTTGATCTGATTCCATCCCCTCATTTTACAGATGAAGAAACCGAGGCCCAATTGACTTATCCACTGTCATAGGGCTAGATATGGCAAAGGGAGATTGGGGTTTGGACACAGGAGGTCCAGTGACCTTGCCATTATTCTCCACTGACTTGAATTCATTTGTATATTTTTCCCCTTTGCCTCCTTCCCTTCTCCCCATCCTCCCCCACCATATATCCCTCCCTCTCTTCCTATCCTTTCCCTTTCTTTTCCCCTCTCTCCCTGCCCCTTTATCTCTCCTTCTGTCCCTTCCTGCTTCCTTCTCTCCTTTCCTCTTTTGTTTCTGTCTCTTTCTCCCTCTCCCATTCTCCCTCTTCTTTTCTGTTTTTCTTTCTCTTCATCTCTTTTTCCTCTCCTTCCTTCTCTTTCGCCTTCTCCCCCTATCATTCTATTTCTCCTTCCCTTTTCTCTCTATTTCTCTGTCCCTCTCTTCTCCATCTCTTTCCCCTCTGTCTCTCTGTCCCTCTCCCCCTTTTCTATCTTTCCTTCTCTCTGTTTCTGTCTCTGTCTCTCCCCCCTCCCCTTATACAGATCTTTGCCTTCCTGGGCTTCTTTGTTAGCGCCCTCTGGATCAATGCGGCGGCCACCGAAGTGGTGAACGTTCTAAGTTCTTTAGGCATCATCTTCCAGCTCAGCAACACCATCTTGGGACTGACTCTGCTCGCCTGGGGGAACAGTATCGGGGGTAAGGTTGTCAGGCACAGGCCTGAGCTCACCCAGTTCTTGATCCTTTTTTGTTTTGGTTTATTATTTAATGGTCTCTATTGACGTTGTTCTTGTTCCTGGGTGTTTTCCTGATTCTGCTCACTTTACTTTGCATCATTTCCCATGAGTCTTCCCTCATATCTCTGTCACTCTTTTTTTTCCCTGAGGCTGGGGTTAAGTGACTTGCCCAGGGTCGCACAGCTAGGAAGTGTTAAGTGTCTGAGACCAAATTTGAACTCTGGTCCTCCTGAATTCACTGCTGGTGCTCTGTCTACTGCACCACCTAGCTGCCCCCTCTGTCACTTCTGAACCAGCCAGGTGGCGGTACCCTCTCCATCTCCTCTCTCTCCTCAGATCTCGTCTTGCTGTCCAGTCTGTGCCCTCTTTTTTATTCAGGTCAGTGTGGCAGAAGTCGAGCATTGGACTTAATATCTTACCAGTCCTTCATCTCTTACCTCTCAGCTTTTTAGTAGCTGTATGACCCTAAACCAATCACAACATTTCTCTGCACCTATAAAGTGATGGGGTTTGGATTAGGTGGTCTCTGAAGTCCTTTGCAATTCTCAATCTGTTATGCCATTTGTTAGCACATTTTATCCCCTCAAATTGTCACATGTATATACCGATGTTTACATGTTGTATCTCCCCAGGAGAATGTAAGCATGGGCTTTAATCCCTTCCTTTGCATCCCAGGAACTTAACACAGGGGTTGTTACTTCATAACTTTTTTTGGTCTTAATGGATTGAGAGCTTGGGTTCATGGTACCTTTTTGAACCATTCTTTCATTTCTTGCAGATGTCATCTCAGATCTCACTCTGGCACGGCAGGGGTACCCACGGATGGCCTACTCAGCCTGCTTTGGGGGCATCATCTTCAGTATCCTTTTAGTACCTGAAACCGATGTAGTAGGAGTACGAGTAGCAGCAGCTACAGTAGTCAATAGTAATTCTAACAGTAGCAGCAATAGCTGCAGTAGTAGTAGTAGGTAATATACAGTAGCAGTAGTAACAGCAGCAGCAGTTAATAGTAGGATCCGCAGCTGCTGCAATAGTAGTAGGAGTAGGCAATAGCAACAGTAGCAGTAATAGTTGCAAAATAATAGCTACAGCAGCTAGATCACACAGTAGATAGAATGCTAGGTTTAAAGTCAGGAAGAATCACCTCCTTGAGTTCAAAGTCATCCTCAGCTGTATGAACCTGGGCAAATCATTTAACCCTGTTTGCCTCAGTTTCCTCGGCTGTAAAATGAGCTGGAAAAAGGAAATGCAAGATATTCTTTTAAAAAAAAAAACAAAACAAAACCCTAATCTCAAATTCAAATGAGTTCAAGTTGGACATGATTGAATAACAAAAAGAAACCAAACACTTTTTCATTCATTCTTACACAGAGGTAAGACATGGGGAAAGGGGGCACACATAGTAAATTTTGCCCTATCTCCAGGCTTTTTCCTACCCTTCTTGGCTCTCTTTTGCCTCTGATTCCACTTGATTTTATCTCTTGGCCCTATTGCATACACTTAAGATATAAGAACACAATGGCAAGAAATAATTAATTTCTCTCTACTGAATTCGTTATTTTTTCCTGAATGTGTCTCCAGATATCCTGGTGGGTGTAGGTCTGGGCTGTGTGGTAGAAATCACCAGAAACAATATGGATGTGAAAGTAAGTTGTTGGATTCTGGGCAAAGAAACATTATGGTCATTCTGTAGAGCAATGGGGAACTATAACCATGGCCTATAAAGCCACTCCTACCCTTTGACCTAGCAATATCACCAGTAGGACTCTATCTCAAAAGAGATAAAAAACAAAAAGAAAAAAGACCTATAGGTATAAAAAAGTATTTACAGCAGCTTTTTTTCTGGTGTGAAAGAATTGGAAACTGAGGGGATGCCCATCAAGGAGGGAATGGATGAAGAAGTTGTAGAATATACTTGTGATGAAGTCCTACTGTACATAAGAAATGATGAGTAGGATGATTTCAGAAAAATCCGAACTTACATGAACTGATACAAAGTGAAAAGAGCAGAACCAGAACAACATTGTACACAGAAACAGAAGCCCTGTGTGTGTGATAGTCACCTATGAATATGAATCATCAGTGTCAAGACACTAACTCATTTCATACAAGTTAGCCTCTCACTCCCTTCAACGTCTCTCTCTGAGTAGGAAAGTGACTCCGCCAATGTCCCTCCCTGCATTCTAGTGAGGTATGTACTGAGGCCTGTTTATTATGGCAGACTTATCGAATTTCTATTGATGCCTTAGGTTTCTGTATTCTGAATACAATCAGATCCCAAGAATCCCCTGAAGTGATCAAATGTTTTTGAATTTGCACTATATGAAGTTAAGAGTTATCTAAAATAAATGTTATTTATTTTAATTAAATAAAATAACTCTGAGGCTTTACAAATAGGTAAGAAAGAAAGCAAAAGACAAAGGAGAAAGGAAAGACACTCAATTGAATGCATAATTTCAGAGGACAGCAAGGGTAGATGAGATTTTCTTAAATGAGCAATCAAAGAAATAGAAGAAAAAAATAGATCTCTTCAAGAAAATTAGAGCTATCAAGGGAATATTGCATGCAAAAACAGGCCTGAAAAAGACAAAAATGGTAGGAATTTAGCAGAAGCAGAAGGGGTGGCTAGAATACACAAAAGAACTTCACTGGTGTGATTACTGCTCTAGAACTAGACATCCTGGTCAGCTTCCTGAAAAGCAAAGGCATCACCTTGCTGACAAAGATCCATATTGTCAAAGCTATGGGTTTTTTCTAGTAGGGCTATATGGTCGTGAAAGTTGGAGTATAAGAAAAGCTGAGTGATACAGAATTAACTCATATTATGTTGCTGGAGAAAACTTTTGAGAGTCCCTTAGACAGGAAGGAAATCAAATGAGCCAATACTTTAATTCAAGCTTTTCATTGAAAGGCCAAATATTGGAGCTGAAGACAAGACTGCTCATTGGAAAATATCCTTTGTTGGGACTTTGTTTTTCTTGCCTCTTTTCTATTTTCAACGTGGGTAATAGGAAATGTTTTGTATGATTTCATATGTATCACATTTCTTCTTGGTGGGTGAGAGAAGGAAAGTCAGGAGGGAGAGAATTCAGAATCAGATTTTTTAGAAAATATTCTGGTGAAGGCAAAATGAAAAGGAGATGGTAAAGGACGAGATGGATAGGGTATCATGGAAACAATGAATAGAATCTGGGACAGACTTTGAAAGATGATGGAGGACAGAAAAGCATGATTCAGATATGACTGAACGATGGAACAACGATAAAATGTGGGAATTGCCTTTGGTCCACTGGAAAGGGATCGCATAGCATATTTCAGTAATATGACCCATTATTTGCATTAATGTAGAATCATCTATAGATCCTCCCAAGAAACATTCCTTAGAATCAAAAATCTTTAAAAGTCAGTTCAACATATTTTACACAGGAACAGCACTATTGTACACTCATCAGTGGTGAAACTTGGCTATTCTGATCAAAATAACGATCTAAGACAATTCTATAGGTCTTAAGATGAAAATGCTATCCCTCTCTAGAGAGAACTGATGAACCTGAATGCAGATTGAAGCATATTTTCTGACTTTATTTTTCTTGCCTCTTTTCCATTTTTAACATGGGTAATAGGAAATGTTTTGTATGATTTCATGTGTATGATATTCCATTTCTTCTCGGTGAGTGGGAGAGGGAAAGGAAAAGGCAGGAGGGAGTGAATTCAGAATCACATTTTTCAGGAAATATTTTTTTTAATTTTAAAAATTTTGAAATAAAAAATTGGTGAAATAGAGTCAATGTAATATTGGACACCTCTGTACCCCCTTCCCTGTATGAAAGGAGCTAGAACAGCCTTCCTCTGTTAGGTTTCTGGCTTTCTACTTGGTCCTACTCAGAGATAATTCACTGTGCTCCTGGTGATCTTTCTCTTCCAGCTGGAGCCCGATGGACTGCTGGTGTGGGTCTTGGCGGGAGCTTTGGGGCTCAGTCTGCTGTTTTCCTTCATCTTGGTGCCAGTCCAGTGTTTTAAGCTGAGCAAGGCATATGGGTTCTGCCTGCTCTTCTTCTACGTGACCTTCTTCACTGTGGCGTTACTCACAGAGTTTGGGGTGATTCAACTGAGAACAGGATGAACGTGAGCGGGGGTTGGCGAAAGGGCACTTCTGGATGGAAACCAAAGGCGAAAGCGCAAGTCTCTGAGCCCCAGCGGTGGTCACTGGTGCTTCTCTCCCCCAAAAGGGAGAAGCAGGGATGGAAATCCATTCTCTGAAGCCAAAAACTCCAAGGGATGGAGAACTGGATCTGGGACTGAAAGGTGGCTCCTGTAGGCTGGTGGCCAGCCCAGGGCCTGGCTGTATGGCGGATTGGAGGAAGCAGCTGCCCCGGGGCAGGGTGCCCCAGCTTGTAGAAAAGGAGACAATCCAGTCCTGCTCTCCTCATTGCATTGTTAAAAATATTCTCTGTAGGGACTCAACATCCTCCACTCAGGGACACTCCCCCTCAGCCCCAGGTCCGGTCTTGTCTGTGGATGCTAAGTTCAGGTACTCAGCAGGAGGCCGAGGACCTGTTGTCATTAAAGCCCTTCAGTGTCTCTGTGGACAAGATGGCGTGGTTTCTGGTCTGGGGATCTCTGGCCGCTGTGGTGCTTCCTTCTGTTCCAAGATTTGGAAATACTCAGGGTCTCCCTGCCTGGGATTGGTGGAGAGAACCCTGGATTTGGAGTTCTGTACTCTATTCTGCTGCCTATTATCATGGGAACTTGGGGAAAGCTGTTTCCTTATCTGTAAAATGAGGGAGGAGACAAGCATTTATTAAGCACCTACTATATTCCAGGCTCTGTCTTAAGTGCTTTTAGCTCACTTGATCCTGACAATTCAGCAAGGTAGGTTGTTCTTGTTCCCATTTTGCAGATGAGTAAACAGAGGCAAGCAGGTTAGATGACTTGCCCAGAATCCCACAGCTTAGAAGCTTGTGAGGTTGGATTGAACTCAGGTATTCCTGACACTAGACTGGCTCTCGAGCCACTGCATCCCCTACTTCTGAAGTAATTCTCAGGACCAGAAGGCCTGGCTGCCCTCAGTAAGGAGTGGCTAAATGTGCAAGGGAAAAGGGAGGGGAGGGAAGACATGACTTGTTCCACTTCCTCTAGCAGTGGTTGCAAAAGCCCCCAAAATGAAGACCACAGCCATCTTTACAAAGCAGAATATCCTTTTATTAATGTGCTTAAGTTCTAGAGACCCTCATATTGACAGGTTATTTAGGTAACAAATTGCCAATGTATAAAACCTCACAGCGCTTCTCTTGTCCATACAAAATGATTGTCAAAGTGGTTTTGAGTAAGACTAGGGGCAAAGGGAAGGGGGGGGATCAAGGAGGGACAGGAGCAGAAACCTTTACCCCAAAGGTATTCTCTCCAAGTGTGTGTGCTGTGCAAGGCGGGCCAGGGACGAACGTCTGGGCCCTGCCATGGAGGTGCTGTGTGTTCTTGGGCAAGTTAACCACATCCCCAGTTACAGAATGAGAGGAGGGTCCCTCAAGCTCTGGAACTGTAAACCTACTTCAATTCCTGCCTCTACCTGGGACACCTGAAATCTGGTCACCCAAGCAGATTGTGCCCGAGGATTGAACTGGTAAAACGAGGCAGTTCCACCCCCTTTCTGGGGGGTACAACCACTGGCCTTTTCCCAGCTCCCATTTGGCTCTAGTTGCTTCTTGAGTCCTGCCTGATCCAGACTGCTCTATGTCTTCTGGACTGCCCTGTCACCTCCGGACTAAAGATCCGGAGGTGAGATGGGCCCTAAGCTCTACCCCTTGTCCTTGGAAAGTGGGATGGGGATGCTCTAGATTTCCACTGGCAGGAGTCTGGCTCAGGAGGACTCATCACAAAGACCTTTAATGGTCTCCAATGTTGTTTTAGGCTTTCCGCAAAAGGTCCCAGCTATCCACTGTGCAAAATTCTGAGGAATTTGATGCTTTGTTGGGGTTTCTTTGGGGGAGGAGGGAGGCCTTTGGGGCGAGATGGCTGACTTCCTAGGCTGGCTAGGAAGGATATCTTAACTGAGAGCAGGAATGAGCACCGAAGGAGACAGCCAGGGAAGAACCAAGCACTCTGATCTCCTGGGTCCCGACTCCTCTGCAGGCCTCAACAACCTTTCCCATGTCAAGGGAGAGAATTTTGCTAAAGAAAAAAAATCCAGACCAATCTACAATTCCTTCTCATGTTACCAGTGGAAGACCAGAGGATGTTGAGATAGGAAGGGACCTGGTTGCTGCCAACAGCTGTTCCCTCAGGGAGAGAAACTAGGCCCACAAGCCGTCCACTTCCTTCCTGGGGATGAGATGGAGACTCCACAGAGGAAGAAAAGTGCTCACCCTCTTCATGACCAATTAGGCAGGGGTGATGGTGAGAAGCCTGGGGTTGGAACCCCCAGAGCAGCCGCTGCTTTCTACACACATTCTTTTGAGGGTTTTGCCTTTCCTTCCTCTGCCAGGAAGTGCTCCCCTGACCCTTTCTCCTTGGCCCAAGTGGACAAGCAGGTTGCTGGAAGCAGGAGACCAAAGGCAGCCTCAGTGCTGCTGCCCACTCCTGGCAGGCCCCAGCAAGAGCACTTGGGCTGGATGGTCTGGCTTTGGGAGCATCAAATTATGGCCACAAAGGAGGGCTCCGGGACAGCCTCAGGACCCCAGGAACTAAGCACTGGCAGGACCAGATAAACTGAGGAAGGTTCCCCCCCCCATCCTGTTGCTGTGGTTCTGATTTTACTATATCAAATTGCCTCGAGAATGGGAAAGAGAAGTTCATTTGAATTTGGTAACAATATCTAGAAAGACTTTTGGTGGTAGGAGATGGGGGGGTAGCAGGAGAGGACTACTTGCAAGCTTAATTCTAGTGTTTATTTTTATTTTTTGCTAAATCCTGAATGTTTAAAAGCGTTAATAGTATTGATGGATTAAAACTACATTCAGACTTTTTTTTAAGAACTTTTACATATAAAGTACATTGCAAACATTATGGATGATAGAGTGTTGGGCTTGGAATCAGTAAGACTTATCTTCCTGAATTCAAATCTGACCTCAGACACTTACTAGCTGTGTGACTCTGAGCAAGTCGCTTAATTCTCTGTGTCTTAGTTTCTTCATCTGTAAAATTAGCTGGAGAAGGAAATAACAAACTTCTCCACTATCTTTGCAAAAAAAGACTCCAAATAGGGTCTGACTAACAAATTCTTGGGTCTTACACAAAAAACAAAGAATAGTCTTTATGACAATCTGCATTGTCACAAAGAACATTAATTTTTTTAGATTACTTAACCTTAACAAACATCATCAGACTGTAAACCTGGTGCTACATATTTACTATGAAATAGTAACTGCCTATTTTCCCTTTATTGTTCCTCCAATTTATCCCAATTATATACCATAACAGAAAGTCCTAGCCCTGAGAAGTGTTGTCCTGGCCCAATAGATGGGCATCTCAAAGAAGCAAAAAGTATCTGAAGTCAGCCTAGGAATATAGACAAGCAAAACTCAAATCCTGGAAGCAGCTAGCACATACTACCAATAAGAATGTCTAGCAGCAGGGTAGGAGTTCATCTTGACTTAAGAAACCATCTTTCCTAAAAGGCCATCTTTGGTCAAGAAATTGGCCAAACTGTGGCTAGAATGGAGTGGATGGGATTCCTTCCCCCCAAAAACTGTATTCTATCACAGGGGGAATGTGACCATCTCTTATCTCGCATTCCCCAAAATCTAATCTCTTTTTGTGAGAATGAGGTGTATATTCTGGTTAAACTGCCCTTTTTACCACCACTCTGACACCCACTTCCCCTTCCCCCACTGCTCACCCAAATGTTTAAAAAAACACTTCCTTATAATATTGATAACGACAAGAATCAAAGAAAAGAGAATAGTAAAAAGAAAATCTAGAGCCCAACATTAATAGTGGGAAAAAGGATGAAGGAAGGGAAGAGAAGACAAGTGAGACTCAAGAGAAATTAAATATAAATGGAAGGGAGGGGACATCAACCAATGAAAAGAAAAATTCCCCAACAGAAACAGCCCCTAAATAAATAACAGTAGAGATTTGTGCAAATCAGAAAGGAAATGTCCTGACCTTGGAGTTTTTTAAAAACAGAATTAAGATTCATCTTTTTCAAATAATTTTGGTGTGATCTTGGCTGAAGGCAGGGGATTGAACTAAATAGTTTCATTTCTCAGAGACTTTTCTTATTCTATGAGTCCTTGGTCAATAAGAAAAAATGAGGACATGATGATTAAGGTCCAGAAATAAATATAAAGCAATGAACTTGACAAAATTAAGCCCTTAATCTCATTTTTTAAATGAAAAAGACAATCTTTTTTACATTTAGTGCTCTAAATGGTCAAAATCCTTAGCTAGACTGAACTGGATAAATTCTTTTGGAACCATTGGAGCCTCAAATGTTGGTGCATATTTCCCTCTGGTGGACATTTGAGTATATTGCAGTTTTAAACTAGCGCTGGAAAATGACAATTTTAAGTTGTCACTGATAGCAGAGATAAATAAACAATACTGATCTGTCAATAAGTCTGTCTTTCATAATGGAAAGGAAAACAAATGAGCGGGAAGAAATGAATTTGAGACCCAGTTAATTGAAATTAAGCAGTCCTTGGAATAATTCATAGACAAGTCAGGCAAGGATCCTTTGGGATCATTCTTTTTTTTTTTTTTTTTTGCATTTCAAAGAGATTTTTTTTTTTTAAATTTTTTTTATTATATATATATATATATATTTTATAATATTATCCCTTGTATTCATTTTTCCAAATTACCCCCCCTCCCTTATTCCCTCCCCCCGACGACAGGCAATACCATACATTTTACATGTGTTACCATATAGTCTAAGTACAATACATGTGTGTGAATATCATTTTCTTGTTGCACAATAAACATTAGAATCCGAAGGTACATGCAACCTGGGCAGACAGATATTAGTGCTAACAATTTACATTCCCCTCCCAGTGTTTCTTCTCTGGGTGTATCTACCTCTGTCCATCATTGATCAACTGGAAGTGAGTTGGATCTTCTTTATGTTGAAGATTTCCACTTCCATCAGAATACATCCTCATACAGTATCGTTGTTGAAGTGTACAGTGATCTTCTGGTTCTGCTCATTTCACTCAGCATCAGTTGATTTAAGTCTCTCCAACCCTCTCTGTATTCCTCCTGCTGGTCATTTCTTACTGAGCAATAATATTCCATAACCTTCATATACCACAATTTACCCAACCATTCTCCAACTGATGGACATCCATTCATCTTCCAGTTTCTAGCTACAACAAAAAGAGCTGCCACAAACATTTTGGCACATATATGTCTCTTTCCGCTCTTTAGTATTTCTTTGGGATATAATCCCAGTAGTAGCGCTGCTGGGTCAAAGGGTATGCACAGTTTGATAACTTTTTGGGCATAATTCCAGATTGCTCTCCAGAATGGCTGGATTCTTTCACAACTCCACCAGCAATGTATTAGTGTCCCAATTTCCCCACATCCCCTCCAACATTTGTCATTATTTGTTCCTGTCATCTTAGCCAATCTGACAGGTGTGTAGTGGTATCTCAGAGTGGTCTTAATTTGCATTTCTCTGATCAGTAGTGATTTGGAACACTCTTTCATGTGAGTGGATATAGTTTCAATTTCTTCCTCTGAGAATTGTCTGTTCATATCCTTTGACCATTTATCAATTGGAGAATGGTTTGGTTTCTTATAAATTATGGTCAGTTCTCTATATATTTTGGAAATGAGACCTTTGTCAGAACCTTTGTTTTTAAAAATATTTTCCCAATTTGTTACTTCCCTTCTAATCTTGTTTGCATTAGTATTATTTGTACAGAAACTTTTTAGTTTGATGTAATCAAAATCTTCTATTTTGTGATCAATAATGATCTCTAGTTCTCCTCTGGTCATAAATTCCTTCCTCCTCCACAAGTCTGAGAGGTAGATTATCCTCTGTTCCTCTAATCTATTTATTATCTCCCTCTTTATGCCTAAATCATGGACCCATTTTGATCTTATCTTGGTATATGGTGTTAAGTGTGGATCCATATCTAATTTCTGCCATACTAATTTCCAGTTTTCCCTTTGGGATCATTCTTGACCAATTCTGAGTGCCTTATCAGCCCTTCAGCCTTTCAATCTCAACTTGGAAACACAATAACCATTTCAACATTTCTTTTTCCTTCTTCCCAGCCTTTTGGTGAACAATGGTTTATACTGATAATGGGAGAGAGCCCTGTCTACCTAAAAGCCTTGCTTGCTATTTAACTTCTCACTTCAATTTAACCAGAATTTATTAAATGTCGAATGTGTAAAAAATACTGAAGGAAGTTTAAATAAGGGTCAATGCAAAGTATTCCTTGCAGAGAGGTCCATTCATTATTTACTGTCTCCTGTGCTTTGCAAACAGTAAACACTTAATAAGTGTTTATTAGAAAATACTTATTAAATATATATCAAATTGAGTTGAATCTAATTTCAAATTCAGTTCAATTCTATTTAATTCAACACACACATAAATATCCCCATAAAGCTTATGTTCCATTAGGAGGCTGATAACCAAACATAGAGAATTATAATATACAACAGTTTGCAAAGAAGTAATAAAATTAGAGCAGCTTAAATATATATATATGTATGTATGTATGTATGTATGTATGTATTTCCTGAGTAGGATCATACAAGATTTCCTGGATGAGATAGCAATTGAATTGGGATTTAATAAATTTAATAAATGAGTAGGAATTTCACAAGGGTATTCCAGGCAGAAGAACAGTATGAAAACAGTAGAAATGGTTATGTGAAGTGTTAGGAGACAGAGAGTAGGCCAGCTGATTGAATTGTCCAATATGTAGAGGAGAGTAAATGAGCTAAGGCTAAAAAACCAAATATAATTTTAAAGGACCAAGATAGTAATAAAACTAATCCAAAAATAGAATGGCTTAATTTTCTGAGGAAATGAACTCCCTAGTACTGAAATTGTTCAAGTAAATGCTGTATGCAATCTGGAATTATGCCCAAAAAGTTATCAAAATGTGCATACCCTTTGACCCAGCCATACTACTACTGGGCTTATACCCCAAGGAACTACTAAAGAAGGGAAAGGGACCTGTATGTGCCAAAATGTTTGTGGCAGCCCTTTTCATAGTGGCTAGAAGCTGGAAGATGAATGGATGTCCATCAATTGGAGAATGGTTGGGTAAACTATGGTATATGAATGTTATGGAATATTATTGTTCTATAAGAAATGACCAACAGGAGAAATACAGAGAGGCTTGGAGAGACTTACATCAACTAATGCTGAGTGAAACGAGCAGAACCAGATCATTATACACTTCAACAATGATACTGTGCGAGGATGTAAGCTGATGGAAGTGGATTTCTTCAACATAGAAAAGAGCTAATCCAATTCCAATTGATTAATGATGGACAGAACCAGCTACATCCAGAAAAGGAACACTGGGAAATGAGTGTAAACTGTTATTTTTACCTTCTGAATCCAATTCTTCCTGTGCAACAAGAAATTCGGTTCTACACACATATATTGTATCTAGAATATACTGTAATATATTTAACATATATAAGACTGCTTGCCATCTGGGGGAGGGGGTTGGGGGGGGAAGGGAAAAAATCTGAATAGAAGTAAGTGCAAGGGATAATGTTGTAAAAAATTACCCATGCATATGTACTGTCAAAAAAATGTTATAATTATAAAATAAAATTTAAATTAAAAAAAAAAAAAAAGTAAATGCTGTATGACCATTCAGACATACTATAAAAAGATGTCATGGTCCTCTTCTAGAATGAAGGATAAACAAAAGGTTTGGAGAATGGACTAAATAACCCCTGTGATCCCTTTCAACTTTAGGACTCTAGTCCTCATATACTGGGAGCATATATACTCAGTATGTGTACTCCCAGTACCAACAGGAATAGCCCAATAGCCTTGTGGAAGGGGCCCATAGTTGGCACTAATGTTGGCACTATTTATTTCCATGTGAAAACTTTTCAAAATAGCAAAGATCATTCTAATAACCAAGAAAACAGGACCATTGCTAGTTTCATTGCCTTCACAAAAAAATAGGCTGATGATTTTTTTAAAAAAACCTTTATCCAAAAAGAATATTTTCTCTGGTCTTGATAAAGATGAAAGAATTGCTGTAGCTTATCTTAGAAAAACTGTTACCAGTGCCATGAACACAACAACAGCCTATTTTAGGACTCCTATATCAAACCACCCCACAATGCTGGCAACACCACTGGCCTCATGCTATTCTAAATCACCAACAAGGCTACTACTGTTGCTCTTACTTTTGACTTACATGAGAAGGTTGATTCCAAAGGGAATATATTGAACTTAGACTTTGGAGGTGATACTTTCAGTGTCTCCATCAGGACCACTGGCTATGGGAAGCATCTTTGAAGTCACATCTATAGCAGATAATACACTTGAATGGAGAGGATTTTAAATGAACAGAGGAAATGTACTTATTAAGTTCTCAACTGTGTGCCAAGCACTAATTAGAATAAGCATTAGAGATACAAATACAAAAGTGAGAAAGACCATATTCAAGGACATTTAAAGGGAAAGACAATACATATAGAGAAGTGATGATCCACCATTGCTGCAGAGCCCAAACTCAAACAGAATAAAAACATCAGTGAGAACAAAAGAGCCATTTTCCACTTTTATACTGCATACCTTTCCAGGTTAATATTGAGATTAACTGTTTAAACTTTCATTCCCTGTGTCTGCACTGAAAGCTGAATGAAGCCTTTTTTTGAAACACTGTACATTCTGTGAAAGGCCCTAAGAAATAAAATGGATAAGACTCAGATCCATGACATCATTTTGATCGATAGGTCCATTCTTATTCCCAAAAAAACTTTTTCAGGACTTAATTGAAAGGAACTAAATAAGAATATTTAAAGGTATCTTTTCTGAAACTACTACTGAATAGCTCATGTAAATGCAGTAGTCAGGAAGTCAATAAACATTTATTAAGTGCCTACTATGTGCCAGGAACAGTGCTAAAAGTTGAGGATGTAAAGAAAGACAAGACAGACAATGTTCTCAAGGAATTCATCTTATGGGAAAGATACTGCAAGTATCATCTCCAAAGTCAAAGTTCAACAAATTCCCTTTAGCACCAACCTTCTTATCTAATTCCGACAGCTACATACAAGCAAACTATATATAGGATGAAAAGAAAATAATTAACAGAAGGATAGCACTAGTATTAAGGGAGGTCAGAAAAGGCTCTCTATAGGAGGGAGGGACTGGTTATTTGGGGCTTGAATGAAGCCATGTAAACCAATAGACAGAGATGAAGAAGGAGAGTATTCCAGATGTGGATGGCAGCCAGAGAACATTCTCAGAGCTGAACCAGAGGGTCTTGTATCACTGGATTTGAATCAATATGTGTGTAGGAGTCAAGGGAAAGGGGATAACATAAAAGAAGACTGGAAAGGTAGGAAGGAGTCAATTTATGGAGGGCTTTGAATGCCAAATAGAAGACTATATTTGATCCTGGAGATAATAGGAAGCACTGGAGTTTATTGACTAGGAGGATGCCATGATAGGACCTGAAGATCATGCTGATAGTAAAATGGATTATGGACTAGAGTGGGGGAAATTCAAAATCAAAGCATTCAAATCTGGAACAAAGACTGAGTACAAGGGAAATTTGAAAATCACCTTAGAGCTTCTATATAATTCTGGACTTTATATATACCTGTGACATAGCAACAACAAAAGGAACAGCAATAGTAACTATCATTTATAGAGTTCTTTAATATCCACATAGCTTTATACATGTTATCTCATTTGATTCTCACAATAATCTTGTGAGATAAGTACTATTATTATACCCCCATTTTACAATTAAGGAAATTGAGGCTATAAGAGATGAAACAACTTGTCAGGGGTTCCACAGCTAAATATTTGAGGCAAGATTTGAACACAGGATTATCCTGATTCACTGTTCACTGAATACCTTAGAGTAAAAAAAAACTGGATTCAAATCCTACTTTTAACATATACTATTTCTGTGACCCTAGACAAGTTCCTTAACCAATCAGCATTCAATCATAGGCAAATAGCCAAGACTATAATTTATCAAAAAGGTGCCAACTTGCATCAATAGAGGTCTTTTTTATTTGAAGGTTACCTATTCCATTGAAATCTCTCTTTAATACAATGACCAGCCATCATTTTAGAGGATCCAGAGAGGTTATACATTCAGTACACTAATTAGATAGGTAGAGATATATATGTGTGTGTGTGTATATATATACACACATATGTAGGCATATATACATATAAATACACATACATGTGTATATGTATACATACATACCCATACTCATACACATATATACACATATATATATATATATTTTCTATTGATACATTATGTAGCAATAATATATATGGATTATATATATATGCAGAAATATGCATACACATACATATAACATAACCAATGTGAGAATTTGTTTTGTTTGATTGGGTATATGTTAGAAATGTTTGAGGGTTTATTTTTTTATAATTTGGGGGAGATGGAATTTTAAAATTTCAACTGAGAGAACATAAATGCTTATTAATCAAAAAATAATAATAAATTGAAGAAATGATAGATTTAATTCCTGTTTCTATTCCTATCCCAAATGCCAAAATGTATGTAGAGAGAGAAAAGTGAACATGTACTGTAAACAAATTGAAATGTGATCTTTTTTTTCCAGGAGAATTAAAACCTGTTTGAAATTGGTATAATGGTGAAAAAAAAATCTATAATTATACTCATAAAAGATTAATTTATTTATTTTTCCCCTGCCTTTCTTATAGGTAACTTGCAAAAACATCAACTTTGTGATCCTTCTTGTAAAACCTGTAATGGATCAGCCACTCTGTGCACTTCCTGTCATAAAGGTTAGTCATGCCTTTGAAAAGAGTTTGACAGCAGAAGGCAATTCCTGTAGTTTGCATTGTTCCAGGAAGTCAAATTTTATAATATTCAAATACCTCCATTTTGGGCTTTAAAATGCTTATGTAGGTTTTTGAACCAGAGCCCTAAAAACTTAAAATCATATCATCTTAAGGATTTTAAATCATAAAAGGGACCTTGGGAAGTATTTGCTACCCTTAGGAAGTATTTGCTACAAATCTGCTACAACTTTCCCAGTGTTGCTAGTAGTCAGGAATCAAAACCAGATCTTTTAATTCTTAATCTAGAGCTCTTTCCACTATTGAAAGCTGTTTTCCTAAACTGGCACCTCTTAAATAATCCAATTTTTCTCCTCACCCACTTTAATGATTCTATGACTGATTCAACTAGCTGTTGAGCAGCTAACTAAGTAGATAGGAAATAAATTCTAGGCAATGCCACTAAATATTGTGGCTTTAGAAAAATCATTCTATGTGTCTAGTCTACTTCTTCTTCTGTAAAATTAAAAATTAATAGTTTATTCTTCTGGGCATGGCTTGGTTCTCTCAGCATTCCTTAAAATAAAAATGCCAGTTCATACTCCTTGGCTTGTCCATTTAGAAGTCATCTCATAGACTGATAGGTTTGTAAACTCCAGCTCTCCCTTCTCCCATTTTGTTTCCTTCCAAAATCCCTGACATGAAAATCTTTGCCCTCTCTTCCCTCTCCATTTTGCCAGGGGTTGTTAGAACTAAATGGAAGGAAGCAGCTAGGTGGCACAGTGGATAAGAACACCTGCCTGAAGTCAGGAGGACCTGAGTTCAAATGTGACCTCAGACCTTTAACTTTTCCTAGCTGTGTGACCCTGGGCAAGTCACTTAACCCCAATTACCTCAGCAAAATAAAAAAAAAAAAAAAAGAACTAAATAATTCCATTTTATGATTCCAGGGGCCAAAAGGGTACAAGGAAATTAGAGGATGGGGTAATACTTTTCAGTGATAGAAAGCAAATATTGAGGAATGAGAAGAGAAAAGGAATAAGTATTTATTAAGTTCTTACTTGTACCAGTCATTCTGCTAAACACTTTATAAATATTAATTCTTGATTTTCGTAATAATCCTGAAAGAAAGATATTAATATTATAGCCATTTTAAGATTAAGAAACCTAGGCAGCAGAAGTTAAAAGACTTGCTCAGAGTTCTACAGCTAGTGTTTGAACTTGAACTCATGTCTTCTTATTTCCAGGCCCAGCATGCTTTCCACTGTGCAACTTAACTATAGGGAGGATGTAGAGTAAAGTATGGCCTTGATAAAATGAGCCATGAAAAACACTAACCAATGAAGTGAGTGGAATTTTCAGAGTTTAAAGAGATAAATCTTTAAACTTAATCCTTGGCCTCTGGTTTAGAAAATACACCTGTGTCAGGGGAGTTGGCAAGGGGATACCTGGGGTTTTGGATAAATGGATATTGTTCTGTGAGTTGTCGATCTTCATCTTTCCCTCCCTCAGTTCTTGCCATAGTAGCTCTTGAAATACTTTCCCATGAGGTAGCTAGATAGCATAGTGAATAGAGCACTAGCCCTGCACTCAGGAAGACCTGAGTTCAAATGCAACCCAAAAAATTTAATATTTCCTAGCTTCATGACCCTGAGCTCCAATTGCCTTGCCAAAGAAAAGTAAGAAAGAAAGAAATACTTTCCTAGGGCTTGATAAAGGTATTAATTTAAGCATTGATGAAAGCTCCATTCTAGTCTTCATGGGACTGGTTTAGCTTAGTGCTCTTTTGGTAAAAGTCAAGAAGAAAATAAATCCGAAGTTTGAGCATGGAGCTAGTCTTAAACAAGATTATGTCTTTGAATGACTTCCCACTTAGTTGCTTTCCTACTTTTATTTATATGTTCTTTTCACTCCCACAATCCAATGCTCACAATCCAGACCACAATGACTGGATGGGGCAGAACTCTTCTGGACACAGGCTTCCAGCAGTTTTGGTCAAGTTGGTAGAAATGAGCCTCTTTGTTAAATATTTTGGTGTATCCAAGACAGCATCATCCTAAGTCCATGAAAATTCACAGAAAGTTGAAAGACATTGTTCTGTCTCCCACATTTTTGAATAGATAAATATATTACTTTTAAAGGAAGAATTCTCCATCCATTGGCAGTCTCTATTGAAGCCTATGAACAACTTCTTAGAATAATGTTTTAAATGCATAAAATAAAACACATAGGAATACCAAGAAAATCAACATATCAAAATACACCTTTTAAAAGTTTTAATGTGTGTAAAGCAAAATTTTTCACTCAATTTTCCTGACTACAGGCCCAGCACTCTATATACTGTACTATCTAACTACCCCACATTGGGAGTGCTTAGCTTGCAAAAAAGAAGGTCAGAAGGGATACAATAGCTGTCTGAAAGTTTTTGAAGATTTTTCATAGGAAGAAGATTTAGATTTTTATTTTTTGGCCCCAGAGAGATGAAATAGAACAAATAGATAGAAGATGCATGGAGATAAATTTAGGCTCTTCTTGATGGTTCACTTGATAGTAATAAATATTGAACAAAGTTACATCAATAGTTACTGTGATCAGGTTGTCATGTTCCATACTGAACATTGGTAACTTTTATATTGTCCATGGAAAATAATTTGTTACAATGAAACTCTTAGGACTGTGTCTTGATTTATAACATCAATTGCTCTTTTTTAATAAATGACAAACAAGAAAGGATAAAAAATAAGTTTAAGTTCCTGGGCCCTAGGTTAAGAACTCCTGATTTAGAAAGAGAGATACATGACTAATATGACTCCAGTGTTTTTACATTTTCCCTTTGGTATATTTCTAGGAACATATCTTTTCTCTCAGTCCTGCATCCCTTCCTGTCCCCAAGGAACCTGGTCATCGGAGAAGAGTGGGAGATGTGAGAAATGCATGGAGGATTGTGAATATTGCTCTACAACTAACAATTGTATCAAGTGTCTTTCTCAGCCAGACCACCCACTCTACCTGCATCATGGCAGGTGCTACACACATTGCCCTGAGTAAGTATATTTCTGTCTCTCTTCCTCCTTTCTTCCCCTCTCTCTGTCCTTCTCTATATCTCTTTCTCAGTCTGCATCTCTTTGTGTCTCTCTCTGTCTGTGTATCTCTCAGTGTCTCTGTCTATCTCTCTATCCCTCTTTCTGTCTCTCTCAATTTGAATCTCTCTGTATGTGTCTCTGTCTCTGTCTCTGTTTTTCTACGTGTGTGTCTGTCACTCTCTTTGTTTTCTTTATCTCTCTCTATGTGTCTCTGTCACTCTGTCCCTCTGTTTGTCTCTCTGTCCCTCACTGTGTCTCTTTCTCAATCTGTGCCTTCTGTGTTTTTCTCTTTGTCCCTGTCTCTTTCTGTCTTTTTGCTGTGTGTGTATCTGTCACTTTCTTTGTCCTTCTCTCTGTCTGTCTTTTTGTATGTGTCTGTCTCTCTGCATATCTTTGTGTCTTTCTCAGTATCTGTTTCTCTGTCTCTGTCTCTATGTGTCTATATCTCTGTGTCTGTGTGCATGTCGCTATCTGATTGTCTATATGTATATCTCTCTGTGTGTTTCTCTATCTCTGATTGTCTGTCTTCCCACATCCTCCTTTTAAAATTCATTTAAGCTTCTTCCTGGGAAATACCTTCTTCAAAGCTTCTCTCTCTCTCTTGAAAAGACCACTCACATCATCACTGCTGGATACATTGTGGTCACACAGACATCCAAATACATCATAGACAAAATGACGTTATATTTCTTAGAAACTTGGGCATTTTTCACTTTGAATTAAAGTTTCATTCAAACATCTTCAGCATTTTTTCTCCATCGCCAACCAGAGTCATACAGTAATCAGGCAAGTCCCAACCTAAGGCCAATGCTTTATAAACCTAAGAGCACATTATCAAAGTGAGTTATTATTATTATTAAATGAGGAAGAACTCCTGGAGAAGTTCAACACAATGAGTATAAGAGATGACTATAGCTGGAGGGATAGAAATTTGTTTTTTGTATTTTAACTAGCTTTTTTATTTCATCAATGAAGGGAGTTGTCAGTAAGGCTCACCTCTGCAAGTGGAGATTTACAACTGCTCTCCAATTTATAATCTTGTGGAGACATCACATGGAGGTATTGAACATGCACCAAATGCTATCTAATGGGCACCAACCAAATTAAAATGTAATTGGGAAATAGTTAACAAAAATAAAGAAAAATACTATATCATATACATAATGTCAACATGTGATTTTTTTTTAAGTCAATATGAAACCTACAGAAATCCTTTTTTACAGTTTAGTGGCTCCCATTTCTATTTGAGTTTGACACCACTAGCCTAAATCTTTGAAATGTTAAATGCCTTACCCAAGGTAACACAGTCTGTATGTATCTCAGGCAAGATTTAAAGATTAGTTTTCCTCTATAATTGCAAATCAGTGCCTACTCTATGATGCCTCAAGCACTGAAAAGTTAAGCAACTTGCCTATATCACATAGCTAGTATATAGGTCTCCTTGACTCCTATATCTTTGTTATTTTTAACAACTCACCCTTGTATCACATTTTAACATTTTTTTCTAATTTCCTCACTACAACCCTGTGATGGGGTTGGTTCATGTATTATTATCTCTACTTTTCAGATGAGGAAACTGAGGCTCTAAGAAACGTAGCGACTCGGCCCTAGTCACATAACTAATATCTGAAACAGGACTTGTATCCAATTTCCCTGGACCCACGTTCAACTCTTATTTTACTGCATCATTATGCATTTAATATCTGAGAAGCATAGTTCAGTTTAGGTCTCAGAAAAAGTAAACACTAAAAAATCATCAATTGTTTCTAAATTTGTAAATAAACTCATAAGGAGGCATTGGTTTGGGCTTTTTGCCTTTTCCAATAATGTCCCTTCATCCTTTAACCTCAGCACTGAATTCACCCAATTTATGACTTAGAAAGGCCACTTCCTGCTAATAAGGATTTCCTCTTTGGAATGAGATCCTGTTATTTTGGCCCCAAGTCCTACCATATCCACAATTCATTGACTATCTCTGGACCTAATGCCAAGTTGTCTGACAAAAAATGTGGGAGTAATAAGCAGTTCTGTGACTTCAAACCCTTTAAAAATTGAGGCATTTCTGAGGTTCAGATTACCTCCCACAGGTTAATCCTTATGATGAGGTAACAGGGAACCAAATGATGAGGTAAATACCTCAATAGGATTGAGGTCTACTGGCAGGATTGGGGTACAGGGAGTCACATGGAGCTCCCCTGCAACCCCCTTAGGATTTGGCACAAGGATACAAAGTTAAATCAGGTCTAGTGGCAGTGAGAGTCCCCTGTAAATGAATTTACAGGCCCGAAAACCTAGATTGACAAAAAGAGGTTTATTGCAGGGTTTGAAAGCAAGGTTAAAGTCTGGTTAATAAAAGGCATTAGATAGAGGAAGACATACACCAGCCAGAGGTGGCGGGATAGAGAGTCTGTGATGCTAGGCATATTGCTGGCATGTTTCAACTCTCTGCCCAAGGATGATTCCACCTAGGCTCTTTTATTTGCTTCAAGGAGCCTAGGGCAGTGCCAAATTCTTGGCATGCCTTTCAGATAAGGAAGAAACTGTTTTGGGGAAACCTGAACAGATAGTTAGGGGTTGAGAAAATCCAAGCCATCTCAGATCCAGTGGGGGCTGGGTACAGTCCAAACTGGCTTGACCAGATCTTGAAATCAAAGATCAGTCCCAAAGGAAGCTGGAAATCAGCAAAGGAATATTAAAGGGGCTATCGCCCCATCATTTTGGTTTTCTAATGTTTTTCTTTTGGCCAATATTGCAATCCTGTCTTCAACCTGTCTTATTCTATCCTAGACTTGTTACAGTAGTAGATACAGGATTCCCATTTTTTTTCCTACCCTCATTTCAAGGAAACAAAAATAAAATTCATCTTTAGATTTTCAATTTAAAAATTAATTACAAGGAAGTAAATTGTTGTTATTCAGTCATGCCCAATACTCCATGGCCTCATTTTAGAGTTTTCTTGGCAAAGATAATGGAATGGTCTGCCATTTCCATTTCTTCTATGAAGAACATATGGAACATATATTCTTCATAGAAGAAGAATAGGGTTAAGTGATTTATAACTAGTAAGTATCTGAAACTAGATTTGAATTCAGGAAGATGAATCACCCTGATTCTAAACTCAGGCTTTATCCATTGGACCACCTAACTGCCCCAATGAAATACAGAGTAGTTTCTAAAAGGTGCAATCTAGGATAGAAAAAAAGAAGAAAAAGCAAAAAATTCTTTCTAATTTTAATCTTTTTCCCCCTGCAAATAAGAAACTTTTAAAAATCCATCTTTTAAGCCTCCTACTTAGAGACTAGTTAGGCTTTATCTTTCTTAGCATTTTTCTTCTTTCATTGGTTAGTCCTATATTTCTCCTTTTTTCATTGGTTAATCCTGTATTTCTTGTCCTGGGAATCATACTCTCCCTAGTTCTGCTAAAATCTCAGGCTCCCAGGCCAAAGAACATTGAAAATTCAGATAAACATGAACTACTAAGATTCTTAGCACTTTCTAGAATCTCCCTTCTAGTTTTACCTCTTGGAATAAATCTTCTGGTAGAAGATATACTTTCCCTATTTAACTCTAGAAGTCTTTCCCTGAGCTGGGCCATCCTGAACTGATATTGAACTCAGCTGATTCTTTCTTATATTACTTAAGGGAGCCATCTCTTGAATATTTTATACTAAACCAGAGCTATTTTTTTCTTCCTCATTTAAAAAGCAAAAAAAGATTTTGTATAGATTAGTTTATTCTTAAATCACCTAAATTTCTTCTGTATCCTTCCCTCTTCCCCATTCCAGAAGGGCATCCCTCATAATAATTTTTTAAAAGAAAACAGGAATAAGTAAATATTTTCAACAAAACAATCAATACATTAAAAATATGAAATTTTATGTAATGTACGTCAAAAGTAGATCACTCACCTCTACAAAGAGAGGGGAGAGATCTTCTCATATATTTTCTTTGGAGTCACACTTATTCTTTAAAACATTTACACAATTCATTTGCATTCAATCTAGCTGATTCTGAGTCCTCTATTCTATCTACTTATGCCACCTATCTTTCCTAGTATCCCTTTTTATTTCCAAGATGAGAGTCAGAAAAGCCCTGTAACATAGCTAGGCGCTCAAACAATAAATGGCTAGTAGCCTTTGTGATGAGTAGTAAATTGAGGAGTAAATTGTGGTTTAAACAGAGATGGATCAGTTCCTTTTCTCCCTCTCCTTCCTTCCCCAAAGTAACCAATGGCGGGTTCGGCAGCAAAGGAATTTGCTACTTAATGCTGTATGGAAACATAGTCTTTATTGATTAGAATGGAAACACCAGAGAGCTGGTGGGCAAAATGGCTGCATGGTACAAGACCATTTGCAAAGAGAAGATTCCCGTTCTCTCTTTTATGCAGTGATGTAGGGAGGTTCCTGAGAGTGATGTAAATTAAGATAAGGATTCTCTTGTTATCTTTTGGGGACAGACAGAAGTCTCTTCCCAAAAGGAATTTCCTGATGTCATTTGGTCTATCTGAGCAGATTAGAATGGGGGCTGTAAAACCCTGGCCACCTCAGATAGCCCAAACTAGTTTGACCACATCTTGTATCAAAGGTCCAAGTCCCAAAGGAAGTTGTAGATCAAACAAGGAATACCAAAGGGCTACCGCCCTCAACATTTGGAGTAACCAAACTATACTTGATGTCTTTCCAGAGCTAGGTGAAAGAGAACAAAGTAGTTTGATAACTACAAATTCTAGGACAAGATGGGAATAACAGCCTGTGGACAGTTTACATTTTAGCTGTATCCCTTATTGTTTTTAACCCATCTTCCCACCAGAGGGAACTCTTTTCTCCCTTCAGTCATGGCAGTCATGCTTTGGGTTCTTGAAAAAAGATGCTCAATACTTTTCTTCAAGTACTTCAAATAGCTTGAAGTTGAGGATTAGATGACCTATTTAAAGCATAGATCCCATTTTTGCAAAATTGGTTTGACCTAAGGAAAAAGTCAGGGACCAAATAATAATTCCTTTTCATAATTAATTATGAGAATTTTCCCCATATGGGGAAAACTGACTCTATAAATAGATTAGTGTCTCTATTATTTTTCTCTCATTTCCCTTTGGAGAAAAAAAAGTAAATTCCTTAGACTCACATAGAAAATAGGAAAAAAATACATGACTGGATCAGTGTTATATAGAAATGCTTCCTTTAGCTCAATACTATTATGAACAACACTCTCCTATCTTACTTTCTGGGTGGCTTCTTTCCTGAACTTAAGTTGATGATGTTTTATCTATGAATTAGATATGATCATAAACAGGGTTTTGGCAAGAACACACACTATTCACTGCAGTTTCTTCCAGAATCAGCCAAATCTCTCATTCCTGTCCTCCCTAGCAGAAATCTATGACTTGCCCTGGCTACGATTTCTTTATCTTAAGTTGTGGCCTCAGCCTCCCCTTTTTCCATCTCCACCCTGTTCTTCCAGTAATGAGGCTGTTTTGACCTCCCTGCCCAGTAACTAATCACTTAATATCAAGATCAAGTCCACCTTTGAAAACCAATCTGATTAAATAGGTCCTTAGGGTAAGAATCCTTACTACTTTGCATAAAGCCAATCTGATATAAAAGCAATCTGGCACCTTGAGAATTCCAACTGACTTGGGAAAATCTCAATAGATTGGCTAAAATCCAATAATTATAAGTGATCCCCCCCCCAAAAAAAGGTAACACATCCAGTAAATGTGAAGTTGAATAAAATGGCTCCCTGATTTTTTGTAGGTTTGGAATAAACACTGTAATATCTAAATAGTAATAGTAAATAATTGAGAGACATCTGCATGGTGCAGTGGATAGAGAACCAGGCCTGGAGTCAGGAAAACCTAAGTTCAAATGTGGCTTCAGAAGTTTACCAGCTATGTGATTCTGGGCAAGTCATTTAACCCTGCTTGCCTCAGTTTCCCCATAGTAAAATGAGCTAACAAAGGAAATGGCAAACCACTCCAGTAGCTTTGTCAAGAAAATCCCAAATGGGGTCACAAAGAGTCACAGATAACTGAGCAACAACATGAGTGATTAATAGAATGTAGGTTATTTGAGAGCAATAACTCTTTTCATTTTGTCTTTTTATACTAGAGCCAAGTACAGTGCCTTATACATTGATATGGCTAAAATGACTTAATAACAATAACAAAATATTTGGAAGACTGCGTTCTTTTATTTTTCCATCTAAAAAATGTATTCTAAACTTTACAAACACCAAATAGAAGCAACCCATTTACTCATATATTGCAGAATACAAGAGAACTATTTAGGAAGCTGTGAATCAGGGCAGCTAGATGAATATTTTCTAACTGTGTGACCCTGGGCAAGTTAGTTTACCCCAATTGCTTCATCAGAAAAAAAAAAAAAAAAAAAAAGGAAATTGTGAATCACTAATACATGAAACTTGCATTTCTTTTAACGTTTGCAATAAATTCAACATGTAACTTTCAAAACTTTCCTATCACTTTGTTTCCCCTTGGCTAGCCTTGTTTTTTCTTTTAATTTCTTTATTTTCTTTCTCCTGAGCTTCTTATGTGAATCAGCTCCAACCAGCTTTTGTATGCCTGAGAGCTAAATGTAGAAACCATTCTTAATTCAAGGTTCCAGAGAAAACCAGCACCAATGTAATTTGCTGTCCTATGCTTTAAAGTATAATGTTAAATTCAGGTAGAGAATGTAAACTTGTTTCCACAGTTTATGAATGGCTTTGTTCATCTAGTTTCATATGAAAGAGTTTCTTCCTGAACTGTAACTAGGAATATTTTCATCAAAATAAAAAGTCAATTGATGGAGGGACATAGCAGTTCAGAGGCATGAGTGCAGCTGCCCTGGGAGAGTAGCTGTTTTATCCTAGAGAGCCTTTTTCTTATGCCTGAATGGGATTGGGGAATATGGGTCATGGAAAGGAGGCAATAGTGGCAAGACTCTAGGAATAGGACCTATGAACCACCATGGCACGAATCAGCAAAGGGTTGAAAGCCAAGAATTGTGGATAGCACTTGACTTTGTGGATAGTACATTCTTCTGGAGAAGAAGTTTTGTTCAAAGAAATCTTGGTTAATGCTTCACATTAGTGAATAAAGTAAATGCAGAAAAAAAATGTTTAAATGTAATTTAGTTTAGCACCCAAGGTAAAACACAATGTGTGCAACAGAACAATTTCAATACTGCTCCCTCCCCTCACAATAAGAGCAAGACAATCACAATGGGTGTTGGTGTTGTTCAGTCCTATCCAACTCTTTGTGCCCTGATGCTGTTCTAGTGGCAGTGCAAAGAGTTGTAGGAATCCCCTTCTTTGGTTGGAGGCACAGATCCAATGTAAAAAGAATTCATGAACCCAAAAAGTTTGAATGGCAAAGAGAAGTTTATTCTGTTGGCACTGAGAAGCAAGCTTTGCTATCTGAAAGGACTTTTGTTATTTTGGAGAAGGAACTGAATCTGAGCCAGATTCAGAAAAGAATATGAATGAAAAACAGTGGGAATGGCTTTTTAGAACACAAGTTTTCCAGAGAACAAGAATTATATGCATATATATTATATATAGTTTGTTTTTTTGTTTTTACTTTACATTTCAAGTGCTTAGTAAGGTACCTTTTAAATAGTGGGCATTTGGTAAATATTTATAGAACTAAATACTATTTCAGATTATGTCCTGGTTCTTCCTAATCCTTCTTACATATCTAACCAAGGTTGCAACAAAAACCAGGTATATCATCTCTCCTTACCTTCCTATTCCTCTGAGAACTTGATTAACACTAGAATCCCCAAAACTTTAGATTAGATTAGATTAGATTAGATTAGATTAGATTAGAAAACTAGATTGGGATGATTGTTTGGTAAAACTGTATATTGAACTAGATTTTAACCTCTGTATTGGAGAGCATATGTTCTGTCTATAGATTTTATTTTTAATTCCAAATACCTAAATTCATTGTTAAGTCATTTTTCAATCTTGTCCAACTCTTCATAATTCCATTTGGGGTTTTCTTTGCAAAGATGTTGGAATAGGTTGCCATTTCCTTGACCAGATCATTTTGCAGATGAGAAAATTGAGGCAAACAGGATTTAAGTGACTTGCCCAAGCTCATACATCTAGTATATATCTGAGAATATATTTGAACTTAGGAGGATAAGTCTGGATAAATACTCCAAACTTGGTACTCTTTTCTGAAATGCCACCTAGCTGTCAGAATTTAGGATACAATTAATAAAAAGAAAGATTATTTCCCCTCAAGGAACTTAGAATCTAATTGAAGTAAACAACATATAAAAGCAACAGGAAAGTAAAGGGAGAACCATCTAGTTTCTACCTTCTATATAGGAAAGCATTTGGAGGAGTTTGCCAAGCCCTCCAATCAAAAGGAAGCTGAGACTGAAGAAGGTAGTTTCAATCAAGGCTTGAGTTTGCAATGCTGAAGAGATAAGAAATTATGAGTTTAAACTGGGAAGAATAATTTGTTCCTTAGAGTTGAAAGTAGGCAAAGTAGCAGGTGCAGAATGGAAAACTATGTCACTCACATAACTTTCTTGGACAGGTTTCCCCATATATAAAATGAAGGAATTAGATTAGATGTGCTCATTTGGAACTATGCCCAAAAAGTTGTCAAACTGTGCATACACTTTGACCCAGCACTGCTGCTATTGGGCTTATATTCCAAAGAAATACTAAAGAGCGGAAAGGGACCTGTATCTGCCAAAATGTTTGTGGCAGCTCTTTTTGTTGTAGCTAGAAACTGGAAGTTGAATGGATGTCCATCAATTGGAGAATGGTTGGGTAAATTGTGGTATATGAAGGTTATGGAATATTATTGCTCTGTAAGAAATGACCAGCAGGAGGAATACAGAGAGGCTTGGAGAGACTTAAATCAACTGTTACTGAATGAAATGAGCAGAACCAGAAGATCACTATACACTTCAACAACAATACTGTATGAGGATGTATTCTGATGGAACTGAATATCTTCAACATAAAGAAGATCCAACTCACTTCCAGTTGATTAATGATGGACAGAAATAACTACACCCAGAGAAGGAACACTGGGAAGTGAATGTAAATTGTTAGCACTACTGTCTATCTACCCAGGTTACTTATACCTTCGGAATCTAATACTTAATGTGCAACAAGAAAATGGTATTTACACACATGTATTGTATCTAGGTTATATTGTAACACATGTAAAATGTATGGGATTACCTGTCATGGGGGGAGGGAGTGGAGGGAGGGAGGGGATAATTTGGAAAAATGAATAAAAAAAAAAAAAAGAAAGAAAATTATCCATGTATATATTTTGAAAATAAAAAGCTATAATTTCAAAAGAAAAAAATTAGAATCCAAATAAAGTAAAAAAAAAAAAAAAGATTAGATGTGCTCTAAATACTTTTAGTTCTGAATCTATTATCCTATAATTATAGAAGAAAGTTAAATATTAAACTGAATTTTTTAAAAAAAGAAATTCCTGAGTAGAATTTAGAGAAAAATTTCCACTTTCTAATATATTAACCATATATAGATCCATGCTATTTGTGTATTAAATTTTTATTTTGATAAATTATTTAATTATACTAAATTAAGGTAATACAAAAGAGGAGGGAAAAGGTGCTAAAAGAGAAAGTCTATACTGTAGATACAAATAAACATGACTCATATCCCAGAAAACTAAATCTTGTTATAATAAAACATGCTCTTTGTTCTGCTCTTTTCATCTCTTCTCTTTATTATACCAAATAGTTAACCAAGCAACAAGCATTTATTAAGTGCCTATAGTATGCGGGCACTGCGCTGGACACTGAACATGTAAAAGATAAAGATAGCATTTTTAAAAAAGAAAATAGTTCTCTTGTCCCCAGGAATTTTATATTTTATCAAATATTTACTGTAATTTGTATTGTCAATACATGTGTTTTTTTTTTTCCATTTTTAATGCTAATTATATATATCATACCTCCACTATAGTCCTACTCTGTTGTGTCATTATTCTGAAGGGAAGGTAAACTGAGAGGTTCTGCTAACTGAATGGGATTTCTGGTCAATTCTTTGAAACAAGAAAGATTTCTAGTGTAACCCTATTTGGAAAAAGTCATCACCAGATGGATTGGCATGGGGTGATAAATTCACTAAACTATCTACTATCTACTAAAGCAAAGCAAGTACTAAGGCAAAGAAGACTGTTCCAGGAAGATTGTTGAAATTTAGAGACTTCTACCAACCTTCATCAGTACAGCTTAGCATTTCATTAGCAAAAGTAAATAGTGAAAATATAATGAAAATAGGAAGCTATCTACATGCACAATGAATGAAGTAGAAGAAAACCTAGATTCAATTCTTGTCTTTGACATTTACTCAGTGCATGATGTTAAATAAGTCACAACCTTTGAGTGCCCTCAGAAAAGTCTCTACAAGTCATAGAAGAATGGCAGATCTGTGTTGGTAAGGGAATTATATTACACCAATAAAATCATAGATCTAGACCAAAAGAATCAGGGATGGGAATTGAGAGTTAGTAGACGGCACACTGATGGCTTCATCCCAAGGCAAGCTCTCTGAGGAACTGCTGCCTCACCACCCCACCTCATCAATAGCATTCAGAGGTACGTTTAATATATTTACCCTAGATGCAAAAATTGCCAGCTAATGTACTCTACCAAATTGCCCAAAGTTTGCCATTTCCAGCAGTGTAGTGAGAGTCCTTATTCTAGCAAAAATATAGATTTTTTTTCAAAGTATTACACTATCTCTATTTCTAGCTTATATAGCACATGGCAAGTCATGCCCCTCCCCCCAATCAACCACTTCTTTTCTTCCTTTTATAGGGGATTTTATGCAGAAAATGGCACTTGTAAAGCCTGTGACTTCGTTTGTAAAACATGTGAAGGAAATGCCACCAATTGCCATTCATGTAAAAAGGACCTGGTCTTGGCCCAAGGCATGTGTCAGAAATCCTGCCCTGAGAGGCATATTGCTGTGGATGGAACTTGCAAACGTTGTCCAGAGATGTGTCAAAAGTGCATACATGAAAAAACTTGTGAAGGTATGTTGGAGAGATAGAAGAAAAAGTTGATGCTTTGGACCTCTCTCTAGGAGAGGCAAGGGAACAGCAAATGATTCTTGTACCCAGAAAGAGCTGTGAGTGTCACGTTTCCCAATGATGACTTGACCCTTTCAGTGTTGTCAGTCAGCTGAAGAAAGGTATTGAATATAGAATTGAGGAATTCCTTATCTTGTCAGCCTGTCTCTCAATCCAAAGAAAACTATGGACTCTATTCCCATTAAACAAATAGAATCACATCTGAACTATGAGGGATTTGACACATAGGATTAGATGCCTAAACTAGGTGGTTCCTTCTCTGATTCAAACTTAAACAGACCTTTGTGTATCTAGAGAAAAGGGCTTTGATCCTGTCTAGAAGATCCCAAGCTATTAAATAAACATTTTATTATTCAGTATTCCCAAGGTATATAATTAAATTCAATTCAAGAAGCATATAGGAAGTGCCAAACACCATTCTAGGAACTGGGGATACAAAGAGGGGAAATACAGTATTGCCTTCATGGAGTCTATGCTACATTAGGGAGTAAGAATATGTCTCTGGAAATTTAATGTATTCCCTATTTCTGTAACTGGTTGTTCTCTTTTTTGATTTAGAATGCATGTTTCCCTTCTTCTTGCATGATGAAATGTGCCTTCGAGACTGTCCCCCTGGATTTTATGAAGATTTTTCCAAGTGTTCCCCTTGCAGTGAGAGCTGTTTAGAGTGCAATGGCCCAGATGATGTTGACTGTAAAGTCTGCCATGATTCCTTGGTATTGCATAATGGACAGTGTCTGGATGCATGCCCGGATGGGACTTACTATGAAAAGGCTTCTAAAAGCTGTAAAGGTAAAGACTATAGGGAACCATGATGGATTGGGCTGGTGAAGTGTCCAGGGAGAAAAGAATGGAAAGCTACCTTTTTAGCTAGGTTATTGATGTGTCAGAATGGGCTGAGTGGGAGTACTTGCACATCTATAAAACATAGGTCTGGAATATATTAAATTTGGTTGATTATAGGCAATATTATGGAGGTGATCAAGTTGATCAATGTTGCTGATAGAAAAAGAAATAGGTTTTTTTTCTACTTTCTTGCCCTGTTTTGTGAAAAAAAAAAGTCTTGGCAAGAGCACTGACTTTGGAGTCACAAGACCTGGATTCAAATCCAGACTCTATTCCTTGCAATCAATGTGACCTCAGGCAAATTGTTTTACCTCATTAAACCTCAGTTTCCTCATGGTGAAATGAAGGCATTAGACAAGAGATCACTGGGGTCCTTTCCAACTCTAGAGCAATGACTTCATAATTCCCAAGAACCATAGGATTTGAATTGGAAGAGATCTAAGAAATCATCTAAACTAATTATCTCATTTGACAGAAGAAACTAAAGTCCAGAGAGAAGTAATAATTATAAAATATGTGATTGCTAAGCTCAGGTATGTCCACTAATCCAGAAAGCCTATGAGTGTGAAAGAAGAGATTGTTTCCAAGAGAACTAATCTCACTAAACTCAGGGAGAGTCTTTGTCAGAAGATTGGACATAAGGAGATTATTAATATTGTTATCATTATTATTATTATTATTATTATTTTACCAAAAGTGACTTTTTCTAGACTTCAAACCTACAAAGGAAGAAAGGAGGGAGATAAAAAAGAATGAGGGAAGGAAGGATGGAAAGGAGGAGAGAAAGGAAGTGGGAAGACAAAAAGGAAGGGAGGGAAGAAGGAAGAGAGGAAAGAGGGAGAAAAGGAGAGAGAGAAAAGAAAGAAGAAAGGAAGAGAAGGAAGGAAAAAAGACAGGAATAGAGGGAGAGAGAAAGGGGAAGGAACAGAAGAAAGAAGAGAAGAAAGAAAGGAGGGAGGGGGAAAAGAGATGGTAAGGAATGAAAGAAGGGAGAGAATAAAGAAGAAAGAAATAGATATAAGAAAAGAAGAAAGGAACAGAGGGAAAGGAAAAAGAAAAAAGGAAGGAACATAGGGAGGGAAGGAAGGAAAGAAAAGAAGGAAGGAAAACATTTATTAACACATTATATGTCAAGCACTGTGCTAATTACTTTACAAATATTATCTCATTTGATCCCTCAACAATCCTGGCAAGTCTGAATTATAATATTTCTGCATGTTATGATTAAAAATACAGACCAGCAGAAGTTAAGTGACTTAACAGCTTGTAAGTGTTTGAAACCACATTTGAACTCAGATCTTTCTGACCCTAAACCCAGCACTCTATCCACTGCACCACCCAGCGGTCTCTGTAATGAACTTATGGTTATCTTCCTTGTATACTTTTGCCATGGAACTGTTTGTAGAAATTGGCTCTTCTTCTCTGTTCCCTAAAATTGGCAGGTATTATCACTTCTCTCTGGAGGTCATGAACAATGCAATCTTGGTTTCCATGATCCTTTTCACAAAGTTCTAACATCCCACATTTTTCAGGATTGGTCACATGTACCTTCTCCTAGCCTCATCTCCCAATTCCTCCCCATTCAGATTGTGGATCATGGTGAGCTTTTCACCAAATTCCTGGTAGGAAGATTCCCTAATCTTAAACTTTTCAGCAGAGCTAAGATAGAGGATGCATGGTATGGTTAGAAGAGTGATGAATCTGGAATCAGAAGACCTGAGTTCTTCTACTTATTGTCTGTGTAATCTTAGGAAAGATATTTAATGTATCAGTGGTCTTGTATGTAAAATCAAAGAATTTGACTATAGGAATTCTAAGAAACTTTGAAGTCCAAATCAATCACTGTCATCAAGCTTTTCTTCTTAGTCTTTTCACTTTCTTATGTATTTTCTCTAATTCTTTATCAAATACCTTTTTCCTCCTCCCTCCAAAAAGGTGGCTTTCTGAGCTTGAGATTTGGCCATTAAAAATACCAAATATTCTTTGAAAAGCTGTAAATCTCTTTGCTCATCTCTTATCTCTGATCTGAGATATTTTATTTCATTGACCTGTTGTACTTTTGAAACCACAAAGGTATGCCTGCTTTGGCCAAAAAGTCCTTGGTTATAAAAATTAGGTATTTTACAGGATTAGGTATCTTGGTAGCATTGTGCTAGTCCTAGAATCAGGGAGATGAAATCGAATCACACACTCGCTAGCTGGATTACCATGAGCAAATCAACTAATTTCTGTTTGCCTCAGTTTTCTTAACAGTAAAAAACTGGCATAGTAATACCACCTATCTCACAGCATTGTTCTGAGGATCAAATGAGATGACATTCCTTGGCACATAATAAGTGATGGGAACTCAAGCCAGGTTATCCTCCAACTAAAACTGAAATTCCTTAATCTATTCTGAGACTATCTCCCCAACTCTTCCCAATTTTGTCTCTCAGGTGTTCTCTCCAACTTCCCCCTGATTTTGTTCTTATCACTCAAGCATTTTCCCCCATTCCTCTCCATTTTTATTCTTCAAGCATCCCCCTAATAGTTCCTGAATTCCTTCAAAACATCTCCAGATCTCTCCGGGCTTCTCCTCCTTTCCTTCTATCTATAAAAATCACTTTTTCCCAAAGCATAGCACAAAATCATATTTAGATTTTGTCCATGACCTTTACTCATTAATAAAGGCACTTTTCAGCAGGGAGAGAATGCCTTATTATGAGTTTTCACAATCTTTGTACCTCATCATTGCTCTCCCAAACTTCTTCACATGACACCATCAGTAAGCACTTAATAAATGCTTTTTCCATGTAGAAGTAGAAGGGACCTTGGAGATTATCTGATCCAAATCCTAAAGATGATAAAACTGAGGCTCAAAAAATTGGAGAGATTTTTCCAAGATTACATAGGTAATAACAGAATCAGGATTTGAATTTGGGTCTTCTGACTGAAAATATAATGCTTATTCCACTACCTTCCGAGCTACCCCAACCCTTTACCTTCTGTAATACAATTTGGATTGACAAGTGCTAATCTAGATGTTACCATCTATAAATTTTCTGTAAATGATGAAAGACAGAGTCAGGTGCTAATTAGTGCAAATAATGAACCAGCCAAAGGGGTTATAATATTTGAATTTGTACTGCATATTTTGACTGGGCTCGAACCAATGGCCATGTTTTACATAATTCTAATTTCAAATAGAGACTGTAACGTGCTCTCCTGGCAGTTACAATTACTAGTCTGTCCTAGACCCACCAGAGTACCTTTGACCACTGTCCTTTGCAGTGTGAACTCTACCCGGCTCGCCTCCTCTGAGGCCTTCTAAGGTCTCTGGCCACAATCTCTTGAATCTATACCTTAATAACTGGTAGCGCACTCAAGAACAACCACGTGTAATCTTAAAAGCCTTTATTATACCTACTCACATAATGCCCTGACTGATGCCCTGACTTGTTGGTTCCCGAAGTGAACACCTGGTCAGAAGACCCATGTGTTCACTACCAAAACCCTTACCTCTTTTGGCTATCCATCTTGGCTTGGCCAACCAGGCTAGGGAGCCAGGGTGTGAAGAGCGCCAGATTAAAGAGAGCGCTTGCTGCCTGCAGTGGGCTTACATAGGGCCTGTGAGGTCACACACACAGCCAATCAGGGAGAGAGTCACCCATTAGGAAGCTATCTCAAAATGGCCAGGATCCCGCCCAAGGGCAGTCCTAATATCCACAGAAATTACTTCCGGGCCTCAATCTCACGATTTGCTGTGGCACCCATTTAAAGGGCTCTTACAAGAGACAGTGGATATAGTGCCAGGGATGAAGTGCAGAGGACCTGAGTTCAAATCTGACCTAGGATCCCTACTAGATGTGTGACCTGTGTGTCAGTTCTATCTATACAATGAGATGGAAAAGGAAATGGCAAACCACTCTAATATCTTTGCCAAGAAAACCCAAATAGGTTATAAAGAGTTTCTCTGCACCTCATTTTCCTCATCTGGAAAATGAACACTTCAGACAAAAGAGAAAAAAGAATGTGGTCTAGAGAGACTAAGCTCTCTAGACCACAGATTCAAAAGAGCATACATTTCTAGCTTATCCAATCCAACTTTTTCGGTTTATAGTTAAAGTGAAAGTCAGTGTGGTTAAGTAATTATCTTCATCACCTGATGTTTCAGACCCTGAAATGTTTTCTGCCATGTCAGCCCCATTTTTTTCATTGGTATATTCCTTCTGATGCCTCCATTTTGGGGACTGATCTTTGTTATTGTTGTTCAGTTGTTTTTCAGTAACTACTGACTCTTTGGGACCCCATTTGTGTTTTTCTTTGGCAGGTTCTAGAGTGATTTTCGATTTGTCATTTCTGTCTCCAAATCATTTTTAACAGATGAGGAAACTGAGGCAAACAGGACTTGCCCAGAGTCACAAGAGCTAGTAACTGTCTGAGTATGGTTTTGAACTCAGAAAGATGAGTCTTCCTGGCTCTAAGCCCTATATTCTATTCACTTTTGCCACCCAGTTGCCCTAGTGACATACTTTATTCCCCTCCTTGCTGTGTTCCCAACATTCTTGGATTTCACCAACCCTCTAATTAGACACATTACCCTATTTACATATTGTCTTCTCCCTACCCCAATAAGAATAGAAGCTTTTCTTGAGCAGGAATTATCTTTTTGTTTGCATCTTTAGCTCTTGGCATAATGCCTACAATATAGTAAATGATTAATAAATGTTTAATGCTTACCTGCCTGCTTTTCATCACAAAGGTAAACATTGAAAAAGCTGGGATTTGAACCCAGATCCTTCATACCCAGAACTTCATACATCATATTCAGATCTATGAGCAAAGCATAATTGAATTAGCTCAGAAGAAAAGCAAGATGAACAAAGCTAGAGAGTCCACCCCAAATGTCGTAGGGACTATTTGTGTCTGACCCATGGCAAAACCTTTTAACCTCATATTAATTAGTCTGATCAGCTACAGTCAGACACACTGTAATTTGACTCTAATATAGTGATGTTATTTTGGTCCTCTTCTAGAACAAAAGACAACAACCAACCAACTGATAGCTATTTATGTTCACTGAATCAATCAGGACCCCAAACAATGACTACTTGAGACTTAAATACAAGTTAATAGAATTAAATGACTTTCCAGAGTCAAATAGCTAATAACTATCTAAGGCTGGGTTTGAATTTAATAAAATGAGTCTTCCTGACACCAGATTTGCTGCTCTGTACTCTGCACTTTGCCCCTATACAGCCAAATCATCTCTCACCCCTGATAAAATAATTTTGTCTAAAATCACAACGATTAGCTTTGATCATGGTACTTGATAGTATTGATAATAATATATAACATCTAAGTGATGCTTCAGGATTTACAAAGTAAAAATGATCACAACAGTCCTATAAGATAGGTTATACAGGCAGGATTATGTCTATTTTATGGATGAGAAAAATGATACTCAAAAATCTGACCAAGGCTGCCCTGGTATTTAGTGAAAGAGCCAAGTTGTAGATGACCCAACTCCCCTTAGTTAAGGACCAAGTTTTTTTCCATTTCATCAAAACTGCCTGGAGAAAGGTCACATTTCTAAGACTTTAATCCTGGGAAGAGTCTTAAAGTGATGAAAAAGAAAGTAACAGCAAAAGCAGCAATCCCTGCCACTTTGTCCCAGGTGATTTATGGGCTATTACAGAGCCTTAGAACTCAACCTAGAAATATTCTAGCCTGAGCAGAGTACATCTCCCCCTTTGGGGATTGAGTTGCAGCATCTTTTTAGTGAATGGTGCTAGTGCGATGGATGAAAAGATGGCAAATTTAGACCTGAATGAGACTTTTGGACATCTTGTCCAATTCTCCATTTTAAAGATGAAGAAACTGAGGCCAAGAGAAGTTAAATAAGTTGCTTAATATCAAGGTAATGAGAAAGGTAGAATTTGAACCCAAGGCCTCTGCCTCAAAAGCCAATGATCTTTGCATTGTACTAGATGGAATTTCTTTAGGTGATACCATAAGCAAGATTTGCCTCCTGTCCTGCTGCAGATTGCCCTGAGAACTGTAAGACTTGCTCCTCTTGGGGGTGCACTTCCTGTAAAGAAGGCATGAAGAAAACATGGCTGAGCTCCTGTGTGACCACCAAAGAGTGCACTGCTTCTGAGTATAAGGATGAGAAAACCCAGGACTGTAAACCTTATCACATGAAATGCTTTCACTGTTCGGGACCTGATGAAGATGAGTGCCTCAGTTGCCCCAATAACAGCCTTCTTCTCAGTGAGTATCTATATCTTCCCTGAGTCAGGGAAAAAAGGTTCAATCTGGTGTGGTTAATCCTGAGTGACAAAGAAAAGTTGGAAAAAGAGAAGGGAGAGAAGGAAGGAAGAAACGGAAGGAAGGAAGGAAGGAAGGAAGGAAGGAAGGAAGGAAGGAAGGAAGGAAGGAAGGAAGGAAGGAAGGAAGGAAGGAAGGAAGGAAGGAAGGAAGGAAGGAAGGAAGGAAGAGAGGGAGGGAGGGAGGGAGGAAGGAAGGAAGAGAGGGAGGGAGGGAGGGAGGAAGGAAGGAAGGAAGAGAGGGAAGGAGGGAGGGAAGGAGGGAGGGAGGGAGGGAGGAAGGAAGGAAGGAAGGGAGGGAGGGAGGAAGGAAGGAAGGAAGGAAGGAAGGAAGGAAGGAAGGAAGGAAGGAAGGAAGGAAGGAAGGAAGGAAGGAAGGAAGGAAGGAAGGAAGGAAGAGAGGGAGGGAGGGAGGGAGGGAGGGAGGGAGGGAGGGAGGGAGGAAGAAAGGAAGAAAGGAAGGAAGGAAGGGAGGAAGGGAGGGAGGGAGGGAGGGAGGAAGGAAGGAAGGAAGGGAGGGAGGGAGGAAGCAAGGAAGGGAGGGAGGGAGGAAGGAAGGAAGGAAGGGAGGGAGGGAGGAAGCAAGGAAGGGAGGGAGGGAGGGAGGGAGGGAGGGAGGGAGGGAGGAAGAAGACACTTCATGATATCAGTGAATGATAAGAATGATACTAATTCCTTTTTTTCCCTTTTTAAGATACAACTTGTGTTGAAAAATGCCCTGATGGCTACTATAGTGATACAGAGAATCAACACTGTTCTCCCTGCCATAATTCTTGTGAGACATGTGAAGGGAAGCATAGCACCCAGTGTCAATCCTGTCACCCTGGTTGGTTCAGGCTGGAAAACAAATGTATGCTACAATGTGAGGAAGGGTAAGATTATCTTACAAACTCAAGCTTGGCATTCAAGTCTGTCTGGTTTCAACCCTCCTCAGCAAGTTTATTTGATGCAAAGAATGCCTTTTAAACTCTTGAGCCTGGAATTTAAGGGGATAGGTATTGAACCTGGGATTTCATGAGTATATGAAATTCTGTCAATACAGGTCAACATCTTCTCTATAATTATAATCTTAAGAGAATTTCCCAGAGGGAAATTTAATCAATTGAGAGGTTAAATGATTTATCCAAGATCAAACAGATAGTGAGTCAGAAATGGATCTTGAACACATCTTCATGATTCTGAGATCACTTCTGCTGTGTTCTCTGTTGGGAGGTTATTTCTATTATTATCCCTATTTTATGATTGAGGAAACTGAGGCAGAAATTAAGTGACTTTTCCAAGATTATGCAGCTAATGACTTTCTAAGATCAGATTTGAATTCAAGTTTTCCTGATTCCAAGACTCTATCCACTATACCACCTTGTTGCCAAACTTCCTTTCCAAGTTTTTTTTTTTTTTTTTTTTTTTTTTTTAAATTCATAAAGTACCATGCAAACTCTTAAGCCTGGCATTCAAGACCTTCCATAATTGGACTCCATTCTTCTGGCATTTGATTCTACTCCCTTTAATATACTCTGTGTTTCAGGCAAACAAGACTATTCATTGTTTCCCTAATCTCATCCTGCCTTTTATCACTTATGAGTCATCACAAAGGCCACCCATATTTCTGAAATGAGGTATTTGAATGGCTCAGTGGATAGAGTGCTGAGGCTGGAGACAGGAACATCTGAGTTCAAATCTGTCCTCAGACACTTACCAGCTGTGTGATATTGTACAAACCATTTAACCCTTATTTGTCTTATTCCATGGGAAAAGAAAATGGCAAACTACTCCAGTGTCTGCCAAGAATCCCAAAAAGAAACGCAAAGAATAGGTCTTGATTGAGCAACTGAACCACAGTTCCTGGAATGAACTCCCTCCCCATGTGAATCCATTGAAATCTTTTCTACCCTTCACATCCCAGCTCAATTGACATCTCATTTACGAAGGTTTCCCCAGTGGCATCCATCTTTCCTCTCATTTTTTACTTGAATATGTTAGCTCTCCTACTTTATCACCTTTTACCTTGTATCATAACTTTTCTATGTAACATTATATGCATCACTCACCTGTGTGGGACATTGACCCTTACCCAAATTAAAATCAGAGACTCTCAAGGTAAAAAGCAAAAAGGATTTATTACAATCTCCAGAAAAAGGGCAGTTCCTAATGATAGCATTGTTGGTAAAGAATGCAAAGTACAGGCTGCAAAACAGCATTATAAAGACTCTAACACAGAAGCCCCCACCATCTTATGACCTTTTTTCCCCTTGGCTGGAAGTCCAGGTTTACATAAAGTCTATCCAGAGATAAAGAATACTAACCAATGACACACTCTTTGCCATAATGCTAATTGTGGCAAAAAGGGGCAGGGGCAACTGGAGGGAAATGTATGTTTAGCTAAGATAAGCAAATACCTGCAGCTTTTGGCTACAGAACAACCTGTTATTGCAACCTTTCAAGTTATAATTAGGGTATGGGTTGGGGCTGCATTTTTATTAGAGGTCTTCACTCAGTTTATCTCATTCACACCCTACAATTATATTTTAAGCTCCTAGAGGATAGGGAGCTACCTTCTTTTCATATTTCCCTACTCAGTCCATGCTATTGTTCAGTCATTTTTAGTTATGTCAAACTCTTCATGACCCCACCTGGAATTTTCTTGGCAAAGATACTGCTGGTTTGCAATTTACTCCTCCAGTTCATTTTACAAATAAGGAAACTGAGGCCATCAGACTTGCCCAAGGTCCTGTAGCTAGTAAGTGACTAAGGCTAGATTCAAACTTGGGAAGATGAATCTCTCTGACTCCAAGCCCTGTACTTTATACAGTGTGTTCCTAGCTGCCCCAAATCAGCTTTGCATGTAGTGTCAAGAAAGAACCTGTATCAGAGATTTCATTTTCTATAAGGAAATTATTTCCCTCTATCAACACAGGTTGTCATTTTCTCTGCAACTTATAGTCTTAAGCTCCTAGAGTACTAAGAGGCTAAATGACAACCCAGAAAGGATTTGCACCCAGGTTTTTCCTAGCTCTAAGGCTTTCTATCTATTGTGGAGTAACTGCCTCTATCTTACACATAGGAAGGATTCAATAAAAGTTCATGGAATTGTATTGAAATGAGCAAATGGTTATTAAACACCTATTCTGTGTAGCTAAATGATAGAGCAGGGAACCTGGAGGCAGGAAGACTGGAGGTCAAATCTGGTTTCAGATACTTATTAAGATGTGAGAGTCTGGTCAAATCACTTAGGCTCTGTCTGCCTCAGTTTCCTCAACTGTAAATGGGGGAGGAGGAAGGGCAGTGTAATATCCCATAGTTATGAGGATTAAATGAAATCACATTTGTAAAGAGCTCAGCAAACCTTAAATCCCTATATGAATGTCTGGTGTGATTATGAGGTGCCAGGCATTGTGCTAAATGCTTTTGTTAGAAAGAAAGACAGAAATGAAATAATCTACCCTTGGTGGATTGGGAGTTGGGAGGTGGAAGGGGTGGAACAAAACAATATGGCAACATGTATGTATAAGTGTATATGAAATAGGGACTGGACTCATGATCTCATTGCTATAAGGGACTATCAATAAAGAAGCTTCTGCCGATACTGATTAGCAACTTTTCTGTAACTTTATCTTTTTTTATATTTTTGAACACAGGTCCATTACATATATTTCCTTTCATACAAAATAAATACCAAATACTTTGGGGGCTGTGTGGTAATAATCCTTGCATGTGCCTTTCTTTCATCATTTTTACTGTCTTTGATCATTCTTTTTAATCATTGTACTTTTCAAACATATTGTAGATTTGTCTTGATTGAGTGACATGAAGAAGCCCTCAGCAATCTATTTAAAATGACAAAATGATTCACATTGTCTAAGTCCACTGGGAACTTAACCTTATTGCTAAAATGATATTAGTAGAGTCTGGGTGGACTTGCAATATATCTAGGTGTGTAATTATCAGCAAATCATTTAAATTCTAAACTAGTCTCAAAGGTTCATGGCAGAAAAAATACTTTGTAGAACTTAAAGTGACATATAAATCTGAATTGTTATTATTAATAATAGTAACATTTTACATTTAAATAACACTTTAAAACTCCCATTTAGTATCTCATTTCCTACTGCCAAGTTTTTGTACTAACTGGTTCTCTCACCCGAGAATATTGTTTTCCCTCCTTGGGTTTTCAAATTCTGTCCATTTTTCAATGTTCTCAAGTCCCTTCAATTTCAGGAAGTACCTATCAATTACCCCTACATGCATACATTTACACACACACACACACACACACACACACACACACACACACACACATCTTATTGCCTTCCTCATAAGGTGAGGTCTTTGAGGGCTGAGACCATTTTTTGTCTTTCTTTGTATCCTTAGCCCAGTGTCTATTTCATAATGAGTGATTATTAAATGCTTGTTGGTTTTCATTGACTTGATAAAGAAATGAGTAACACAAAGCAACATGCATAATACATACATATATATGTATATAGATATGGAGATATACCTAGAATTCCACCAAGACCTCATAAATTTACTAATTTAAGGTCAACCGTCCCCTCAAAAAATATTTGCCATTAAATAAGCAGGTACAGTGATAACTTCTTATACTTGTCACATCCTTCAATTGTCCCTACTAAGCATTCATGGTCAACAAATCACCTGGCTTCTAGATATCTTCTAATTTCTTAGGATTTTGTGTTGTGAGTGTGTGTTTCCAGTATTCAATCAGATCTGGCAAGAATCTTAGCTCTTGATCTTCTGAAATTACATCCAAATCCCTCTTTGCTAAGCCCAAGGCCTTATTTGATACCTGAAACTTCAAAATAAAATGGAACAAGAAGTCCTTGAAAAAGCTCTCCTTGGAGAGTTCATTTTTCATCTTTCTTCAAATTGCCCGTAGAGCTGATCTAAGCAGAGCACTGGACTAGCTTGAAAGGGTAGCCCCATGGGGAGATGAGAACACAGGGAAGAATTAACATTGATCACATCATGTAATAAAGAGATTGTCAGCCTGTCGGCATGAGAATAGACTGATGTTTTCATCCCACACATAGCTTACCCAAGAGTACATTCTAACCAGAGTATAACCTAGGAATCCAGCACTTCACACATGGGAAGGTGTTAGAGCTGACACTTCCTCAAACCTCAAAAATATAGATAAATAGAGCCACATATGGGAATGAAATTCACATTTTCATTCATAGGCTTATTCCTCTCTTCTTCCAAAAGAGAACAAATTACAGTCTGGAAGAAAAAGGTTAGGACAATTGGACTGTTACTTAGAAACCTAGAAACAACTTATAAACTGGGGCAGCTAGGTGGCGCAGTGGATATAGCACCAGCCCTGAATTCAGGAGGGTCCGAGTTCAAATCTAAATTCAGACACTTAACACTTCCTAGCTGTATGACCCTGGGCAAGTCACTTAACCCCAGCACCAGTCCTAGAGTTCAAATCTGGTCTCAGACACTTAAACACTTACTAACTGAGCTATCCTAGGCAAATTACTTACTCCCACCAAAAATAAATGAACAAAATAAAAAATAATCAATGGAAAAATAATGCATTCACTTCAGAACTGCTTGGTTATTATCTCTACCTTTCAATTATTAGAGCAGCTATTATGTGCCTGGCATTATGTTGGGAACTGGGTACACAAAGACAGAAATAAAATAAACCTTGCCCTCAAGGAGATTATATTCTGCTGGAATGAAATGTAGCATGATCTAGATAGATAGATAAAGGCATTTATTAAGTGCTAAGCAAAGTACTAGTGGAAAATATGCTGAGCTGGCCATCAGAAAATCTGGTTTCAATTAAGATACATTGACAAATTTCAAGATAGGTGTCACGTCCCATTAATTCTTAGCTATGTGACTTCAGCTGTCATTTAGCTCTTCTATGCATCAAGTTTATGGAACGTCAAATGAGGATAATAATTCAGTTTTAAAAAGATGGATTAAAGATCACTCCCCATTTTTACCAATACCTGCCCTATTTACATAACAGAATTATAATGATAAAATTAGACACCAGATGGGAGATTTAAAGTGCTATTTAAATGTAAGACACTATTAATAATAACTATCATTCATATGATGCTTTAAGTTTTATAAAGCATTTTTCCTGTTATGAACCTTTAAGATTGGTAGTATAACTATTATTATAATGATTTTACAGACTAAAGCTCAGAGTTTAAATAACTTGCCCAATGTTACACAGCCAGCAAGTATCAGAAAAGGATTTGAATGTGGCTCTCCTAAATCCAAGTCCATAATATTTCAAATATACTAAAATAATTAAGAAGATTTCTCTTTCAAGTGATATTAAGTAAATTGAATGTAAATATTTTATGTTAAAAACCCAGAGGGGAAAGAGTAACCAGTATGGATATAAGTGCCTTGGCAATGAAGGCAGTAAGAGGACAATTATGATATTCAGATTTTATGCAAATGAGACTGGAGATTGGTATAGCATTGTAGAAAAAAGAGTAACCAGTATGGATATAAGTGCCTTAGCAATGAAGGCAGTAAGAGGACAATTATGATATTCAGATTTTATGCAAATGAGACTGGAGATTGGTATAGCATTGTAGAACAGTTCTGTAATCTATCTGAAAAGCCAAGGCTAGTGGATCCCTCAAGAACAGATATCCTCATTAAGTCTGATAACACTCTACACTCTGATGAGTCTTCAGGATTGGAGAACCAACTGAGAAGGGAAAGAAAACAGGTCAAAACTTCTCTGCCAATCAACAGTGGGAAAGAGTCCATGAGTGACTGATGGACTTTCTTTTTTTAAATTAATTTTATAATTATAACATTTTTGACAGTACATATGTATAGGTAATTTTTTTACAACATTATCCCTTGTACTCCCTTCTGTTCTGAATTTTCCCCTCCACCCCCTCCCCTAGATGGCAGGCATGGGAATGGGAATTTAATACATATTAAATATCTTATAGTATATCCTAGGTACAATATATATGTGCAGAACCGAATTTTGTTGTTGTTGTTTTGCAAAGGAAGAATTGGATTCAGAAGTAAAAATAACCTGGGAAGAAAAACAAAAACGCAAACAGTTTATGCTCATTTCCCAGTGTTTCTTCTCTGGGTGTAGCTGATTCTGTCCATCATTGATCAATTGGAATTGGATTAGCTCTTCTCTATGTAGAAGACATTCACTTCCATCAGAATACATCCTCATACAGTATTGTTGTTGAAGTGTATGATGATCTCTTAGTTCTGCTCATTTCACTCAGCATCAGTTGATGTAAGTCTCTCCAAGCCTCTCTGTATTCTTCCTGTTGGTCATTTCTTACAGAACAATAATATTCCATAACATTCATATACCATAATTTACCCAACCATTCCCCAATTGATGGGCATCCGTTCATTTTCCAGTTTTAGCCACTACAAAAAGGGCTGCCACAAACATTTTGGCACATACAGGTCCCTTTCCCTTCTTAAGTATTTCCTTAGGATATAAGCCCAGTAGTAGCACTGCTGGATTAAAGGGTATGAACACTTTGATAACTTTTTGGGCATAGTTCCAGATTTCTCTCCAGAATGGTTGGATTCTTTCACAACTCCACCAATAATGCATCAGTGTCCCAGTTTTCTCACATCCCCTCCAACATTCATCGTTATTTGTTCCTGTCATCTTAGCCAATCTGACAGGTATGTAGTGGTATCTCAGAGTTGCCTTAATTTGTATTTCTCTGATCAGTAGTGATTTGGAACACTCTTTCATATGAGTGGAAATAGTTTCAATTTCATCATCTGAGAATTGTCTGTTCATCTCCTTTGACCATTTATCAATTGGAGAATGGCTTGATTTCTTATAAATTAGAGTCAATTCTCTGTATATTTTGGAGATGAGGCCTTAAGACTGATGGACCTTCAACTTAAATGAAATAGGGAGACCAAGTCTCTCCCGCCCCCCCACCAAAAAAAAAAAAGTCTTCAGAATGAAACAGAAAGGGAAAAGAATCAAAGTCCAGAAAATACAATTGGTATTCCTGAATTTTGGATGAAAAAGTTATTTAGAATAAAATTTGAATTTAGACAAGAGGACAATGTGGGGTAAACAGTACCCCAAATTTACCACAGAATTTTAAATGTAATTGTTGGAGGGACCTCAGAGCTCCAATCATACCCAAAAGAATTTCCCTGAAATATATACAGCAAGTCTTGGTCTCCCAGACTTTGCCTGAATACTTTCTATGAGAAGGAACCCATTTGTCTCATCTTTAAAAGTTCTAAAGGATAAGAGGGCTTTCCTGACATCAGATCTAGATTTTCCACTCACTGTTCTACTTTCATTTTCTGGAACCCTTAATCTCTCTTCCATATAATTACCCTTTAAATACTTTTCAGATAGCAGACATAGTCCCTTCATTCTTCTCTTCTCTGCCATCCTCATCCAGAGAGAGAGTTATGGAGACTCAATGTGGATCAAAGCATCCCATTTTCACCATTTTTGTTTGTTTTTCTTCCTTATGTTTTTCCCTTTTGTTCTGATTTTTCTTTTACAACATGACTAATATGAAAATATGTTTAAAGTTATTGCAAGTCTATAACTTATATTAGATTGCTTGTTGACTAAGGGAGAGAGAAAAAAATTGGAACTCAAAATCTTATGAAAATGAATGTTGAAAGCTATCTTTACATGTATTTGGAAAAATAAAATATTATTCAGATTTTTTTTTTTTTTAAATTCTTCTCCTCTCCAGTCTAAGCCTTAGTGGACTACCTTTAGGCACTTTGGCTATTTGAAACATAGCATAGAAACAATGCTATAATTTCTGGTTAGGTTTCCAGACCAGCCTACAAAAGTCTGTTTAATAGACAAGACTAAGAGTACTGTTAAGTACTAAGAGTAGCTTGCATCAGATCATGCTTGATTGCACTGTGACTATGATTTTGAGTTCTAAATGCAGGATGTCAGGAACACGTTCCCCTTGCATTCCTGGCAGTGATTTCTCACATCAAGGGAAGGGTGGGGTGCTCTGTTTAGAGAGGGGAGAGTAGACACACCCCGGGAACAATAACTGCATACTTATTTCAATCCTTTGATAGTTCAAAGATCCATGGTTTGATCTATATGTGTAATTTCTGCACTGATTTATATCTGTTCCCTTCCATGACATTGTATTTGCTTTAATGAATTCTTAGCTATGAGTTCTGTAGCCAAAAACTCTGCCTGTTAGAAAAAAACAAAAACAAAAACAAAAAAACATTCCTATATCATCACAAATATACATACAGGAAGGAGCCCTTAGAGGTAATCTAATTGAAGATCTTTATTTTACAGAGTGGGAAACTGAGGGCCAGAGATTAAGACTTGCCCAACATTATTCAGATAGTGACAAAGGAAACCTCTGAACTCAGGTCTTCTACTTAAGGCTCCTTTTTAAATTGTAACACTTTATAAGAAAACTAAAGAATGAGAAATCCCTAAAGGTACTTAGATGAATAGTTTGATGTCTTCATTTTCAGTAAAAGAAAAATTAAGGCATAGAGAAATTAAATGATTTATCCAAAGTGAAAGGAATTAATGACAAAGCTTATAACTCAAAATGTGCTTCACCCAATCTGATAATCTCTAAATGGTAATTCTCTGTATGTATATAAAAGAAGGTACAATACTCTAAGGGTAAGAGGGAAGATAAATTTTTAAATTTTAACTTTTTTTTTTTTTCCACTTTTGTAGTTTATAAACTACCAATCTTTAGATAAATGACTCTCCAGACTCTCCCGGTATTTTAAATTAGTGGAGGAATGGGAAGGACACGGATCCTCATTATTGTGTTGGGGAATGGGAAGGACACGGATCCTCATTATTGTGTTGGGGATAATAAATGGAAACTGAAAGGAGTTTGTAGGAAAATAAGAATTTGTCATAACTAAAGATATGAATGGATATATTTACAAGCAAGTCTTTTTTCTCCCTTTTCTTTTAGGAAAGGGACCTTTGAACTGTTTATCCTGCATGTGGAACTACCATCTGTTAGGAGGAATTTGCAGCTCAGATTGTCTTATTGGAGAATACAGAGTAGGCGAGGTATTACATACTTTGTTATTTCTTTGTTTGTTTGTTTTCCCATTCTCTCTGGAGAGATATGAGGGACCCTGCAGGGGTACCTAGGTATCATAGGGGATAGAAATATGTTCAAATCTGGCCTCAGATCCTTATTAGCTGTGTGACTCTGAGCAAGTCATTTAATCCAATTGCTGGGGGGTTGGGGTGGAGAAGGATAGAGAAAGAGGGGGGGAAACAGAGAAAATAAGAAGGAGGGAGGGAAACAAAGGAGGGGAGAGAGAGAGAGAGAGAGAGAGAGAGAGAGAGAGAGAGAGAGAGAGAGAGAGAGAGAGAGACTGTCTCTCTTCACTTTACTGTCCTATCTCAGAAGAAACAAGAAGAGCTGGTGTCCCTTGCTCCTTGACAATCTCTGATCAAGACACGTTCAACAAACAAAGGAAATGTTGTCAAAGACAACTGCAACTTTTTTTTTTTTTTATTCATTTTTCCAAATTATCCCCTCCCTCCCTCCACTCCCTCCCCCCGATGACAGGTAATCCCATACATTTTACATGTGTTACAATATAACCTAGATACAATATATGTGTATAAATACCATTTTCTTGTTGCACATTAATTATTAGCTTCCGAAGGTATAAGTAACCTGGGTAGATAGACAGTAGTGCTAACAATTTACATTCGCTTCCCAGTGTTCCTTCTCTGGGTGTAGTTATTTCTGTCCATCATTGATCAACTGGAAGTGAGTTGGATCTTCTTTTTGTTGAAGATTTCCACTTCCATCAGAATACATCCTCATACAGTAATGGACAACTGCAACTTTTGCAGACTTTGTGTCACAGATTTATAAATAATACAAAGCTTCAATGTCTCTGTGCATAGAATCTCAGGTCCTCCTGACTTCAAGGTCTGGCGATCTATGCACTGCATACCTAGCTGCCCCTCCCCCAAGAAGTTTTTAAAAATTAATTTCTTGGTGATTATTTTCAGGGAGAAAATTTTGAATGTGATAAATGCCAGGAGAGCTGAATTGAATGTAAGAGCCCAGGCCCCCAAAACTGCACCATGTGCCCAACTAACATGATGCTCTATATAGAGGATGGTCGCTGTATCCACTGCTGCAGCAGCTCAAATTCCACAGATGTTCAGGATTACTGTGACTGCCAAGAGACTACAGGTGAGTACAAGAAAACACACAATATGGATAGGTAAAGTGCACTGCACAGGATGAGGATGAAGAATGAAAATGGAAGAGATGGCAATTATCTCCTTGACTAAAGATTTCATTTTGTGTTTCCTTTTTAGTTCTTTTGTTCAATTCAGAAAGCAATGCCAATATAGTCTTTTTTTTTTTTTTTTTTCCCCCTAAGGCTGGGGTTAAGTGACTTGCCCAGGGTCACACAGCTAGGAAGTGTTAAGTGTCTGAGACCACATTTGAACTCGGGTCCTCCTGAATTCAGGACTGGTGCTCTATCCACTGCGCCACCTACTTGCCCCCCAATATAGTCTTAATGTCGGGATGTTGTTGCTTAATTTTTTTCAGTTATGTCTGATTCTTCATTGAGCCTTTTGAGATTGTCTCAGTAAAGAAACTAGAGGGATTTGCCATTTCTTTCTCCAATTCATTTGATAGAAAACTGAAACAGGCTAAATGACTTGCCTAGGATCATACAGTCTTCCTGACTCCAGACCCAATGTTCTCTACACTAAGTGACCTCACAGCCATTGTTGAGATAGGACTATATAATGAAAGACTCTGCTTCTTAGTTCTTATCCCTTTTTCCCATCCCACCTCAATTCCTCCATTTTCCCCTGACCAACATTGTTCCTTAATACTGTCACAGAGATTACTGTGAAACCATTCACTGATTGCCAGAGGTATTCCTCTATAATAAATTGAACTGTTTTACCTAGTCATGTTTTCAATGGAGCTAATTAATGATATCAATGGATGATGTCTGTAGGAGCCCAGGAAGAAAAGATTAACCTTGAAGTCAGAAAGATCTGTGTTGACTGAATGACACAAACTAGCTGTATGACTCTGGGCAAGTCACCTAATCTTTCAGAACCCTCAAGCAAAACAGACCATAGTTTGCAGGAAAAGTGCAAATCTTCATCTGCAGAGGAAATTTCAGCACTGCCTCTAGACCCCACAACTAGTCCTTTGTCTTTAGCCTCTTACAATAACCATATCAATTAAACATTCAGGAAAACCTCAAGTGACATTTCTCCTGCCAATAGATTGGAGGTAAATATATCTTTGCCAAGCATTACTTTGCTTAGGCCTCAGGTTTACCATTGTACAACCAAAATACTTGTTAAATTTGTACCATTGGTAGATAAGAAAGACAAAGTTAGTTTTGTATTAATTTTTTTTTTCATGTACAAAATAGTCTATCTCTTTGATCCAAAGCTTTGCACAGACTGCCCCAATATGTGGAATACATTCCATCTTCCCCTTCAGTTCCCACAATAACTTCATTCAGAGCATATCTCATGTTCCACTTCTTATAGTGGGAGCAGGGAGAGGAGTAGTTCCTGATTCCCCCAACTATCAGTGCTCTCTCTCACTCAAAATTATATTTATGTTCTCTTTTTATTTGTGATCTCAGATCCTTTCAATGTTCTAGGCAAAGAAGGTATTGACCTACATTGATAAAGGGAATTTCTTCCTATGACAGTGAAAGCACATGTCTTCTCCCTTCCCTACCCTCCCACCCCCCATCTTTTGATCCTTATCCCTATATTTTGCATTTGCTTCTTTGTTTTTATCTTGAATTCCTGCTCCATCCTCACCTCCAAGGAGAGGGGAGTAATCTGGAATGATTTTGTTTATTTGTTTTGTATTTACAACATTTTGTTGTGTTTTGTACTTGTATTTGTTTTATATCTCCAGAATTTAGCATAAAACCTTATTTATTGAAGAAGCTTAATAATAGCATCTATATGCAATTCCAAACATTAATCCTTCCTTCTTCTCTTTCACTTCTCCAACTCCCTGCCAACTTCCCTTCAGCCCATGCCTACCCCAACAACCAGATGGTTTCCTCATCTCCTCATTTACTTATATCTCCCTGACTGCCCTTACATTTTTATGTGTCAATTAAGAATAATTACCCTTATAATATCAATGTTCCTGATGAACCAAAAACCAAGGTCTTTTCTTGTCATATGTCAGTGAGCACATGCCAGCTAAGTGCTTCACTTTTATTACTAGCATCGTTTAGAACTTCAGCAAATTTTGTGAGGCTATTATCTGAAATCCTAATGAATTTCTATTAACCACTAGTACATACTTTACCAAGACGCTCATCCGGATACAGTGTACTTTGGGATGAATTGCAAGACAATTTGTGTTGACCCCATTTTCCTTTGTAAAATAAGGGATAGTACCCTAAGAGAAATAGACTAACAAGGGAAGGGAAAGAAAACTATTAAGGCTTGTTGTGTAATGCCAGAGAAACTGAGCAAGACAGATATTAGAGAGTATTCAATACAGAATTTATTAAATGGAGTGATTTATTGAGACCAAATGGTTGGTCCCAGGGCTGAATGAGACTATCATCTCAAAGAATCCAGCTCTGAATGTCAAATTGCAAGACTCTTTTATAGGGCAACAAGAATGAGGACAATGTGAGAGATACCTGAATGGGGAAGACCTAATGGGGGGAGGCACTTAGGATGACATGATGGAGGGAGGTACCAGAGGGGCTCCTGATATTCTGATGATGTCTAAAATGGATGAAGACCTTTATCCCAACAAATATTAAGAGGGAATAAGGGTAGCCTACGGTGGAAGATATAAACCTTTATTCTAACATTAATGGTTATAACCTGAGGCAGAATAACTGAATAGGACAATTAGGGAAACTGGGTCAGAACATCAAAAGAGAACTGTGGCACAACAGTTGGAAGCACAAATCTCTGAAGCTTTCATAGTGTTGAAAAATAATGACCAAGTGCTTCTCTGGTGTCACAGAAACTGTTAGTATATAATGACCAATACAGTTGATACAAAGCTATTGCTACTGAAAAATATGGTGATTATTATTGTAAGGAGACAATGGAAGTTAATTGTGATACAGTAGTCTTGTATTTTGAAGATTGTGATTAAAATTCTGCCTTGAGAGAGCAAGACCTTCAAAAACCAAATGAGTTACTTATGTAACACAATTTGTAAATCTACAATGTCACATGAATATTAGAATTATTACTCTATAAAGATAGTCATATCTTAGTTGCAATGATAGAAGGGGTGGAGGAGGTAGACTAGAAAAGGGTTCATGTGAAAAAATATTTTTGATTTAAATTTTACTAAGAACCTACTATTGATGTGGTGGTAACTTCCCCCATGTAGTGTAACCCAGCCTGGGGATCCTCAGACCACCGCCATCACCACATAATTATGTGCCAGGCACAGATAGCTAGGGCAGCTAAATGGCTCAGTGAATAGAATACTTGGCATGGAAACAGAAAAATCTGAGTTCAAATCCAACCTTAGGCACTTAGCTCTGCTTGGCTAGGAAACAGTTAGGTGACTTAGTGGATAGAACACTGGACCAAGAATTCAAACCTAGTTTCAGACACTAGCTGGAAACCTCATGGACATTAAATGCATGGGGTCAGGAAGAGTCAGACACAACTAAACAACAAATATGTCAAGCATTGTACCAAATGCTCTACAAATATTATTTTATTTGATTCTTATAATAACCTGGGAGGTAGATGCTGTTACTATCCTTACTTTACAGATGAGAAAACTTGCCCAGGAACATATAGCTATTAAGAGTCTGAGGTAAAATTTGAACTCAGATCTTCCTGACTCCAAGACCAAGGCATACTGTACCATCTAGCTTCAGGTATATTAGGTAACTTCAAGCTCATAATGTCAACTGAATGACCTAGCACCCAAAAACCTCTTGAAATATATATATATATATATGTGTGTGTGTGTGTGTGTGTGTGTATAACAAAATTATAAATTATAAATTAACTTGTTTTGACATCTTTTTTTTAATGTTTTAATGTTTTTTAATTTCCCCAAGTATCCTTCCCTCTTTTCTTCCTAAAGTATAACTCTTTTCTCTATCCTGTATTAGTCTATTTCACTTGGAGGACTATAAGGTTCCCACAAATCACCTTGCAACTGACTCCAAATTACAACCTTCCAGGTGAAGGAAAGACCAAGATTCATCTTTTGTTGCCTTAGTCTTCCCTTAGTTACCTGTGGTAGTGTCCATTCATCTAGGAATAAGAAAATAATCCTTTGTTGATCTTCATTTCTGAATATTATGAGACCAGAGAGCAAAAAGAAAATTTAAAAATATAATCCTTATTCCCACCACAAGTCATAATTTAAATCTTACGTGAGCAAAGTATGAAAGAAGACCAGAAAGGTAAGTAGGAACTAGACTATGGATGGCTTTATATGCCAAGTAATTAAGAATTGGGAACATGAATAGACTTTCCTAATATTTTCCATGAGGGAAAGGAAATTTGGGAGAAGAGCATAGGGAACTATTTAGAAGTCTTTTTGAGTTAACCCCAAATAGTATGGGATATTGGGAGGATCCCTGTGGCCTCAAATAATTCTTTAGGTATTCCAAGATGTTTCCTTCTTGGGAACTAGAGTAATAGTTCCTCTAACATTTGGAATGTAATTTCTAAACAGCTAACCTTATTCTCCCTCTTTCTTCTTTTCTTGCTTTCTTTTGGTTCCATCTTCCTCCAGAGGAATGCAGCTTTCGAGCTGGTGTGATTAAATCCAAGACCGAGAATACAAAGCGGACAGGTCTGCTCATTACTTCCTCTATCATGCTGATCCTCCTTTTTGGGGTCACAATCTGTGTCTGGAGAAGGTCCAAGGCCAAATCCCAAAAGACTCACAAGGCTGGATATGAGAAACTGTCAGAGCAAAACAAGACCTTCTCTTCCTATAAAAGCAGCTATCGAGAGAGCACCAACTTCCAGGAGGACCAAGTTATTGAATACAGAGATCGGGACTATGATGAAAATGAAGATGATGACATTGTCTATATGGGTCAAGATGGCACAGTCTATAGGAAATTTAAGTATGGTCTGCTGGATGATGATGATGAAGATGAGTTGGATGGAATATGATGATGAAAGCTACTCATTTAAGTAAATTCGAGTATATTGATAGAGTTATTTTTTTCCATTCCTAATTATTAACTTTGGAGAGTATTTTATTGCTAACAAGCCCAACTCAGGTTTTGTGGAAATTCTCAAATATTTTTCTATTTCACTGAGTGTTTAAGCTGTAATGTGACTCCATATTCATTCAGAATCCAAGGGGAAAAAAAAGCAAAAATTAATAGGTCTTTTCCCTAGGCAATATATCAAGGCATCACTACCCTCACTTAAGTCATCATCCAGAGTTAAAATAAATGCGTTTTCTACTAGTTGCATGTGATCAAACATCCCCACAGACTTCACTTTTCCACAATACACAAAGGAATTGGGAATAGCTTTGGGGACTTTCTAAAACTTCATGACATAGTGTTAATTTATTTCCTGACTTAAAACAAACAAACAAAAAACCCCAACACAACTGTTTACTTTTAATTTTGTCCTTAAGTTAAATTGTGAAAATTAACAAAAAAGTCACTCTCTTCTTTTCATCATAAACTCCCCAAAACACATTCTCTCCTTCCCTCCCTCCCTTCCTTCCTTCCCTCTCTCTTCCTTCCTGTGTCTCAATTTGTGCAACTGTCTGTCTCTCTGTCTCTGTCTCTCTTTATCTCACATGCACATGCATTTGGCACTTGCCACAAGGGGTGGAGATTTATTGCTGAAGTTGTCAGCTATTGCTTACGTCCTCACAAAATTTAAGGAAGCAACATCAAAGGAGAATAACAGAGTTTCCTAGATTTAAAAACTTTTTGAAATGCTATAGATTGACAATAATGTTTAGGAACAAAAGTATCACAAATGGCAAGGTGGGGAAACAGGGAATAATGAGCATAGGTAGAAGAAAACTATGAGATTTCCAAGGGGTTCAACTGCCTCTCTTTTATTAGTATGGTTGTTTTCTCCAAGGGACCAAGACTATTTATTCTAGAAAACCAACTAAAAATATCAAGAAATACAAGATAATTGGCAATGCCAACCCCCAAACAGATGTGATTTTTAAAAAAGATATCCTTTCATTCTGACAAAGGTCTCATTTCCAAAATATATAGAGAACTGACCATAGTTTATAAGAAACCGAACCATTCTCCAATTGATAAATGGTCAAAGGATATGAACAGACAATTCTCAGAGGAAGAAATTGAAACTATATCCACTCACATGAAAGAGTGTTCCAAATCACTACTGATCAGAGAAATACAAATTAAGACCACTCTGAGATACCACTACACACCTGTCAGATTGGCTAAGATGACAGGAACAAATAATGATAAATGTTGGAGGGGATGTGGGGAAATTGGGACACTAATACATTGCTGGTGGAGTTGCGAAAGAATCCAGCCATTCTGGAGAACAATCTGGAATTATGCCCAAAAAGTTATCAAACTGTGCATACCCTTTGACCCAGCAGCGCTACTACTGGGATTATATCCCAAAGAAATACTAAAGAGCGGAAAGAGTCATATATGTGCCAAAATGTTTGTGGCAGCTCTTTTTGTTGTAGCTAGAAACTGGAAGATGAATGGATGTCCATCAGTTGGAGAATGGTTGGGTAAATTGTGGTATATGAAAGTTATGGAATATTGTTGCTCGGTAAGAAATGACCAGCAGGAGGAATACAGAGAGGCCTGGAGAGACTTAAATCAACTGATGCTGAGTGAAATGAGCAGAACCAGAAGATCACTGTACACTTCAACAACAATACTGTATGAGGATGTATTCTGATGGAAATGGAAATCTTCAACATAAAGAAGATCCAACTCACTTCCAGTTGATCAATGATGGACAGAGGTAGCTACACCCAGAGAAGAAACACTGGGAAGTGAATGTAAATTGTTAGCACTAATATCTGTCTGCCCAGGTTGCATGTACCTTCAGAATCTAATGTTTATTCACACACATGTATTGTACCTAGACTATATTGTAACACATGTAAAATGTATGGGATTGCCTGTCATCGGGGGGAGGGAATAGAGGGAGGGGGGGTAATTTGGAAAAATGAATACAAGGGATAATATTATAAAAAATATATATATATATATAAAATAAAAAAAAAAATTAAAAAAAAAAAAAAAAAAAAAGATATCCTTTCTCCTCAAAACAGCTTTACCTACAAAAACAGGGAAGTTTTTCAAAAAAGGCTTTCAGATCTGCTGACTCTTGATAGAACATTTGAAAATAGTCTTAAGGTTAAAGGGAAAAAATCAGCATTTGATTTCTTAGACTACAAATTGTCTTTCTCACTCTCTCTCTCTCTCTCTGCTTCTTAACACTTTTTTGCAAAGACTTGAGGCTCTAGAATCCACACTTGTGTCACATTTTAAAATTCTTTTTTTAGGGTTTTTAAAATTGAGTCCATTTTAAAATTCTTTAAAAAAGAAAGGACTTTCTTGAAATAAACAATGAAGTGAAAAAATTTTACTATAAAATATAATTAAAGCCCTTTTTATATGTTGGCTTATTTTGGAATGAGTCTCTTGTCAAACTAGAAGTCTACACAGAGATTTTGATTGGACATAACTCTTGGCTTCAGATATGTCAGTAGCAATAATATTTAGCCTTTCCGTCAAACTGTTCCCCTAAGAAAAACTACATTTCAAACATGGTGGTCAGAACTAGATGGTGCTACTGTTCTTCCCATTAAAAGAAGTAAAAATATCCTAGAGGTAGAAGCAGAGATACAAATATCAGGAAGTGGATAAACCATTTTTGGATAATCACCTTGTGTGCAGTGGGGTCTAGGTGGGAGGAAAGGAAATAGTGTGTGAAAATGTCTCTGTGTGTGCTATATACATATGTGTCATTAGTATTTTTTTTCCCCCTGAGCCTGGGGTTAAGTGACTTGCCCAGGGTCACACAGCTAGGAAATGTTAAGTCTCTGAGACCAGATTTGAACTGGAGTCCTCCTGACTTCTAGGCTGGTGCTCTATCCACTGCACCACCTAGCTGCCCCTTGTCATCAGTATTTTTATGACACTTGAATTATCTTCTTTAAAGCAAGCATCTTCTTAGTGGAAAGTGTAACTATTTACATTTATGGTAAAGAATTCTTGGAATTACTAAGTTCCTTTAATGGACTCCTCTTTTACAAAGCTAATTTTAAAGTCTATATTAGGTTTTTATCTTTTTTTTTAGGTGATACACTCCTTTGGCAGCTCAGTGAATCCTATGAGCCCCTTTTCAGAATAATGTTTTTAAGTGAATAAAATAAAATATAAAGGACTACAAAGGACATCAATTATATAAAAATATGGTTATTTTAAAAATATATATCTTTTAATTGAAAAAAAAAAAAGTTCATGGACCCATATTTAAAAAACCTGTCAGCTATTTATACATCCATACACATCCATGCACACACGCACACCCATACACACACACACACACACACAATGTACTCGACCGGGTGGAAGAGGAGAAGGGGTGAGCTTCACACCTGCAATTTCATATGTATAAGGAATTCAAATGAGCAAATTTCCTCTAAGAGTGTGGATCAACACTGACTTTGCAACTTCTATTTTTAGACAAGTTGCTTGTGGCATTAAGATATTAAGGGTCAAACAGTCAATATATGGCATAGGCAAGCCTTAAAGGTTTTCCTGATGCCAGAGCCAGCATTCTATCCTTTATACCACACTGACTCTTTAGCCATAAGAATCTTTTTAAAATTCTGCTATTTCTCTTCCAATACAATATTTAAATATAAAAGAATATAAACAAATCAGTCACCTTGCAGAGTGGATTATTCCCCATCTAATGTAGACCCCTCTGAGGTCATAAACATCATCTAAATTGCTGGCACAGTGTCTCTTGTTCTTGATATTTTCAAAGCACTGACACTCCTCTCAGGCAACTAGGAGTTGTCGTCCCCCCTTTTGAAAAGAATTGGTGTTTATGATACACTACTTAAAGTTTTTAAAAGGTCCTTGAATTCTGAGAACACATTGTGGCTGTAATTTACAATGAGAATCTTCTGTTTGTATCCGCTATTAACATTTAGTTTATGTTCTTCTTCCTTGTCAGAAATAACACATTATATTCAGGTTGCTTTGCAACAATGTGCAAACAAGTGTTTAATAGATAAAAACACATTGGGGGAAAATAAACATTTTTGTTTTGTCTTCTGTTTGCAAAAATCTTGGTAATTTTCTGATAAATCAGTGTGCCCTGGGAATACACGAAAAAAAGGGATAATATGTTGGGATGTTCAAGATTATGAATGTAAATTTGAGGACAGAAAGGAAATAAATGCTGAATGTTAGAGGGACTTTTGCTCTACAATGGGGATGCAATCAATTGATTAACCCAGAATTATGGATATGGATACACTAGAAATATAAGGCATGATCCCCATGATCTTGGATTTTTTAATTTATTTGGAAAGGTAAAACTTGCAGGCTCATAGTGATAATGGAATAACACAAGACAGAAGCAGCATGATAAAATGCCTAGAAGGCCAGACTTGGAATCAGGAAGCTCTGGATTCAAGTTTCGCCTTTGATACATAATATCTCTGTGACTATAGGCAAATTACTTCATCTCAGTGCCACAGACAGATTTCTAAATCTAGAAATTAAAGAGAAAGTGCTGATCAGCATCAGTACCAAGAGTTCCCACACAAGGGAGTTCCTTAATGGGTGAAATCACTTATTAGGACTCAAAAAATTCAAATTAGACAAAGTAGATTGAAGTAAGCCTTTAAATTGCACTGTTGTGACTAGGAATTTTAGAAAAGGAGACAGCAAAAGGAACTAAACTGAAAGAGGTTAAATGTATGGCCAAGGATTATACAGGTACCATGCCAGTAGAAGAACTAGAATATGTGCTCACTTCCTTACATTTGATGTGCTAAGAAGACCTGTCCTTAAATCCTAGTTCTGCCACTCTGTGTGACTTTGTATGTATCATTTCACCTTATTTTCCTGATTTGTAAAATAAAGGGGGGAGGGAGGGGCAACTAGATGGTATAGTGGATAGAGTACCAACCCTGATGGCAGGAGAGGACATGAGTTCAAATCCAGCCTCAAACACTTAATATTTACCAGCTGTGTCTCTAGACAAATAACATCAATTGCCTAGGGAAAAAAAATTAATAAAAGAAAATGAACTGTTTCTAGCCCCTACTCTATAATCCTACATCATATCCATTATATTATAAAACCTCTAAAAAATGTTGCTTCATGAAGATATAGGACTTGAGATGGGATTCAAAGGATGAGTCTTATTTAAGAAGAAAAAGAAGGGAGGGCAAGCAGGCACTAGATGAGAACTAGAGAAAATCTCATTGATTGAGAAGATGCTAGATCTGCCCTGTATGGTAATGGAAGAATAAACTTCATCCTAGAGTGTCTGGGAATGATGCTATAATCTTACATTTTAAATTGATAACTTTAAGAGTAGGATAAGGGTAGGATGTTTTAGAAATTAGCTATTTTCCTTCAGAAAGTTGGAAAGGGTAAACAATAATCTTACAGGTTTCACATCAAATAGTCTTTCAGTTTCAGAAATAAAAGTAAATTTGAGAACTCATCTAATCTCTTTTCTCATCAGGAAGGAAGGACTCACTGAAACAATTCTAAGATATTAGGCTATCATCATGATCAACAGAAAGTTTTTGGTTTTGTTTTGTTTTTTTTAAGACGTCTTTTATTGATGTCTTTCCACTCCAGTCATTTTCCCCCTCCTTCAATGACCTTACTTAATAACAATGAAAAACTATTAAGCAAAATCCACTAACACTGTGATCCTGACAATGTTTGCTACATTCTATCCTCATAATTCTTCATTTCTATTGAGGAATAAAGTGTTTTATTATCTGAACCCCAGGATTGATGTTGGTCATTATAATAAAACAGATTGGCTTTCAGTGTTATATTTTTTACTGTATGTTTTTTTTTTTTAATTTCTGTTTATTTTATTCTGCATCAGTTCAAAACAGCCTTCAGACATTTCTTTTTTTTTCTCATGTCTGTCATTTCTTAAAGTGAAATATTACTCAATTACTCTTCATGTAACATGAAGGAATCTACACTTTTCTACAATTTTATTTTTATCTAGTACAAAAAGCACTTATTTCTATGAATGTTTTAGTATTTATAAGTTTGTCATTTTTTCTGTTTTTGATGTCTTCTGAAGAAAAGATAATAAGGTCTTTGAAGGTCAAAGGGCACAAACATAGAGTAACATTTCTTGAGTGATTCCAAATTGTTTTCTCTCATAGTTGAATAATTTCACTATTTTGCCAACAACTCAACTACCTTCCCACAGCTTTTCTAACAATATTTCCACCCTTTATATTGCCATTTTGAATAAATGAATGAAATAATGAATAATGAATGAAAAGAAGCCCTAACATTATTAAGACACTTAGAATACTAACATGGATTAGGGAAGATCTGAGTTCAAATCAAGCCTCAGACATTTCATCTGGGTGACCGTGAGCAATTTTAACTTCTGATAGCCTCAGTTTCTTCATTTTTAAAATGGGAATAATAATAGTTTTACCTCCAAGGGTTGTTGTGAAGATCAGATGAGTTAACTGTCATAAACCATTTAGCACAATGCCTGGTGAATGAGATGAAGTATTAGGGACACCCCCCTTACCCAAATTGACTTCTCGAAGGTGTATCCAGGTACAAACAGAAAGTCTTTATTTCCTGCAAGAAGTAGGCCAGCATACTAATTGGGCAGTCCAGCAAGGTGTGTGGCAGAGTACAGATTTATCCTGTTGATTCTTAAATTCATTGGATTGTTTTAATTCTTCCCGAACATGGAAGGGGCAATTAACCAATGTGCAATAATGCCTCCTTATTTAGCAGAAGGGCTGACATTACAGTGCACATTCTGTTTCATGATGGTCACATGACTCCTAAAACTTAGACCTAAGGTCTGCTCTACTTTACAGTCTCCTGAGAAATCTTCATTTATTCCATTCTCTGGCAAATAGTAAGTGCCATGGAAATGTATTATTACTTTTAATATACATTTTTCTTATTTTTAGTGATTTGAAAAATTTTTCACATGGTTACTGATGATTTGCGATCCTTCTTTTGAAAATTTTTTATCCTTTGGCTCCTTATGTTTTGGGGAAGGCTCTTGAATAACAACAAATATTTATTAAGCCTCTATTTGTACAGGGCACTCTATTGGGTTCTAGGAATATAAAGAGTTATAAGACTCAATTCTTGCCCTAGAGAACTTCCATTAGGGATGGTAAGAGAGAATATATATAAACACATAAGCAACAACAGAAAGTAATGAATTTTGTCAGACAAGAAGACAGATAATATGTATTACAGGAGTTCAGAGAACTGAGAGCTGGACTAGTCCATGAAGACTTGGTTAGGAGTGAGATTTTATATTGGGCCTTGTAGGAAGGTGAGGATTTGCATAAAGAGAAATACAATATAAAGGGAGTTCCTGCAAGCAGAATGAAAAAATAAAAAGCACAAAGTAAAAATGGATGCTGTATAATTAGGAAAAATAAGATCTGTTTAATTGAAATATATATGGAAGAAATAGAAGATGCAGTTATCCTTTCCACATTACAACTCTCCCTATTGCAATTTTGATATATTATTGAATGAGACTGATTGGGTGAAATTTTTTCAGTTTATGAGCCTAGGCCTAAGTCACATGATTCCTATTCCCAGAGCCAGAAGATCAGGTCTTGGACCTTTGGTTGCAGGGAGTCACATGGTCTCTAAAGGTCAGACCCTCAGGAAGTTACAGGAAGTGACCATTGGTCAAGGATGGTTATGTCTTTTTAGCCTATCCAGTGAAAAGGCTTGGTTCTTTTGCTATTTAAATCCTAACAAACTGGAAGCTGGTCAGATCCCACAAGCACATGGTGAGAGTTGGGATGACTCCCAGCTGTGTCTCTGGGCCTCTCCCTGCAGGGACTAAATAAATGCTTTCTCTTTGTACCTGAAGATGTCGCTGGTCAGTTAATTTGGGGAAGGGGGTCTAACACCTGTCCCACATAGTTTATGGGAGCTTGTCCAGGATCTGTGGCTTCCCAGAGAGATGGCTGGCATTCTAATAAGCAGGTTCCAGGTTTTCTCTGACCATCCTGGGGATCAGACTCTCAGCCTCCCTTTCTGTAAAGAATGGGCCTAGGGGAGACACTCATATACAAACAGAAAAGCATATAAGCCTCCAAAGATGAGGAAGCCAGGTAACTTCTGCATGCCTAATCCACAGGAGCACTATCTGTTAATGTCTTTAGACTATCCTTAGGTGGCCTGGACTCTGGGAAGGGGTGAGCCAGGAAAAAGATTCTGTTAATGACACAGGACAGTGTCCTTGAAATGAAATGTATAATATTGAACTTAAAACAATCTACTTAGATATGAAAAATATATATATATAACTTATGAATCTCTTACTGTGATTCTTGAAAGTTCATCAAAAAAAGTCAGATGAAGGTGTCTAGTTGTACCTGATCTAAAGCTATGTTATAAAGCAGCAGTCACCAAAACCATATGGTATTAGCTAAGAAATAGACTAGTGGATTAGTGGAACAGATTAGGTACACAGGACAAAATAGGGTACAACTATAGCAATCTAGTGTTTGACAAACTCAAAGATCCCAGCTTTTGGGATAAGAATTCATTATTTGAAAAAAAAAAAAAAAAACTGTTGGGAAAACTGGAAATTAGTATGGCAGAAATTAGATATGGATCCACACTTAACACCAAATACCAAGATAAGATCAAAATGGGTCCATGATTTAGGCATAAAGAATGAGATAATAAACAGATTAGAGGAACATAGGATAGTTTACCTCTCAGACCTGTGGAGGAGGAAAGAATTTATGACCAAAGGAGGACTAGAGATCATTATTGATCACAAAATAGAAGATTTTGATTTCATCAAATTAAAAAGCTTTTATACAAACAAAACTAATGCAATCAAGATTAGAAAGGGAAGTAACAAATTGGGAAAATATTTTTTACAGTTAAAGGTTCTGATAAAGGTCTCATTTCCAAAATATGTAGAGAACTGACTCTAATTTATAAGAAATCAAACCATTCTCCAATTGATAAATGGTCAAAGGAGATGAACAGACAATTTTCAGATGATGAAATTGAAACTATATCCACTCATATGAGTGTTCCCAATCACTATTGATCCGAGAAATGCAAATTAAGGCTCCTGATATTCTAATGATGTCTAAAATGGATAAAGACCTTTATCCCACCAAACATTAAGAGGGACTGACTATAGCCTAAGGTCTAAGATATAAGACCTTTATCCTAACATTAAGAGGGAATGGTTATAACCTGAGGCAGAGTAACTGAATAGGACAATTAGGGAAATTGGGTCAGGACTTTAAAAGGGAACTGTGGCACAACAAATTGTTTTTGGTTTTTTTTTTTTTTAATTTAATTTTTATTTAATTTTATAATTACAACTTTTTTTTTTGACAGTACATATGCATGGGTAATTTTTTATAACATTATCCCTTGCACTTACTCCTATTCAGATTTTTTCCCTTCCTCCCCTAACCCCCTCCCCCAGATGGCAGGCAGTCTTATACATGTTAAATATATTACAGTATATTCTAGATACAATATATGTGTGTAGAACCGAATTTCTTGTTGCACAGGAAGAATTGGATTCAGAAGGTAAAAATAACAGTTTACACTCATTTCTCAGTGTTCCTTTTCTGGATGGAGCTGATTCTGTCCATCATTAATCAATTGGAATTGGATTAGCTCTTCTCTACATAGAAGATAACCACTTCCATCAGCATACATCCTCTTACAGTATCATTGTTGAAGTGTATAATGATCTTCTGGTTCTGCTCGTTTCACTTAGCATCAGTTGATGTAAGTCTCTCCAAGCCTCTCTGTATTTCTCTTGTTGGTCATTTCTTACAGAACAATAATATTCCATAACATTCATATGCCATAATTTACCCAGCCATTCTCCAATTGATGGACATCCATTCATCTTCCAGCTTCTAGCCACTATGAAAAGGGCTGCCACAAACATTCTTACACATACAGGTCCCTTTCCCTTCTTTAGTATTTCCTTGGGATATAAGCCCAGTAGTAGTATGGCTGGGTCAAAAGGTATGCACATTTTGATAACTTTTGGGGCATAATTCCAGATTGCTCTTCAGAATGGTTGGATTCTTTCACAACTCCACCAACAATGTATCAGTGTCCCAGTTTTCCCACAGCCCCTCCAACATTCATCGTTATTTGTTCCTGTCATCGTTATTTGTTCCTGTCATCTTAGCCAATCTGACAGGTGTGTAATGATATCTCAGAGTTGTCTTAATTTGCATTTCTCTGATCAATAGTGATTTGGAACACTCTTTCATATGAGCGGAAATAGTTTTAATTTCATCATCTGAAAATTGTGTGTTCATATCCTTTGATAAATTGTTTTGATTACATTGAATCCAGAATACATTTATCAATTACATTGGTAATTGTTAGCCAGGTGAGTCTCCTAAATAAGATCTATATTCATTTAAATGAATTCAACCTAAAGATACATGTAGAGAAAACAAAATGACTAAAGAATATTTATCACACAGAATATCCAATAAACAACCTTTAGCATGGATCCCAGAAGAGATGGGAAAAAGAAGATTGGATTACCTTCAAAAAACTATCAATCCTTTCTATAACCCCAAATCACTCTTGAAAAATAACTCACTTTTTCTAAACCAAAATTCTTCTGGTAATAGTATATAGTTATAAAAATGATTGGAAATGGATGCTATATGGCTGGAAGGATAAGAAATCATTAGCCTGACTACTACACTAGTGGTGAAATATTTAAATCTTTCCCATTAATGAGTATAAGATACTTCCAAACTCACCATTGATATTTGATATAATTTTAGAAAGTTAGTTATAAAAATTCCAGAAAAAGAAATTAATTCTTATACATGTATAATAATTTTTCAACATTTATTTTTGTAAGATGTTGAGTTCTACATTTTTCTCCCTCTCCTTCCATCTTCCATTCTCCAAAACATTAAACAATCTAGTAAAGATTATATATGTATCATCATATTAAACATATACCTACATTAGTCATGTTGTAAAAGGAGAATCAGAACAACAGGGAAAAACTTCAAGAAAGGAAAAATAAACATAAAAAGGTAAAAATAGTATACTTCAAATTACATTCAGACTCCATAGTTCTCAGAAAAAGAAATTAAGGAGCTAATCTAAGGCAAAAGAATTTTAAATATTTCATTTGCATATATATGATACTATAGAAACTACAAGAGATATATGATACTATACTATACTATACTATACTATATGATAGGCACTATATGATACTTAAGATATTCAATAACAAAAATGAATAAAGATAAATAACCACTTCAGTACCAGGAGAAAATGACAACCTCATTAATATCCCCATCATGTCAACATTTCATTAACAAAAAGGAAAATAAATTGATAGATATAAACACAATTCATATTAAAGACAAAATGTATCAAGTACCTGAGCATTAGTATACATAGATATGTATCAACATATAAACAAAGCTAAAAACTTTGTAAACAGAAATAAGGTAGGAATAAACAATGAAAAAGACAGCTGATGTGCTTATCTATATCAAACCAGTCAGTCACCCAACTTTTTTGTTAAGTATTTATTATGTGTCAAGCACTTTACTTAAGCCTGAGGTTACAAAGAAAGGCAAAAGACAGTGGAACTCTGGAGTTCACAATCTAATTGGGGAAACAATAAACAAATATATACCAACAAAACATGGAAAGGATAAATTGGAGATGTTCAATGGAGGGAAAGCACTAGAATTAGTGCCTACTTTTTAGGAAAGGCTTCTTACAGAAGGTGAAATTTTGGTGATCTGAAGGAAGCCAATGAATGTGGGAGATATAGATGAAGAAGGAGAGCATTCTAGGCATATGGGACAGCCATGAAAGTGCCATGAGCTAAGGAGATGGACTGCTTTGTTCAAGTAACAAGCAAAGAGTCCAATGTCATTGGATCCAATAAGGATTGAGTGAAATAAAGTGTAACAAGTCTAAAAAGGTAGGAGGGATCAGGTTGTGAAGAATTTTGGTTGCTAAACAAATTATATTTGATGCTGAAGTTGATAAGGAATTATTGGAGTGTACTGAATGGGAGTAGGGGATAAACTTATACTTTAGGAAGATTACTATGATAACTAAATGAAGAATGGGTTAGAAAGGAGGAAGACTTGGAGCAGGTCCCATTGCAATAGTTCATGCATAAAGTAATAAACACCTGCACTGTGATGTTAGTAGTGTCAGAGCAGAGAAAGGGGTATATACTAGACATATTATAAGAGTAAAAGCTACAGGATTTGACAACAGATTGGATATGTGGGATAAGAGAGAATGAGGGAGTCATAGAATGATACATTGGACCTTGACAACTGAAAGGATAGATGGTGGTACTTCTGACAACAAATTACAAAGAGGAGTTGCAGGGAGGAAGATAATGAGTTCAGTTTTGGACATGCCAAATTTAAAATGTCTACAAAACATCTAATTTGAGATGTCAAGAAGGGATTCCAAGTTGCATGACTAGCTCAGGAGGAAGATTAAGTCTGGATCTGTGGCAACTAATGGCACAGTGTATAGAGTCCTAAGCTTGATATCAAGGAGACTTATCTTCCTAAATTCAAATCTGGTTTCAGACATTTCCTAAATGTGTGACTCTGCACATATCACTTCATCCTGTTTGCCTCAATTTCTTATTTGTAAAATGAACTCAAGAAGGAAATGACAAACTATTCCAGTAGCTTTTCCAAGAAAACTTTTGTTGGTTCACAGAGAGTCAGAAAGGACAAAATAACAACATACATAGAGATCTAAAAATTCTCAACATAGACTTGATCATTGCAACCATGGGAGTTGATGGGATTACTAAGTACAATAGAATAGGGGGAGGAAAAAAGGAGGCCCAAAACAAAGTATTAGGGGAAGAGAAGCCCCAAGTTTATATATAGATTTAATGCTATTGCAATTATGTCAAAGTGCTATTTTATAGATTTTAGTATTAAAAAGAAATAGGCACATAAGAATTTGGGAGGTGGTTTTCTTAAGGAAGAGAAAGAACTTGTACTGTCAGATGTAAAATATAGGAAAGTTACGTGGAATAGAATCAATAATATAGAATTAGTATGAAGTTAAACACTGGACTATAATTTGATGAATGCAACTTGACAGAATAATAGAGAAGTGAATTATTATTTAATAAAAAGATATTAGAAATTGGAAAGCAATAATGTAGATTTAATTTGGAAAATTAAAGAATTAGGATAATATTCTATATCATATATCAGAACACATTCCAAATGAATTAGTTAACTATTAAAATTATATTATAAAATAAGAAAATAGAATTTGCTATAAAGATTTTCCCCAATTATTTGTTTCCCTTTAAATATTGATTTTATTGGATTTATTTCTGCAAACACCTAAATTTCATATAATTAAAATCATCCAGTTATCTTCTCTAATCCTCTCTATATCTTGCTGGGTCATGAACTTTTCTTCTATCCATAGATTTAATAGGTAATTTTCCATGTTTTTCTAATTTGTCTGTGATAATTGCTTTTTCTATCTAATTTAAACATCCATTTGGAGCTTATTTTGGCATAAGGAAGAAGCTGTCGGTTTAAATTAAATTTATTTCATACTGTTGTCCAATTTGTCCAGTGGTTTTTTGATCAAATAGTAAGTCCTTAGCTCAATAATGACATTTCTCTGTTAAAGATCTAATATTGAAAATATATAAGGAACTAATTCAATTTTATAAGAAGATCTATTCCTCAATTGATTAATCATCTAAGGATGTGAACAGAACATTTAGAAGGGAAGAAATCTAGACTTATCTATTGCCAATTCTTTTAATGATTCAAATTAATACTAATTAGGGAAATGCTAATTGAAGCTAATCTCAGATTCCACTTCACACTGATCAAGGCAAAAACAGAAAAACAATGGGTTTAATTACCATATCTATGCTGATGATTCTCAAATCTGCCTTTCCTACCCCAAACTCTTTGCTTTCACATGTCTCAAATTGGATGTACAGTTGGAATTTTAAACTCGATATGTCCAAAAGGGAATTCCTTATCTTTTCCCCACTCCTATTTTTCGTGGAGCAACAGCATCCTTTTAGTCCCTCAGGCTTGCAATATAGGATTCATCCTGGACTCCTCACACTCTCCCAATTTGTCAATTTTCACCTTTGTGACATCTCTTAAATATCCCTCCTTCTCTTTTGTTCTCTGACAGAACTGCCATCATTCTACTGTAGTATACCCTTATGGTTTCAAATCTGGATTCTTTCAAAAGCTTCTTGGTGGTCTGCCTGCTTCAAATTTCTCCTTACTCTAATCCATCCTCTCTACAGCCACTAAAATGATTTTTCTAAAGTACAGGCCCCACATATTCACATAGCCACCAGCAACTCTGTGTTGTTGTTTTTGGTTTACAACATTTTGAAATGTTCCCTTTTTGTGAATTCCAAGGCTGATCTGATCCTCCAGGATGAAGAGGTTCCTGGGCTTGACAAAATCCAGGTGGAAAATTAGTACTGTGCTTTAAATTCAGTAGGTATTTAATAAAGTTTATTGCATTGCTCTGAACTGACTCCATGTTTCACCATGACACTCCTCTAAAATATTACCAAATCACCTACCTTGGTGACGTTGCTATCAATTTTTCCCATATCATAGTGATTTTTTAGACTTTAAGTAAGTCATAGAGAAGGTACCTGATGAAATAGTCTGGACTCAAGTAGAACTGAATTCAAATTCAGCCTCAGCAGTGTGATCCTAGACAAGTCACTTAATCCCATTTGTTTCAGTTCCTCATATGTAAAAAGGGGACACACTGGAGAAGAAAATGGCAAGCCACTCCAGTATCTTTGCCAAGAAAAAGACAAAGTCCATGAGGTTACATAGGGTTGGACATGACTGAACAACAACAAAGCAAGCCAAACTGTATTTCCTTGTTCCTTACCTAATTTCCTATTTGCAAACCTTTGCTTCATCCTGATTCCCTTGAACTTCCTGCCTTGACTCGCAATTGTTTCCCAAAGTAACAATTTCATTCGGGACGTGCTTGATACAGACTATGATAACTCAATTCTTCTCAGAATAATCTATTGCTATACAAGGTATGGCACAATTATTGCTACAAGGAATAATATCCAGTTCCTGAGACTCCAATGTACTTGTAATTTGGTATTGGGAGAGAAAGAGTAGGAAGGAAAAGAGAAGTAGTTCACCTGGGATATGACAGTTAGAAGAGAAAGTAGTGCACTACTATATATTATTATATGTATTACTATTTTAACAAATTTTTCTTACTAATGAACTTACTTGTTTCTCTGTTTTTCTCCTTTGAGAGAGGAGTTTCAGTACCCCGTGGCAATGTCCAAATTATCTCATCTTTGTTCCATCTATGTTTGATATTTGATGAAACTAGGCTTGCATTTAACTCAGCAAAACCTATAATTATGCAAAGTTTGAAGCTTTGCAACTCTTGCTGTTGTTTTAGCTACTCATCTATCAAAAATTTTTTTGATCCAATCTTTCAGGCTGAATCTATATAACCATGCATTCAGAAGTCAAATGAACATAAGTAATTAATACATTATGTTCATTTATAATGCTTGAGGGAATCTGCTTTCCTTAATTAACTAAAGTGTCACTAATGAAGAAGATTTATCATTGCCTTGAAATCTAATCAGCATTTCCACTGGGCTTATGAGATGTATTCTCTCATTAAAAGCAAAGATGGAGATTAAAGAGAGAGGTAATTGTATTCAAGCATACAGTTTGGCAAAATAAAATCTTTCTCTTTAGAAGTTAAATCAAAACTTAAGGTTGAAATTGCTCTTCTTGGATCAATAGCCACTCAGAAATACTGTTTATTTGTCTTCTGCAAACCAATCATTGCTCCTAGAGTATGATTTCCAGTCACCTCACTGGATTTTCTCCTCTGGACTTGCTTTATCATACATATCATTGCCAGTAGTCTTGATGTTCATTTTGGTACTGGATTCTGATGACTCTGGAACAGAGAGTAAGGCTGACTTCAAGCAACTCTGCCTCACTTAAATCCAAATTATGTGTCAGTCAAAAGAGATTATCCAAACCATTTTACCATTTTTACCTATCTCAACAGTATCAGCTTCAGTTTTATATCAGTTCATTCTCTGCAGGTGGATAGCATTTTCCATCTTAAGTCTTTTTTAGAATTGTCTAGGATTATTGTAGTGATGAGAATAGCTACACTATTCATAGTTCTTCATTGTACAATTCTGTATACATTGTTCAAGTACATTGCTCATTTCATTTTGCATCAGTTCATGGAAGTCTTTCTAGATTTTTTCTGAAATCATCTTGCTTGTCATTTCTCATAGCAAAATAATATTACATTACAATCATATGCTACAGCTTGTTTAGCCATTCCCCATTTGACTAGCAAGCTCTTAATTTCCCATTCTTAGCTACCATAAAAAGCTACCTAAAAATATTTTTGTACAAATTTTTATACAAATATGACTCTTCCCCTTTCTTGGATGTCTTTGGCATATAGACGTAGTTACCCTAAAAATTGTCTGCTATATCTGGGCTGCTTGAGGTTGAAGCACGCTCACATACACATACACATACACACAAAATACAAATACTTTTGTGAAAATAATTTCACTCACCATCTATACATGGAATGTTGTAACGTGCTGTTGTCTCCAGAAGCTGCAGATCCCTCTCTGGTAGGAGATCTGCTGTGTCAACTCAAATCTCTCTGACAGATTCTTCTTCCTGTAGAGAACCGTTGTTTCCAGACAGTTGCTGTTAACTCTTGTTCAGAGAAGTGACTTCCCTTCCTGCAAATAGCCGCGTCAAGCCTGATGTAGAGCAGAGACTTCTTCTATCTCTGGATCTTTTATCCTCCCAGAGAATAGGCGTGGGATAATGCAAGGGCTTCTGGGAAGAAGTACTCCAACCAATGAACTTGGTCCTCTTAGAATTCCTAAGGTGTAAACTCCCTTTAAAGGCCCAAACCAAAGGTCTGAGCCAGAGAACTGTCCAGACAACCTGAATTCTCACCTTGTCACTATCCAGACAACCTGAGTTCTCTCCTGGTAATCCTAACATCTCCCCCTTTCTTTTGATTTAGAACATGGGGTGGTCATGACCTTGAAACATAAATCCATCAATAGGGGAGGCATTACACATAATTACATAGATTATATAAACACATAGTAACATAGTAACATAACATGCTAGAAGTATGTAACAAATAACATGATCAAATAATCATAAATTGAAAATTTATAAATGTCCATACGTCCATTGTCCATTAGTCTCATCTTGGAAGCCCAATGATTCCTGCTGGTTTTAAAGTTCTTTAACAGTCTTCTTATTAGCCATGCTCTTTCAGTGTCAGATGTTTCTTAGATTTTACCCTTTTTTTTGAGGTCTTTCTCTTTTTCTATCTCTCTCTGATGGATAAGGCGAATACGACTTGTTGGCACCCATCTGATTCCTTCTCCTGCTGAAGAAATACAAGCAAACACTCTCCCCCAGGCAGTTAACCTATCTGGTCCCTTCCATTCACCATTTTCTGGGTCTCTCCACATCACCTGGCGATTATCTAAGGACAGTGGAGCTGCTTGCACTGGACACTGCTCTTCTGGTGGGTTATAAAACCTGTCTGCCGGAGCCAGTACATCTTTGTCAAAAATTAGAAAATTAATGGTATAGAGAACTAAATTTAGAAGTTCTCTAGGGTTACCTGTGGCTCCTCCTTTCTTTTGTTTTTGGAGGAGTGTCTTAATATCTCTGTTTCTTCTCTCTACTATTGCCTGCCCTTGAGGATTGAAGGGTATGCCCGTGGTATGTAAAATCTTATACTGTACACAAAAGTGTAAAGTAAGGTGTAAACTCCTTTTAAAGGCCCAAACCAAAGGTCTGAGCCAGAGAACTGTCAAGTCAACCTGAGTTCTCACCTTGTAATTGTCCAGACAACCTGAATTCTCACCTTGTCACTGTCCAGACAACTTGAGTTCTCACCTGGTAATCCTAACATCATGTGTACAAGTTTATGAATAACACAAACTCTAGGGGACTTGAAAAACAAACAGTTCTTGTTGTGAGAATATTCAGCAGTATTGCATCCAAATAGCAACCCCAAGTGAAATAAGTCTAGCAAATGAAGGCCAATTTACCAAGTTAGACTCGGATACAGATTTTCTTAGAGTGGCTGCAGTGATGGGAACACCATGAAGTTTGTTTTGCAATCAAAATTAATCAATTTGACAGGTTTGTATGCCTCCCCAAAGGAGGGAATGACAGGTTCATGACTGTACATTTGCCACTCAAGAAAACACCACACCACCATTATCAGTGTGTATGCTACATCATGACAAAACCAGTTAAAGCCAAAGAAAAAATTTAGGAATAATTGGAGATCCTCATCATCAGTGTACCTAAAGAAGATAAATTAAGTTGATAATTCTGTGTGACTTTAACATCAGAATATGACAGGGAAAGAATGGTCTCAGCAGCAGCAATAGCAATGGTCACTTACCATTTGTGATTTTTGTGAAGATTTGTGAGTCTCTTGACCTTCATATAGCTAACATTGTCTTCCATTTACCTAAACTCAATAAAACTTCATTGATCACCCTTACAGCAAACATTGGCATCTAGTAGACTATGTCGCTATAAGAAGAAACAGACAGGATTCAAGACTGACAGAGTTAACATATAGCACAGACTGCTTGTCTGATCATAGACTTAAAAAATCTCTAACTATATTATTGCTCTGTAAGAAATGACCAGCAGGATGAATACAGAGAGGCTTGGAGAGAATTACATGAACAGATGCTGAGTGAAATGAGCAGAACCAGGAGATCATGATATACTTCAACAACAATATTGTATGAGGATGTATTCTGATGGAAGTGGATATCTTCAACATAAAGAAGATCTAACTCAAATCCAATTGATCAATGATGGACAGAATCAGCTATACCCACAGAAGGAACACTGAGAAATGAGTGTAAACTGTTTGCATTTTTGTTTTTCTTCCCAGGTTATTTTTACCTTCTGAATCCAATTCTTCATTAGCAACAACAACAAAAATTCGGTTTTGCATATATATATACATATATATATATATTGTATATAGGATATACTATAACATATTTAATATGTATGGGAATGCCTACCATCTAGGGGAGGGGGTGGAGGGAAGGAGGGGAAAGTTCGGAACAGAAGGGAGTGCAAGGAATAATGTTGTAAAAAATTACCCATGCCTATGTACTGTCAAAAAAAAAAAAGTTATAATTATAAAACTAATTTTAAAAATTAAATTGCAGAATTTAAATATATATTCATATTTATATCCAACTAATCACCATGTGAGTCAAAGAACTGACTAAATAAAAGTCCTGATAAAGGGAAACGGGCTTAAACTGGCCCAAAATGGCTAGAGTCAATGACAGGACACAAGTCTTTTGACATATGGAATGAACAAATAAAGAGGATTGTAAATCCAATAAATTATAACTCTAATTATAAATCTGACCAAATTATAATTCAAATTATAAAACCAACCAATTATAACTAACTCTGTAAATCCTACCCATCCAAACCTTGAAGGGAGAAGTAAGGTAACAAACTAACAGTATAAAGCTTGCTGCTGGCATTTGGTTGTAACCTTACTCTTGGACTAGTTTGCATCTGGGAAAGCAGTGGGCAATGGAAACTGATCCTGGGTTTATTCCTCAATCCTGCTGAATTCCACAGAGTTTTTTGATAGGACTAACTTGGAGGAAAAGCTAAGCAACACGTAGTTGGCAACCATGGAGCAGAAAAGAAATGGGCAACTTTCAGAGATTTAGTGTATAGCACCACATATATTCAATTGGGCCAGAATATTGGTGTTGAGGTTGGCAAGGGGGACCCCAAAAGGGTCATAGACCATGTTGCAAGATGTCTCAAAAGAATTTGGAGGCTTGGCCCCATCTCCTTAGCCAAGGGGCAAAGCTTTATTGCAATTGTAATGCTATTACAAAGAGGACTGAATTGTAAGGGAATTCAGCAGAGAAATAAAAGCTAGAAGACACATTTATCCAGCTTTTTTGCATTGATATGCTAATTCTATGGTTCTCAGGTAGGAAGGAATTTGGTTCTCATTGACCAGATCCTTACTATTGTCTCAGGAGTTTGATCTGTGGGAGTTTCCTGAGGCTGATTAAAGAATTGTTAGAAAAATTGGGTGTGGGAGTGTCCTGAGGCAGATTTCAAAGCTAGAAAATTTAGAACTACTGACATTGTTAGAACAGAAGCCCCCAAAGTCAGGGGATCCCAAAACCACTGCTATATTTCCCTAGAAGCTATACCATATCACAAGCAAACATCAAGACTAGTTTGACAAAAATGATGAGGAAATTCAGAATTTTCTAAACAAAAAATGAAAACTCCACAGAGTGTAATAACAGGAAAATTCATCTGTATCTAAGAAGGTAATGTTTAGCTCTCCTCCCCACTCCCCATCAAAAGTAAAATGAAAATAAAACTTAGAGAGATGTAGGATTTTTGGTTCAATAAAAAAGCAGGTGAAATTCAGTTTTATGTTTATAGTAACAATTCAAAACACTTTTATGATTTCCTACAGACTATTTATAGGTCAAAAATCTATGATCCATCTTAGCTACTCAGTGATGATGGTGTTGCATCAATATGATCCTAGAGAGATAGACTGGACACTTTCTTAGTGTTTTCAACAGATCATCAACAATTAATGAAGATACTAATCATATACTTCAGGTTGAAGTCAATCCCTCTCTAACCAAATTTCCTGCTGAAGAAGACTTAATTATTTTGTATGAAACAAAGCATCTTACCAAGAATTTCATTGATTCTGTGATGAATGCTAGAAAGATTTTATTTTACATTCTTGAAAGAATGGGTGTTTAGAGTAATAGGCACTTTTTTTTTTTTAACTTCAAAGGCAATCTTTTATTTCCTATCCTGAAGCATAACCCCCTGATTCCATATTAATTGGGTGTTATAGAAAATTACAGGACATGAATCTCCATCCCTCATTACATAAGCCAGTTTCTGCTCCCAAAAAGTTTACATTCTTGTGGAGGAAGATAACACTAGAAAGGAACCTGAATAGGGAAAGAGGGCAAAGTCCAGAGGGTTCTTTTTTTAAATCTAAAACCTCTACTCCTGATTATTTTAATTTCCTCGTAAGGGGCGGCTAGGTGGCACATAGAGCACCAGCCTTGAATTCAGGAGGACCCCAGTTCAAATCTGATCTCAGGCACTTAACACTTTCTACCTGTGTGACCCTGGGCAAGTCACTTAACCCCAGCCTCAAAAAAAAAAAAAAAAAAAAAAAAAAAAATTTCCTCTTAGGTACCAGCCTTCCATTTCTTAGCTTTTGATTTTCTAATTTGTTATATTTCTCCAATTTTTCATAACTTTGTGGAAGCTAAATTGCCATCCATTTCTCACATTTTGAACACCATTATGCTCCTTTTGTGTGACAAAGCAATGGTGTTGATTTCATTTCAGCTGAGATTACTAGGAAGGGGGTCCACTGCTCATACATACAGAAATTTTCTGAGTTATATAGCAAGAGGAAGTTGTCACCCAGGAGTTCAAGGATGCCTCCATTGTCTATCTTTTATAAGGGAAAGGGATTTAGGTTGTCCTGTGATGACCACAAAAGGGGGGTCTGTCTCCCTCTTAGTCATTGCCAGCAAGATTCTTGCCAGAGTCCTCCTCAGTCAGCTAAATCTTCACCTGCAAGATAGTCATCTACCAAGAATCAGTACAGCTTCAGACAGGCCTGAGGAATGGTTCTCATGGTGTTTGCTATTTGACAACTCCAGGAGAAATGTCAAGAGCAGAGCAGAGATTTATATGCAACATTCATTGAGCTGACCAAGGACTTTGATGTTGTCAGTCATGAGAACTTGTGGAAAATTATGGCAAAATCTGGGTGCCTGGAGAAGTCCATCAGAATTGTATGTCAGTTTCTTAACAGCATGCTTACATGGATTCTGGATAATGGAAAGTGCTCTCACACTTTCCCAGTCATCAGTGAGAGAAGCAAACATGTGTACTTATTATCATGCTTTTTAACATGATGCTTTCAGCAATGTTTTCAGATGCCTTCAACAAGGATGAAAATGTCAAGGTTACCTACCATATTGAAGGTAAATTATTCAGCTTGAAAGCGTTACAAGCCAAAGCTAAAGTGAAGGGAGAGTATGTGTGATTTTTTGTTGTTGATGTTCACATACGAGAATGTACTCAACACAGGCCTAAAACTGAGATGCAGCAAATGATTCTTTGCTGCTTGTGCTAATTTTGGCCTAATAATTAACACCAAATAACTAGAGATTCCCCACCAACCAGCATCACACTATCTATGCAGGGAATCACTGATTACAACAAATGGAAAAATGTTGAATTTGTGGATAAGTTTATTTTCCAGGGATGTCTGCATAGATAATGAGGTTGACACATGCCTTGTCAGAACTACCTCAGTGTTCAGGAGGCTATGAAGGAAAGTTCCTCCCTCCAAACTAAACACAGGCTGACTCAGATAGAGTCTAATCAGAGCAGAAAAAAAAAGAACTTATTTTCTCTATCATAGTGACTTGGATTAGTGGAAGTTAAGATCACATGTATGTTTTGTTGTTGTTATCATATCACAGTATTGGTTGATATTGAACCATCCTGAGGTCTTTTAAAAATGATCTGCCATCATTCCCTCTGAGCTCTAGTAATTATAGATAGTATTCATACAGTACTTCCATGGGTGTTATCCTTCCTCCCTCTATCTACTTCTTGAGAGCAAAGCTTATCTAAGGGTTCTAATTATATTCCCTGTGCTTAGTACATAATAAGCACTTAATGTTTTATCTATTCATTTACTTTCAAGTTTGCAAAGCACTTTATAAATACTAATCATGTTTTTTCTTAACAACACTGGTGCTAACATTTTGCCTATTTTCCAGATGAGGAAACTGAGGCAGACAGCCATTTAGTGTCTTTCCCAGTGGTATGGTCAGGGTAGCAATTCCTAGTTAGAAATAAATATGTGACAAATAAACAAAAGGAAGGCTTATTTAGGAGAAAAAATTACAGGCAAAATAAGAGGTAAAATAGCAATCAAGAGTGGCAAATATGAAATAGAGTTGGGAAAGCAATAGGATTACTAAGGAAAGGAATTTGGAATAAAGGAATATGCAATAAAGCCTGAGTAGACCATTAACTGGTAGGCTAGATCTATAAAAGAGTTTTGTAGACTAACCAGAGTTATCTACAGTAAGGAGAAATTCTCCATTAAGGGAAACGCCTTATAAGGGGGAGAGAGAATACCTCATGGAGGGATTAGTCCTGAAAAGGATTTAGCAAAGATCTTCATCATGAGCAGATCTTTTATAGGTGAAACACAGCTTTGGAGATTTCTCAGGAAATAAAGGTGGGAATTCAGAGGAAGGAGTCAGGTAGAATACCACACAAATCAGGCCCCAGGTCTGTCTAAAATATATGTTAATTAATACCTTAAAGGTTGTTTAAAGTGTCCAGAGTTTGGGGGAATAGACAGTGGAGGCTGATAAGAGTTCCATCCACACAATTACTCTACCAAATAGGATAGTCTGGGATTTAGTATGCCTGATGATAGCCAGATGAACTTTCACACAGGGTCATGCAGTTAGTAACTGTCTTAAGCTAGATTTGAAATCTTATCTTCTAATCTTCCTCCACTCTATTCACTTTGCTACCAACTGCTTAGCTATAACTAGTCATTTTTTCACCTAGGACAAGTGCCATAAATTATACCTGAGGTAAGTACCATGAAAGTCATCTTCCCTGGGATGTCTCATCATGGGGATGAGAGGTAGATTAGTGTTCATGGTGAGCCACAGAAACTCTGGAATACCATGAGATTGCTAGGGAGACTATCTCAGAAAGAGAAAATAGGATATTTGGTATGTTTCTTATTTTACTTAATCATTTTTGATAATTACAGAGGCTGAACAGAGTTGGTCTGTCAGTCATGAAAATCAAATACTGATTGTTAGCCTAGGCAAGTAACTTAACTATTTATTGTGCCAGGCAACCCTCCATGATGTAAATCTTGAAACTAGCTTAACTCTCTTCCCTTGTGAGGAAATGCTAAAATGCTCATCCTGAGAACTTGGCTTCTTTGACTGTCTCATTACCTAGTTAATGATCAATATGCCCAGACTGCTTTGAAGAGCATTTTTAAGATACCTTTGATGGGAGTCCAGGCTTTCCCAGACAGCCTTTGTTAATATTTTCAAGGCAGTCTCGATATCTTAATATACATCCTTATTCCAACCTTTATTTCCCCTCTCTCCTGAGAAACCCTAATATTATATTTCCCTTATAAAAGATATGCTTATGATAAAGTTTTTTTCTTAATCCTTTCCAGGACTAAACCTGCTATGAGCCTCTCCATCTCATAGCACTTCCCCCTTTCCCCTAAGGGCTCTTTCCTCCCGTTTAATTGTGAGATCCACTAGGAAATTTGTTTTTCCCCTTGTTAATTTACATAACAAATAGCATAAATTTGTAATCTGTGATTGATGTCATCATGGTTGTTCCACGTTGCAAACTGAACCTCTTTTATAATATTTTCATTTTTTTCAATATAGTGCTTTATCCAAACTATTTCTTTTTCCCACTTCTGGTGCCTATTCTACCTCATTAATAAAATTATAAATTGTAGTAACAGCTACATGGCATAGCAATAGAATACTGAGTTCAAATCCAGTCTCAATTCTTGACACACTTACAAGTTGTATGAATCTGGGCTTTGCCAAAAAAACAAACAAACAAAAAAACCCTACTATTGTAAATTGTAAGGGTATAGATGGGCAGAGGAAGGACCTTGCTGTGATATTCTTACAGCAAATAAATGGCTGATATAGATATAGATATATACTATGTTCACACACATACATACATCCATATCTATGCCTATATCAACCCCATATAGTTTATATTTTAGACTCCTGCATTTTCCCACGCACTGATCCCTAGTTTCAGAATGTGAATGAGGAGATAATTTGAAAGAAAACTCTGGGAGGATAACTTCTCAAGTGCATTCTGTCCCACGTCATGAACCACCGATAGGGTGTAGGTATGAAATTGGCTCACAAGACCCTCCCTCCAATCATGCTTTCCTATTCTGTAATCTGAAGTTCAGGTTGATGGGCACTAGGACATTAAGGCACACCTTAAGTGTGTTAGGGTGGTAGTCTGGGTCTAGAGCTGGACCACTCCCTATACTTAGTTATCCTTCAGCTGAGATTCCTGTTAAGACAGATCTCTAAATACTCCTGCTCTTATATTCCTTTTCTTACTATTCTCTTATTGTATTGTGTCCAGAAATAGACTCCCTCCAACATAGAGCTATGTCTGTGTCTTATCCCTTAAGGGAGTAAAAGTATTATGGGGAAGCTCTAAATTTCCTTTCCAAAGGCAAATTCTCTGTACAAGCAAAGCCTGATTACTTTATCCAATTCTATCTTCCATTCATATAGAAAGGTATTTTTTATAACGCCAAAGTATAGGATATTATGTTTATGATCAAAGGATCTTAGAGCTCTGAAACAAGAATTAGAAAGGCCCTCAAAGGTCATTTAGTTCAACCCTTTCATCTTACAGATGAGAATACTGGAATGACAGAAGTAAGTATTCCTATTTTTTTGTTGCTGTTTGGTCATGTAAATTTTGTTATTGCTTCATGAAACCCCTATTTTGGGGTTTTCTTTGCAAAGATACAGTTGTGGTTCATCATTTTCTTCTATATTTCATTTGACAGACAATGAAACTGAGCTAAATAGAGTTAAGTGACTTATCCAGGGTCACACAGCTAATGTCTGAGGCAGAATTTTAAGTTAGATCTTTCTGAGTCTATGCCTGGCATTCTATCTACTGTACCACCTAGCTGCCTCTAATTATTCCAATTAAGTTTTATTTTATTAGATTTATCCCCATTGTGCTAGTCTAAATGAGAGCCTATCTATCAGCCAAATGATTATTTATCTCTCCCAGGTTTATTTCATTGCAAATTTACCAAGCATGTCTTTTCTTAATCCTCATTATTCTTGACCTCTCTAGAGCCTCTGACTCTATAGATCTCTGTATCTCTGCTCTATTTGTCTCTGTTTCTCTTTTTTTCTCCTCTTTCCTTTGCAGAAAAGAAACATATCAAGAAGTGAGGAAATTTGTTGGCTAGATAGAATGAAATAAGAGTTAAAAAAATAGCAGACAATTCCAAAAGACAAAAAGAGGATTGTGGGGAATGAATGTGGATCACAGCATAGTGTTTTCACCTTTTTTGTTGTAGTTTACTTGATTTTTTTCTCCTTTTTTCCTTTTTTGATGTGATTTTTCTTGTGCAGCATAATAATTGTGGAAATATATTTTGAATAATTATATATATTTAACATATATTGAATTGCCTGCTATCTAGGAAAGGTGTGGGGGAAGGGAGGGAGAAAAAAATTTGGAACACAAGATTTTGTAAGGGGGAATGTTGAAAATTATCTTTGCATATATTTTGAAAATAAAAAGCAAAAAACAAAAACAAGAAGAAAAAAAAACGGAACAAAAATGAGATCATCTGAAATTGAGGCATGTCTAATCTTGTCTACTTAATCTATTGATATTTGAAATAGGAAATGGATAAAAGAATAGATATCAACATAGACTGGACTATTTTGTGTAGGTATGTATTGTAGTAGCTGAAAAATGAAATGACTGAGGAAATATTCAGTTTCCTAAGAATATTAACTAATTAGATAATGAATGCCAATTGCACTATAAATTAATCAAATAAGACCTGCAAATCAGATTAATTTTTTCTTCCCAGGTTATTTTTACCTTTCTAAATCCGATTTTTCTTGTGCAACAAGATAACTGTATAAATATGTATACATAAATTTTATTTAACATATACTTTAACATGCTAACATGTATGGGACTGCCTGCCATCTAGAGGAGGGGTGGAGGGAAGGAGGGAAAAAGTTGGAACAGAAATGTTTGCAAGGGTCAATGTTGAAAAATTACCCATGCATATTTTTGTTAATAAAAAGGTATAATAATAATAATAATAATAATAATAAGATGGCATCAATGTGATTCACTTAGTTTCCACTATTATTTGCTGCTTGAAAATTGTTTACACATACATGAATGCACACATGTACACATGCATGCATGTGTGTGTATACCCACATTAATAGCCATGACAAAGAGACCAGAGACTAAACAACTTGCTCAATTTATGCCATTTTTTTCTTTATCTTTGAAAATGTAGTTCTTCTGTATTAGAGTTGATTACCAGAATGCCAAGTAGTTATTGATTTATGAATGATAATAAATTAATGATGTTAACAAAGTACTGCTTCTTTTCATTGATTTTATGTTTATAGTTAGGGCTAAAAATAGGGTAAGGAAGTTATAGTGGGTTTAAGTACTGAATCAAACTGATGAAACTGATTAGTTTGACTAACAAAGTTTTTGAAATGACCATACAAGAAACACTTATAGTTACAAGACTAAAACTATTTATTAAAGAATATACAAAATTAATAGGAAATCAAAAAGCTAACATTTCAATCTCACTAATCCTGAAGAGGCAAACCATTAATCATAGTCATTTCCAGGTCTTAGCTTACTTAACTCAAGTGTGGTTCAAAGTGCATTGACTTGAAATATGTGTCTTGTTGTACAAACACTACTCTTATGTGAAACTGACCTTCTTTCTCACTGCTCTTATCTTTGGGGCAAGAAATGTTCCCAAAGGCAACATGTGGGTGATTAGACAGTATCCAGAAAGCTCATTTCCTGAGTATCATGCCCACAGAGAATGATTCTATAATATGCTTGTGTCTGACACATGTAGGTGAATAGAATGGGCCCCTTCCGCACTTTGTTCTGGTGACTTTATTGGTATGTCAATTGCATTGCAAATTAATTTTGCTATCTGAGTTTAATAGGATATGAGCTCTGTCCATCAGAAAACATTTTTTTCTTGTCACTATTTGAGTCATGTCTGAATCTTTGTGCTCCCATTTGGGGTTTTCTTGCAAAGATAACCAGTTTGCCATTTCCCTTTCCAGCTCATTTTATGGAGGAGGAAACTGAAGCAAGCATGGTTAAGTGAGCCTTAAGTGCTTAAGATCTGAGGATACAGGTTCACACAGCTAGCAAGTGTCAGATCTGAACTCATAAAGATAAGGCTTCCTACAGAGATGATGCTCCCTATCCTCTGCACTATTTAGTTGTTCCAAGCTTTTATTAAGTGCCTACTATTTGCCCTGGCACTGTGCTTAAGGACTGAGAATACAAAAAAAGGCAAAAGACAGTCTGGCTCTTAAGGAGTGGTATAATCTAAGGGGGCAGATAACATGTAAATAACTATATACAAACTAGATAGAAGATAAGTAGAGAATAGTCAACAGAGGCAAAATACTAATTAGGAAAGACTTTCTGTAGAAGATAGGATTTTAGCTAGGATATGAAAGAAGTCAGAAGGTAGAAATGAGGAGACACAGTATTCCTGCACAGGAGACAATAAAAGAAATACCCAGAGTCCAGAAATACTATATCTTGTTTATGGAACATGCAGAAAGTCGTTGTCAGGATCAAATAGTATCAGGCCTGGGGTGGAGTGTATAGGGTGGAATAAGATAGAAAAGGTATGAGCATGAGAATGAAGGCAGCTAGATCATAAAGTGAGATTTTAGATTTGTTCCCAGACCTGATAGGGAGCCATAGGGGTTTATTAAGTAAGGGTGGGAGAGGGAATAACATGTTCTAGGACAGAAACAATGTGTATCACACTGTCCATCAGCAAAAACAGGAATTGACTGCTACTTCATTACTGGGCATGAATGCCTATAAATCTGTGCCTAGCTTGTTACATGATTTGTTTCTCCTGATATGATCCATCTTTAAGGAAAAGTGATAAGAACTAGGAGGGAAGTAATTCCTGTCTGCCTTCTCAAAAATAGGTTGAGGGTAAATGATAAGAAAGACTGATTCCTGAAAAAGACAAACATAAACAGAAAGAAAGCTTAAGAAAAGCAGTCTATGCCTACCACTCAGAAGATAAACAGACTCAGTCCTGGGCGTTAATTTTTTTACAAATCAACAATGTAATTCCTGAGCATGTAAGGGCAAAATATCAGATAGTCCTGAAGCTTTGTTGTTATACAAGCATAATTTTTTTTAGCAAATCATTAATGCCAGAATTGTCGAATTGTTGAGGTTGGGAAGGGGGAAGCCAAAAACTTTGGGGTCCCAGACCAGTGTCACGAGATGTTTCAAAAGAATTTGCAGGCTTGAACCCATCTGCCAGTCAAGGGACAACGTTTTATTGCAATAGTAATTATAATACCATTACAAAAGGAGCTGGAATTTTAAGGGAATTCCACAGAGAAACAAAAGCAAGGAGATACATCTATACAGCTTTGGATATGCTTAATTCTGTGGCTCATAGGTAGAAGGGTATGATCTCTGGAAGAGTGGTCCTCAGTTGACCATATTATTACTGACAAGATTGCCAGTCAGCACTGAATTGAGGAGTGGTCTCTGGAATTAGGCAGATTGGGTTTGTGGGAGTTTCTGGAGGCCAGAAGCTATCTAAGGAGTGGTCAAAATCAGACAGATTAGGTATGGGAGTTTCCAAAGCCAGAAGATTTAGAACTACTGATTTATTGTTAGGACAGAAGTCCCTCCCAAAGTCAGGAGACCCTAAAACTACCACTATATTTCCCTAGAAGCTATACTATATCAAAATCATTCCTGTAACTTCACAATTATCTCTATGGCCATTCAGTCAAACACTTAGTTCTGATTGCAAGACCCTTTACTAAAGGGGACCCTATACTGCCAAATGTAACATCATGAATGCTAATGCTGGAGCCTTTTGATCTGTGCTTATGGTAATACATCTGTTTCTAAGTCTAGATGAGCAATGTTTTGAATGCTGATAACTTGATCCATCTGCCACAGTGCCTCACTATGTCATTTAAATAGTATAATACCAGAAAGAGGACAATTTAGGAAATATCACTTTGGCAGAGAATGTTAATTTTCAAAAGATTAAACACAGATCTTTGTTTTATGTGAGAAAGCCAAACGAGCATCGTTTTATCAATTATCTGCTAACCATAATAAAAATTGATTATTATCCGGGAAAAAAGATTAAACACTACAGATAAATCAAATCATGAAGCTATGTGAAATTCATAGTGTGCACCTCTTGTTGTTGTTTGTCCTTTGTTCTTGAAGAGGAACATGACATCAGAAAGATGCTATGACATGTAAGTGAACTGGATTTGTGTGGGCTGGGTGCTAGACCCCCAAATTAACTAATCACAGACATCTTCAGGTACAAAGAGAAAGCATTTATTTAGTCCTTACAAGAAGAGGCCCAGCATACCCAGGAGGCATTCCCGCTCCCACCATGTTCTTGACTTGACTAGCAGGAAATAGAACACTCTGTTGGATAGGAAAAGACTCAAGCCTTTTCATTGGATAGTATCCACTTCCTGTGGGTCACATCACCTGTAACTTGATTAATTTCCTATATCTCAGAATTCAAGACCTCATTTTCTGGCTCTGGGAATAGGAATCATGTGTCTTAGTCTCAAACTGAGAAAACTTCACCCAATCAGTCCCATTCAGTCCCCACTCTTTTCATCCATTTGAAGATTTCTCACTCCAATATACATTTTCCACTAGGGCTTCTTTGTGACTTGGGCCTTCAGGCTGGTCACTCTCTTTAGTACTAACTGTAACCCACCCTCTACCATTTAGAACCTATACCCACACATCAATGGAAGCTTTCAGGAACCACTTTAGCTACTCCTGAACTCAGCTAAATCTTGAACTTCTCTAATGATTAAGTGCATAAGTAAGTGGGTGACAGGATATTCCTGCTTAAAACAAAGAGCAGGAATCAGGCCCCTCTTGCACCAACTCCCACTATTTGTCCTGGAAACCTTTGGGCCACATGCGGCCTGCTGAGGACATTTATGTGGCAGCCAGGTTATGGCAAATGGACTGAGGGGCAGAGACTGAGTGTTTTTACAATAGTCCTGCCCTCCAACAGTCTGAGGGACAGTGAACTGGCCCCCTATTTAAAAAGTTTGAGGACAACTATCGGATTTATACCAATTCTCACAATAGCCCTCTGGAAACTAAAATAGTAGAGTTCAAATACCATGATTTCATTGTCATTGGTGCTTTGCTATTGGAACATTGACACATTCGTTTCACTTGCCATATATTTGTTGCCAATTTCATCCCTAAGTGTTCTTGAGATTACATGGCTTTATTGAGGTTAGCCACCAAATGATGGGATATGACAGTTTTGAACTCCCCAAATATATTGGGATTTTAGGACTCCTTTTACAAACCATCAAAATGTTGGAATTTGGCCACAAAATGTGGAGAAAAGGGTAGTACAGACCCAAAAGTATATTGGGGTTATGTCCCAGTGTCTCAAGATGTCTCAAAAGAATTTGTAGGCTTAGACTTCTAAATCAAGGGGCAAATATTTCATTATGCTGCTAATAACAGACTATTTTTTGTTTTTTGTTCTTAGCAGGGAATGAGGTTTTAGCAATTAACAAAAGTGAAAGACAAGTTCTCTAGTGGAATTCACAATTAACTTGGGAAAGATGCCATTAAAGTGAGGTAAGTGCCTAATGAACCATAGACTCACTCCTTAAGGCAGGCTTACTCTAGGGAGTTAACCATTTTGACACTTGGCAAACAGATTAATCCTAAAAAGGAATTTGTGAGATAGTGAGGTACAGGTAGTTCTTTTATAGAGGAACTATAATCTGGGGGAATGGAATTATACCTTGGCTTTGATACAGTAACTGTTGGAGTTATGGTTTTATTAGGCAAAAAAATCTTTCAAGAAACCATAATCAAGGATATGAGATTGTAATAAAAGTTCACTTTAAGAATAAAACTCAATTAAGATCAAATGATCAAGATAATTGGTGTTTCTCCCAGATTGACTCAGGGAATTTAGGCTAATCCCTGCTATTAAAGGTTTGCCCAGATTAAAGATCTGCTCAAATCAAGGATCTGGCAAACTATTTCTCCTCTGTCCTCATCAGTGCTTCCTTTCTATTCACTTGTTTTTGTTGGTTTTTGTAGTTTTATCATGTGATTTGACTCCTAGATCTTTAGTAATCCTCTTTTGTAGTTTTTTTTTTTTTTAAATAAATGAGTTTGCATTCTAAAGCAATATCTTTGGTTGTCATGTCTCTCAGTTGGTAGGGAGAGCAATTATTTGCTGGCTAAAGATTTTTCCAGGCTCTTTTGGCCTTTTAATTTTATTATCTACTTGGTGTGGGTTGAGCTTTTTCAGGAAATCATGGTAACAAAGATCAATTTCATTTGACACTTTTCAACACTGACAATTCATTTGAATATATCAGATTGAAGGTATTGAAATTGTTTGTGATACTTTCATTTCCAAACAGATTTCTGTACCCTCTCTGATACAGAGAAACATTTTTTGTAACAGAGAATAAACAAGGAGGTGGGCAATCAGGAAAGGAATTCTACAACTCAACATATTACCAAGTCTGACAGCCTATGTAATGTTTCACCCATCATGTTTTGCATTTCTGCAGAAGAAAGTGCATGTTCTCTCCTCTTTTAACATAGCCCAATCAATGTGTATCAGCATTCAGGGTTTTGGTTTGGATTGTGTTTTTTGGGAGGGGGACATATTTTCTTGTTTCCATTTACATTGCTGTTGTGTATATACTGTTTCTTTTTCCTTTAATTCAACTTTGCATCAGTTCATTAAACTCTTTTGTCAATCTGTCAGCCAGCATTAATACTATGTGCCAGGCAATGAGCTAAGCTTAGTCTTTCCATTCTTCTTGGTATTGTTCATAGTCATCATATTTTAGGGCTCAATATTCCATTCCATTCCATTCATTATCCATTCCATTAAACGTGTCACATTTGCTGGGTATGTACTTTCTTTTTCTTTGCTATTGCAAATACACATTTTGTATATAAAATGTCTAGAAATATTTGGCTGTGTAAGGGATCTTCTTTTTCCAATTTTCCTGGAAGTGTGATCTGTGGAGCAAAGAATATATGCACACTTTCTTTGCATAATTACAAATTGCTTTTCAGAATATTTCAATGGAACTACACCTATATCAGCTCTTCCCATCTTCTAATATCTTTCCCAATCTGCTGGGTAGGATTTGAAACTTAGTTTGATTTCATTTGCCTCAAGCTGTTTTCTTAAAATGATTCACATAGGTTGCTGGCCAAAGATTGTCAAGAAGGCAGCACTACTCTGGTATTGCAACTGAGACCCAAAAGGTTAATAAATTTCTTGCACAAGACCTCAAAGTGAGTGCAAGAATTAGAATCCATTTCTCCTTCAGTTTGTGCCAATGGTTCTTCACTTCTAAAGTCATATGGGTCTTTCATTTAGCTTCAGGAAAAATTTTTGATTACATATCTGATGTAAAACCCCTGTAGGGAACAGATTCCATTCTATAATGATTTATGTTGATCTAATTCGTGAATGCAACATTAGATCCTACATTTGTTTTTCAGTCATTTCAGATATGTCCAACTCAGCTTGACTCCATTCAGGATTTTCTTGGCAGATACTAGAGTGATGTGTAGTTCCTCTTCCAGCTCATTTTACAGATGAGGAAACTAAGGCAAATAGGGTTAAATGACTTATTTTTCCAAGGTCACAGAGCTAGTTGTGTCTGAAGCCACATTTTGAAGGGACCCTGAAACTCTAAAACTTGAAGGAGAAAATCTTCAACTCTGCCTCAGTGAGGGACCCCGCCTGAGGGAAACAAGAAAAACAGTTTAATTCTGTTATCTAGGTGGGGTTGGTTTAGTCTTGAGCTAAAAGAATTCCAACCTTATTGAATTAAAGAAACTCATTCAATTCTATTCAAATTCCAGCTCAAGCTGAAACCCAGCTTGTAAATGAGCCAACTTGGGCTATCCCAGCTCCCACTAAGACCCAATATAATAACTTCCTCCAATGAAGGTCTTTTGCAGATGGAACTTGGTAGCTCCCTTCTCTGCCAGGACCTTCTGTCCACTGAGAACTGCATTTTCTCAGTGCAAAACTTCATTTTCCAACAGATCTGCCACTATAGAAGTCAGTGTCTGTGTAACCTGATTTTTAATAATAAATTTTCATTTTGCAACTATAATTCAGTAATGAGTGAATTCTTTCACTCCTAAAACCTGCGGCCGATTTAAAGGGGATTTTTAACAATTCTCTTATAGCCACTAATCTAGACCACTCAAACAGCATCAAGTTGAACTCAGATCTTCCTGATTCCTAGCTCCACTGTGCTACTCAGGTTTTAAAACTTTCCTTAGTTTATTCATTTACTATTACTCAATTAGATCCCCTCCTCACTCCAATGTATCTGCTCCAGACATCTTCCATGTTGGAACTTTCTTCCTCCTCATTTCTATCTCCTAGATTCTTTCAAGTCTCAATTCAATTAAAATCCCACTTTCTACGAGACTTTCCTAATCCTTAATTCTAACATAGTCCATATTGATGCTTTTCCTATTCATTTTGGATCTAGTTTGTTTATATATTGTTTACATATTTGCCTCCCCCATTAGATTATGTTTTCCCAAAGCAGACATTGCCTTTTTTTTTTTTTTAAATTTGGCACACAAGCACAAAATCCATCCATATGTTTATTGACTGAGATTCCAACTATATATGTGGTTGCTTTAAAATGACTAGAAATCTACCACATTAAAGCCTAGTTAGAGATTGCCTTTTCAGGTAGCACTGATTTTAAAGATGCAGCCACATTTGTACTTGATTTATTGTTTCCTTAATTTTCAAAAAGAACAGAGCCAGAGCATCAAACATTATGAAGGGGTTTGAAGGACACAATAAGCCTTTTTTCCCCTTTTTCTTTTTGGCCACTAACATTAGTAGGTTTGAATGTTGTAGTGAATTTTTCATAACTAGTATCATAACATTGAACAATTTGCCTCTTCCTTATCCTCCCCCAACACATACATTTATGGAAATTAATTTTTAATTCTATTTCAAAAGACTTGAAATTTCATTTGTGGGATTACTTCCTCTACCACTGCTGATCTTCACCCCTGCATAACTAAGGAGATGCCTTCCTACATTGCTGTTAAAAACATAAATCAGTGACAAGTCTTTTGCTGATAAATTTTACTTTTTGGCTTACCCCTTGACAAGAGTCTGTCACCTGGTCTACAAATTCTTTTTATTCCTTCCTGTTTAGAATCTTTCAAGCTCTAAAACTTGTAAAAGGAAGCAACACTGGAAAATTTTCAGTTGTCAGTTAAAAAAAATCTATACTATACAGATTTTCTAATAATACATAAGTATGTTCTTTGGCTTCAATTTACCTATAAAAAGATGGGCTATGAGTTGGTCCGAGGTTTACAAGAATTTCAAAAACAAAACAAAATGAATTTTTGCAACACTAAGAATAGAGAGATCAGAAGCTTTCTCCACATCCAAAATACTTTAGAGGTGCATAGAAGGAAGTGATTAAGGAAATTCTTGCCAAGATTAAGGGGGAAAACTGACATTCTCAGAATTATGTATATACACACACATGTGAACTCATTAATTGCTAAATGTGGCTTACACATATATTAGCCATGTAAATAGTAGTTTTGTTTTGAGGAGTCCCAAATTTCTCAAAAACAATTTCACAAATAACTTGTCCCTAATGCTCTGTTTATATGCTGACTCTCAGCATTACTTTCCAGAGTAGGGTCCTTTCAATATATTGCCTCTCACATATACCAACATCCTAAGTATGTCAATAAAGCATCTTTCCCCTTAACCATGCCTGCATTCTTATATTAAATGGTTAGTTTCACTTTTCCATGGCAAGATTTATGAAGAGAGAAATTGGACACTAAGTGGTGTCCACTGGGTGGGTATTTCCAGGTTTAATTCACATCTGGCACCAATAGCTTTCATTCAAAAACTATGAGGTTACAACTATTGTGTCACTATGCCTTGTCTTTGTCTTAGTAACCTGGTTTACTTACACCAGAGTCCAAATCTTCCTATCCTCAGATATGTCTTTTTTAATTCTTAACGAAGTACTAAGCAGTATTGTGGAAAACTCCTGGATTTGAACATTTGCAGGGACACATATTTGTTCAAATACCTTAGACAAATTACATAAACTTTTGATCATCTATAAAGGGAAGATTTATATTGTTTTAGTTGCAAAGATTGTTCAAATGTTTGAATCTACCAAACACTGCAAGTGAGAGCAGTTTTTGTATGGTTTTAAGGAAGTTAGATATCCAAGTTAGACTCAACTTCCATTTTAATCTCAGATACACTTGCTACCTATGTGAACCAGGTCAAATCAATACCATTTCCCTCAAATTCCTCTGGAAGATGAGCAGGAAGAAATGTCCAACCATTCCCGTTTTTGCCAGGAAAATCCTCAATGGGATCAGGAAGTCAAATCAAACAACAAAGTTTTCAGTTTTCTTTTCTGTGCCTGATCAAATTACTTTCCAACAAAACATTTACAATTAACTTCTGACTCAACTTTTCAGATGATTATTGATAAAGTAAAATATTTCCATTTCTTTGTCTGTCCTTAGTAAGTCAATACAAATTGTTTTTGTGGTTGGCACAAAGTGTGAGATAATTGAGTTAGAGAGCCCTGAATACCCATCTACCTCAATAGAAATCCTAAAATAGCTTAGTTGCCAAAAGAATGTCTTAAAATTAGTGTTTCAAAAAGGAAAAACACTACAATTGAACACAAATAGGTTAGATGCAAAAGGCTAAAAAATTCAAATTTAGGCAGGAGAAAAAGGACAACACCAAAGATTTAAATTTCTGTAGACTTAACCAAAACTATCACCATCCTCATAACAGTTTTTGCACTACATTATCAATGTTTGATGACCAAATCCTAAAAGTTCAAACATCAAAAACATCCCATCAAAAAATAATGGTTGATACCTAGCAA